>NC_068362.1:85239980-85557480 GCF_020536995.1 Dreissena polymorpha
AAATTCTCACAATGGCGACCTATGTAAAAGACCGAGCCAGTCCGATTGAGATAACTCGATTTTTTCAGTTACTTCCCTTTTGCATTCGCCACTGCGTAGGAGATTGCTCGTCATTGATTACATTCTCCTAGCAGAGTTGTCGTTCGTGTTTCAACATTCAACAATTGACCGCCCCCATGAGAGTCTCGAGTCAAAACTTTCTTACTGCATAAATTGGCTTGTTTCGCTATTTAGAAGCTGTCATTTATGATATATGAATTATTTATTCACTAAATCTCCGCTAATGACAACAAAGGATGGAATTCGAAGGATATATTCGATGTGAATGGATCACTTTCTATGGCTTCGCCCATGAGAGACTTGATAACACTCGTACAGCTTAATTCGGCTTGTTTCGCTATTTAGTAATGCAACAATTAATGGAATTCGAAGGATATATTCAATGTGAATGAACCCTTTTCTGGATCTCGACAGTTTGACAAGGCAAAACTGGCATTCTGATGATACTGGTATTTTTAGTTATCAATTATAGTCACATTTTGCTTTATAAATTTTGTTTAAGCATTTTGCGACTTATTGAATGGCTATGATACCCGATATCAACATGTCATATGGGATTTGCATATCACCAAGCTGTCCTGAAATACAACATTGAATTCAAACGCTTTACTCAAATTACTGGTAAGTATGAATTCTTTCTTCTTTCTATTTAAGTAGTTGATGTCATTACAGTCCAAATAATTAGACGTAATTTACCGTTTAGTCCATGTATATTGACCTCATATTTATAGGAGTAGATATTATGTTAAAAGGGGCCTTTTCACAGATTTTCACATGTTTTGAAGTAAGTCATTAAATGCTTTATATTGATAAATGTAAACGTTGGATATTAAAAGCTCCAGTTAAAAATCCACAATAAAATTCTTTAAACAAAAAAAGTAGTCCGCAGCAGGGCTCGAACCAGTGACCCCCTTAGTCCTGGAGTAAAAACGATTAGCCTGCTCGACTATTCTGCCAAGTATAAATGGTTGACGTATTTTATACCTAGTAAAAGCAATCTTCGTAGTTTCACACAATTAAATAGCAACATAACTCTCCAAATTATTCAATCGTTTCGCGTTGCAACGCTTTATAATTTTTAAATCGTTAAAAGATGAATATAATGGCTATATTAGACCATGGTAAATGTTCAGTAATACTGTTTCCTAAAAATAACATAACTAAAACGAAAATTTGCAAATCCGTTAGAACTTTTTTCAATTTTTGTCAATTTACCAAAAAAGATCCCTTTAAAGTTAAATGAACCATATCCCAGTAAAAGAGACATTGAGGCGATTGTGGCCAGTTTAGATCCGGTTCAGCCTTCAGTTGCTTGAAAGCTGTTTGCTTAAGAGCGGTTTTATGACAATGACAAATAGTTTAATTGTATACTGATTAGACTGCCCTTTTCCTGTGACCTGGCTAATTAAATTCAGAAGCCTGGTAACAGTTTAACGTTAATGTTACCAATGTGTCAGACCAGGGCCTGGATTTTGAAATCTAGGACATGCATGGTCAGAAGATGTCATTAAAGATTATACATTTTTCAAACACATACAAATGCATACAAAAATATAAATAGTAAAATGCACTAAGTCAGAAGGCATTTGACTTCGGCTGGTGTCTTGGCACACCAGGTGTTTCGGTTGCAATAGTTAAATGGACTCACTACTTGGATGTGTAGTTACATTATCTACAGTATATCAAACAGTATTTAGCATGAACCTATGATTTTTTCAAACATAAATTCTTGATGTAAAATGCTTGAAGGAATAATATTTAAGGTTTTAGAAGGCATTTTCTTTTTGTTGTAAAGGATATCTTTAAAATTATATTTTGATTATTTTTTTGGCAACAAGGGGTAATGCATTTTTGAAAAATGTGATTAATTTTCTGACAAAAAACTGGTACCATGAGTAGCATGAAACAGTATTTTTTTAAACATTTGTAATTGATGAAAAATGATTGCAAAAATAATGTCATATAAAGCATTTGTATGCCCCCCTTCGAAGAAGAGGGGGTTTATTGCTTTGCACATGTCGGTCGGTCTGTCGGACTGTCGATCCGTCCACCAGGTGGTTTTCCGGATGATAACTCAAGAACGCTTGGGCCTAGGATCATGAAACTTCAAAGGTACATTGATCATGACTTGCAGATGACTCCTATTGATTTTCAGGTCACTAGGTCAAAGGTCAAGGTCACATTGACAAAAAAAACATATTCACGCAATGGCTGTCACAACAACGGAGAGCCCATATGGGGGACATGCATGTTTTACAAACAGCCCTTGTTTATTTTATTTTAATAGGTAACTCTGAAAATTCTATTTTTCATGACTTTTATTTGCAACAAGGATGTTATGAAATTTAAAAAAATGTTCCGGGATTTTTAGACCAAAACTGTACTATGATAATACTATGATGCACTTCGCCAAAACATTTATAATGATATTGTTTATTTTTGAACATGTATTTCCCCTTTTCACTAAAAATAACACTTTTGATCAGAAAATTCATATATAATGATGTTTACTTTTATTTTCAAGAATCATAATGCCTCTTTTTAGTTGTATTTAGCCACAAGATCTCGTCAGCTACTTAAGGGTTATATGTTGCCTTTCTTTTACTAAATGCAAAATAATTCTATACTTTGAGACATTCATAAAATATTTTATGTATTTACAACACCGACAGGCTAATAAATTTATATATCAAGTACTTCCATACTAACAGGACCATTCTAGGCGGGCAACCTAGCAACCTTGATTTGTTCATATCTTCCTATCAATCTGTTATGAGTCATTTGTTCGGAGAACATTTAATGTTTGTTATAACTTTTAAATAATTCAATGTTCAAAGTGATATTGTTATTGACCGATAAACCAACATACTGATTAAAAGGGAATATTTTATTAATTATTTGCATTTTATCTTACATGAGAAATATTTGCCTAAATGTTTTTCAAACTATAGACAAATCTATATACTATTAATAATTGACGACGTTTAACAAAAAAAAAAGAAATAGTAAAATGGTTTCCGGATGATAACTCAAGAACGCTTATGCCTAGGATCATGAAACTTCATAGGTAAATTGATCATGACTCGAAAAAGAAACCTAATAAATTTCAGGTCACTAGGTCTAAGGGCAAGGTCACAGTGACCCGAAAAAGTAAAATGGTTTCCGGATGATAACTCAAGAACGCTTATGCCTAGGATCATGAAACTTGATAGGTAGATTGAACATGACTCGCAGTTGACCACTATTGATTTTCAGGTCACTATATCAAAGGTCAATGTCACAGTGACCTGAAATAGTAAAATGGTTTCCTGATAAAAAACTCAAGAGCACTTATGCTTAGGATTATGAAACTTCATGTGTACATTGATCATGACTCGCAGATGACCACTATTGATTTTGAGGTCACTAGGTCAAGGTCAAGGTCACGGTGACCCGAAATAGTAAAATGGTTTCCGGATAATAACTCAAGAACGCTTATGCCTAGGATCATGAAACTTCATAGGTTTATTGATCATGACTCGCAGATGAACCCTATTGATTTTCAGGTCACTATGTCAAAGGTCAAGTTCACGGTGACCCGAAATAGTAAAATGGTTTCCGGATAATAACTCAAGAACGCTTATGCCTAGGATCATGAAACTTCATAGGTTCATTGATCATGACTCGCAGATGAACCCTATTGATTTTTAGGTCACTAGGTGAAATGTCAAGTTCACGGTGACCCAAAATAGTAAAATGGTTTCCGGATGATAACTCAGAACGCTTATGCCTAGGATCATGAAATTCCATAGATACATTGATCATTACTCGCATATGACCCCTTTTGAGGTCACTAGGTTGAAAGTCAAGGTCACGGTGACCCGAAAAAGTTAAATGGTTTCCGGAAGATAACTCAAGAACGCTTATGCCTAGGATCATGAAACTTCATAAATACATTAATCATGACTCGCAGATGATCCCTATTTAATTTCAGGCCACTATGTCAAAGGTCAAGGTCACGGTGACCCGAAATAGTAAAATGGTTTCAGGATGATAACTCAAGAACGTTTATGCCTAGGATCATGAAACTATATAGGTACATTGATTATGACTCGCAGATGACCCCCTAATGATTTTCAGGTCACTAGGTCAAAGGTCAAGGTCACAGTGACTCAACTTTAAAAAATGGTTTCCAAATGATAAGTCAAGAATGCTTACGCCTATGATCATGAAACTTCTTAGGTACATTGATCATGACTCGCAGATGACCCCTATTGATTTTCAGGTCAAAGGTCAATGGTCACGGTGACTTGACTCAGTAAAATGGTTTCCGGATGATAACAGAAGAAAGCTTACGCCTAGGATCATAAAACTTAATAGGTACATTAGTCATGACTCGCAGATGACCCCTATTGATGTTCAGGTCATTAGGTCAAAGGTCAAGGTCACAGTGAGTCAAAACAGTTTAATGATTTCCGGATGATAGCTCAAGAATGCTTACGTCTAGGATCATGAAACTTCATAGGTACATTGATCATGACTTGCAGATTACCCCTATTGATGTTTAGGTCACTAGGTCAAAGGTCAAGGTCAAAGTGACTCAAAGCAGTAAAATAGTATCCAGATGATATCTCAAAAATACTTACGCCTAGGACCATTAAACTTTATAGGTACATTGATCATGACTGGTATATAACCCTTCTTGATTTTAAGATAACTTGGTCAAAGGTCAAGGTCACAGTGACTCATAACAATAAAAAGGTTTCCTGATGATAACTCAAGAAAAGCAAGGCCTAGGATCATGAAACTTCATAGGTAAAATGATCATGACTGGCAGATAATCCCTATTGATTTTCAGGTCACTTGGTCAAATGTCAAGGTCACAATTACAAAAAATGTATTCACACAATAGCTACCACTACAACTGACAACCCATATGGGGGGCATGCATGTTTTACAAACAGCCCTTGTTTGTCTGATGTTGGTAAATGTTCATCTTTGTCAATTCTAGGTTAAGTTTGAAAGTAGGTCATATGTGGTCCAAACTAGGTCAACAAACCAAATCAAAGAAAAGGTTAGTGAACACTCCAGAGGTCACATTTACTTCCAGATTTCATGAAAATTGGACAGAATTGAACGTTATCTCGATGAAATAAAGTTTCAGTTTGAAAGTTGGTACTTTGTCAAAAACTAGGTCATTAGGTCAACATATAGAAAACTTCCTTTACCTTTCTACAGGTCACATTAGTTTTCTGATTTTCATGAAAATTGCTTACAATGTCCAATTTAATCAAATCAAAAGCTGAATTTGCAAGTTGGTCCTGGCAGGCTAAAGCTAGAATACAACTTAGTCAAATCATACACAAGTTTTTGACACTATAGAAGGAGTTTTGTGTGAGCGATACAAGGCTATCTTGTTTTAGAACAGCCTGTAGTAAGAGAGGGAAGGTATTGTATGTGTTTCAAAAGTAATTTTATTGTTATTGGAAGTAACTGAGCAATTATATGATGTCATAGTTTTTGTTATTTTGATCACTTGTTATGATGTGACAATGTGAGCTTTTGCTATCACTCTTTGTTGTATTTTATCCAAAGTTTATTGTGAACACATAAAATATCATTTTACAATGTTTAAATTTGGTTGTCACCTCTTTGCCAGATTCTTATTAAACTAGTCACCTCTATGTCATGTTTGGTTTCATATTCTATCAAAAATGAGGGAACTAGGTCAAATATAAGAAAAGGTCTGTTAATACTTTAGTGGTCACATTCTCTCTCTGATCCACTTGTAAATTGGTTAGAACATTATTTTAAATCATTTCAAAGTCAAGCATAAAAGTAGCATATTTAACATTTAGGTCACAAGGTCTAGTCTCAGTGATTGACAGGTCACGTTCCAAAGTGGATCATGTGCTTCCAAGCATTTGATCAATGACTAAAATCATTAAATTTCATGTTAAAACTTACATTTTTTACCTGATCTTCAATGGCAGTTGATCAGAATGTTCAAATAAATAAAAGTAGGATCTCGGTAACAAGACTCAACTAGATCGGATAGACGCAAATAGATTGTTCATACTCACAATGTCTTCTAGATCTTCATGAAAAATTAGTTAACACCACTAGGAAACAATCAGTTTCAGGTGAGCCACATTGTGCTGTTAAAGCTATCTATGACATACAAGGTTTTGTAACAATCCATACTATACATAGATTCTATGTATAGTATAGATTGTTACAAAACCTTGTTTATCAATAAAAAAAGAAAAAAAAAATGGCTTTCTAAAACGTGTAGCCTTGGGTGATATATTCATCAACTTGTAATCTACAACAATCGTTTGAGAAGAAAAACAAAGTTAGATTATTATTATACCCCAACATACTGTGATTCGGGGCTAGCACAGGAATTCTCAATTATGTTCCTCGTAAATAATGGGTTAGCATATTGTTGCTGTTTTATCCAGTTGTCTGGACCATTTCTCCCAAAAGATTTTTAAGATCAAATATGAGATATTTAGGTAAATAAATTTCATTGAAGGGATGCAGTGTCCAATAACGAAAACGATTGCACCACAACCATTAACTATTGACCTGCGGATAAATGACAAGCAATAAAAATTACACAATTGCGGTGATGTAGATTAACTTAAATGCATGCTTATTTATGGTATGCTTTCCGGTGATTTATACAGATATATCAGTGAAATTAACTGGTATTTCACTTTTTTAAACAGTGAAAAATAACAGTGAAAATATCGATATTTTTCGCATTTTTCTGGGAAAATCGATATGCCACCGAATCCAACAAATATCCTCTATATATCCATCCTCTTCAAAAGCATCGTCAAACCAGTACTTTCACTACTTTGATTTAAATAGCTAGTGCAAATAACAAAACAGTCGACTCGGAATGCTCAGTTTATAAAGAAAAGCAACATTTATTTAGTACATTTTGCCTGATTATTAAGGAAATTGTATATTAAACCATTAAATATAAAATGTTGCGTGTAAGAATATGCTTTCAATTTTAAGGCAAGGTCATAAGTTGCGGTCAAATATAACTATATTTTACTTGTCAAAATATTGTTAGTAAAAATCATATTTTCCTTATGAAATTACTTATTTTGAAGAACAAAACTAAGTATTTTTTGTAAAGTCGATGTTTCTCGCGGAATAAACATAATTCCCCTTTAAATTTCACAATACATGGCATCAATAATCTCAACTATGTAGCTTCTACTTGTAATTTTTATTTTATTTGAATAACTGCTTATAATGGTACGACTTTTAATTTTTCTTAAATTTTATGCTTATACTACATGTAATTCGCTCACCAATTCTATTAGTCTATTGTGACCGCGACCTTATATGAGTCGCGTAACGCACTTGTAAGTACAAGGTTACGTTTAACAATCACGTAAATTATTATTTATAAACTAACTCCACGCCAAAACATAGATGTCGTATTTCTATTTTTTCGGCATAAAACATGTCATGTATTAAGCAATATATTTTTCTTTGATCTTCAATATGAACAAATTAGCAAGAAAACGACAAGAACAATTTGCAACAGGCACATACTCGTCGTTTGTAAAACCCATCTCAACAGTCATAGTTTAAGTAATATTCCATATATCATATTGGTAAAATGCATTGTTTTTCTTGTGTGAATGAACTAACAATATGTCATGGTGACATTTTATTTATTGCAAAAAGAGAATAAAACCGTGAGCACCGGGACCTATGTCATTTTGCTTTCACGCATATGAAACACACATATATACGTTATATATTATTGCTGTAACCGTTCTGTGGGTAATGCAATGCTCGCTTATTCAATATCAATCGTGGCGACAATTGTTGGAAATTAACATGTGTGGTTATCAACTGCGCATATAAACATTGACATCTGTGCGCACTTATTATCTGTGGAAGGGATAGACCGCCAATATAATTCATCACCAGAAATGTTGCACGTGTTGAGCATTCAGCTGTTAAGTTTCAACTTGCAATTATAGATAATACATACATGTCAAATAATATCCGTTCAAATAAGCAATGTTCGATATTGTATGTTTCAATTTTCAACAATGGTTATTTTTAAGGTGGAGACATCCCAAATGTTCATCCTGTTCATTTTCTAATTAAAACTGTTCAATAAACAAAACAAAAAAACAGAACTCCCCAAATTATTCAATCGTTTCGCGTTTCAACGCTTTATAATTCTCAGGTTTTTTAATCGTCAAAATATGCATATAATGTCTATATTAAAGCTTGGTAAATGTTCAGTAATACTGTTTCCTCACAGATATCATAACTAAATCGAAAATTTGCGAATCTGAAACAACTTTTTTCAATTTTGTCAATTTACCAAAACGTGAAAAGGCCCCTTTAAATGTTCAAAATGTATAATATTATCCTGTTTACAATTTATTTAATAAATGCAATGTTTTCGTGGAAAGCGCACTCAAGGTTTTTATATGTCAGGTTGACTTGACATTTTTTTTCAATGTCAGGTTGACATTGTAAGTTAATGATCTTTCCAAACACATCGGGGTATTTATCAGTATATAACACGCGTCGACAACGACTGCTATTCAAACAAATAGCGCTTTGTTGAAAGGATCATATTGCCAAACGGTTTGGAAATATTTTAATTCACCTATTTGAAACTAACTTAAATGATTTGTAACGTAAAGGGAAATATCGTAAATCTGGCAAGTTTACGTACATTTTTTAAACACAACTAGTTTTGTACTGATTATAGTCGATTTATAGTGTGCATTCTATGGCGTGTCAAACGTTGCAAAATATGAACTTTAACAACATATTTATAATATATCGAACATAAATATGAAATTATGCAACATATATAGAGAGAATACAAGGTTAGCGTTGAATACAGAGAAGTTTATGTTGCGAGGCTTAGAACGCCGGGAGCGCGAATCTTGGCGAGCGATTTCGGTGTTCGAGCCGAGCAACATAAACTTCTCTGTATTCAACGCTAATCCTAGAATTCTATTTATCCCATTTGATTTTTTTCAGCGTGACATTTAACATGGATAGATCTAATAACCTTAAGAATAATTTTAATTCATTCTTAAAAGCGCTTAAAATCTAACGAATGTAACCATGCGTAGTGATATAGATGTTCTGGTACGCAAAATAGTCTTTAAAAAAATTCACATACAAACTGTAACACGAGTTAAAATATCACCATATGCCTCGATTCAATTTTACACAGCATGCGAATTGTAACACATTAAGACCGCGAAAAGAAGATTTTACTTTACCAGTAGAAGTAGTAGCAGCAGCAGCAGCAGCAGCAGCAGCAGCAGCAGTAGCAGTAGCAGTAGCAGTAGCAGTAGTAGTAGTAGTAGTAGAAGTAGTAGTAGTAGTAGTAGTAGTAGTAGTAGTAGTAGTAGTAGTAGTAGTAGTAGTAGTAGTAGTAGTAGTAGTAGTAGTAGTAGTAGTAGTAGTAGTAGTAGTAGTAGTAGTAGTAGTAGTAGTAGTAGTAGTAGTAGTAGTAGTAGTAGTAGTAGTAGTAGTAGTAGTAGTAGTAGTAGTAGTAGTAGTTGTTGTAGTAGTAGTAGTAGTAGTAGTAGTAGTAGTAGTAGTAGTAGTAGTAGTAGTAGTAGTAGTAGTAGTTTGATATTGAGTCTAAGTTATTAGAGAAGAAAACTGTTAAATGGAGAAATTTTATTAATAGAGACAATGGAGAAAGAAGTATGGGACGTAAAGAAATAAGGACTTATAAACTATTTAAAGTGGATGTTGGTACTGAAACATATATCAGCGGTAAAGTGCAGTTCAATTATAGAAGTGCTTCAGCTAAGTTAAGGTGTGGTGTGGCGCCGCTTAGGTTTGAAACCGGCCAGTATGAAATATTGAGCTATGCGATAGAACTTGTTTCCATTGTACCGATAAGATCGAGTATGAAATACATGTACTATTTCACTGTCCGTTGTATGTTGATCCAAGGAACATGATAATGGATAATTTTAGTGTAAATCCTTTTAATCATGCCATGTCAGATTGTGAAAAATTGAAATATATATTTACTACAGAGAATGTTATGTATTTATCAGCCAAAACCTGCTATTCTATTCTTAATGAAAGGAAAAAACTATATTTATTCAAAATAAGTTTTTAAACTTTAATGAGACCTACTTTGGAGTATTGTATCCTTTTCATTATATATCCATAGTTGTAACATGCTAAGTAGTGAGAAATAACTCCCTTAAATGGTGTGCACTCAGACTGAGGAGACCAAATCCTGTATAAAGTCACACATATTGTATGGGAAACTGGGTATGGTTGCTTATTCTAGACGAAGAAGTATGTGCTGGATGTCTGATCTGCTATATTCATGTATGTCTCTATCATTCTGGAGTCACCGTTCAGGGGAGGGGGGTCTTAGTTTTCTTAGTAATAACTTTTAACTGAATCAGATATGGTTTTAAAATGTAAGCAATGTCACTATTGTCTTTGTTTTTATCTAAGCGTAGGTAACCATAATTGCTAATCAGTTCAGTTCCGACCTGGTCAGAGGTGATAATCGATTTCTTAAACCATTTTATGCGAGTTAGTGCTACTTATCGCAGTGTCAGTATTTTACTTCATTATATCCTATGGCAGCTTTTAATTTTGGATTAGCAGTGGTAACCTAACTTTTAATTTAAATATGTATATAGAAAACAAGTATTTAACTCCTCATAGTCTGTTATAATTCTTACAAAGAATGGCCATTTTCATGTTTTATATATGTTTCAATGCTCTGTAATTAATATGTTCATGAAATGGCTGAGGCTTAAAAAAACATGGAATTAAAATAGTAGCAGTAGTAGTAGAAGAAAACTTGTAAAGTGTTCGGATTTAACTGGCTCAGCGGGGACGACGGAAAGTGACGTTACTGATTTTCTCTGAATCGGGCTCGTTATATTAATACTATTAATTCATATATTATTAATGTTAAAGGGAAATACACATATGAGCAGTGCTCTGTGAAAAGGGGGTTTAATTCATGTGCGTAAAGCGTCGTCCCTGATTAGCCGGTGCAGTCCGCACAGGCTAATCAGAGATGGCACGTTCCGCTTTTATGATATTTGTCGTTTCTAGAAAGTCTCTTTTAAGCAAAAATCCAGTTTAGGCAGAATGCAAAGGCTAATATGGGAAGACACTTTACGCACATGCATTAAACACCTTTTTCACAGAGCGCGGTTTTTCTATTGTTGGTGTTGACAGCGGTTTTATTCTTATTCTGTGGTGGATCGCAGACGTTCATATTGTAAAAGGGACATACATATGTGCCGTTTTATGTGAAAATGGGGTTTAATGCATGTGCGGAAAGTGTCGTCCCATTTAAGCATGTGCAATCCCCACAGGCTAGTTAGGTATGACACTTTCCGCCTAAACTGAATTTGTGATGAAAATAGACTCACTGAAAACGAAAAATATCATACTAGCGGAAAGTGTCGTCCCTGATTAGCTTGCGCGGACTGCACATGTTAACCTGGGAAGACCCTTTACGCCTATGCATTAAACCCATTTTTTACAAGCACGGTTCATTTATTTTTGGTGTTGACAGCGGTTTTATTCTAAAGGTGTCTTAACAAAGTTCAACACAAGGCATTATTCGCTGGTGGAGAATGCAGACTTTGATGGTCATGCCGAAAGTAAGTAAAACATTGATCTGTTCGTTGGAAAATACTCCCTAATAGTGTATACTATTTTTGTATCAATAAGATTTTTTTGAATCAGTAAAATGTTACAATATAGTAATATATATTTGTGTGTGTTTATTTAATTGAGTAAATACTGGACGGTTATTCTTCGTGAAAAGGTCTAATATCAGCCATTACAGTTGTTTTTATTCATTAACAATAAAATGTAGCAAAGAGACATACTTAGGTGCAAACATGTTTTTAATGAAGAGTTGTATTCTTATTCAAATATTTACATCAAGTGATCAAAATATTTTAATATTTTTTTTAGAATCGCTGGGTAACCGTTTTGTTCCTGGTAGGGACATTTGCTTTCTCGTCAGGTTAGTTTCGCGCGTTTATTTTGCTTTTTCTTCAGTTAAAACTCTTTGAAACACAGCCTCTTTACTACTTTCATTCGCGTACTAAATTATTATTTTTTGCTTCCGAATTTTATTGAAAACGTGTTGAAACACAGCCTCTTGTTATACCTCCACTCGCAAACTAAATATGTTTTGCTTACAGCAATGGAGTGCGTTGATAGCTCCGAATTAATAGAAGGAAAGACTTGCGATCAAGCGATCGCGGGCACCTACGGTATAAGCGTATGCTACAATACGTCGGTTGAGAGCCATTGCTGCGCCACGTGTACGGCGCAACAAACTGGTATCGCAGGTAACTCTTTCGGTACCCTCCCCTTCTCTTAATAAGTGATACTCGCTATGGAAAATATTGGATCAATGCAATTGCGTTAAGTGTCGTACGAGATTAATCTGTGCAGTCCGCACAGGCTAATAAGGGAAGGACTTTCCGTTTGTTTTTGGTATTGCGGACTGCACATGCTTATCAGGGCGTCACTAACAGATTTTATTGCAATTTTCGTTAAAAGGAAGTCCCTTCTTAGCAAAAATCCACTTTAGGCGGAAAATATTCTCTCTGATAAACCTAAGTGGACTGCAGAGGCTAATCTGGGACAACCTAATGCACAAGCATTAGGCAAGGTTTTGGTCATAATATACTAAATAGTTTCCCTATATAATTTGATGTTAAAGCGACATCTTTAATCGAAAATAAATGCAACAGTTTGCACATAGAGACCCCCATAACCATACCTTTTCTTAAAGGCCATTCTAAGCGGAATCGATTTGTGACATAAAAAATATGTCATGCATTTTCGTTAAGTGTCGTCCCAGATTAGCCCATGATGTCCGTGTAGGCTAATCAGTTTAAACACTTTCGGCTTTAACTCTTTTAACCATATGAAGAGACTTTCAGTGAAAACTTCCTTTAAACGGACAGTGTCGTTCCTGATAAGCTAGTGGGGACTGCACTGACTAATCTGGGACGACACTTAACGCACATTAATTAAACCATTTATGCCTAGCGTCTAGAAAAAAAGGCCTCGGCAAACAGCGAAGACCCAGATGAGACGCCGCATCATGCGGCGTCTCATCAGGGTCTGCGCTGTTTGCTTACAGGAAAATCTGTAAGAATGATTTTAAATATAGAAATAAATACACTAGACATCCCTAATTTTAGAACTAAATTGATCCAAATTAGAAGGATGGGAGAGTCCACTAGGCATAAATGGGTTAAACCCGGATTTTCTAGAACGATGCTCAGTCATTTTATACATTTTTAGATTGCATGTACGGAGATAGGACAACAGGCTGCGTTGTGTTTATTTGTCCTTAGCTAGTAAACCCACAGGATTGCTGTTTAACGTGTCGACCTCCGGTACGTGAACTTAAAGCATTTATATATGTGTTATTTTTTACAAACTATTATTTGTATATCAATTATTAAATAATTAAGTTAAACCTTAACGTTTAGCTCAACTAACCGTATATATCTTGAAATACTCTCGAACCATTTGCCTGGGTAGAGCTAGTATTGTGATTTTAAAAAATACATATTTGAGGATCAAACCGCAAACTTTCTAGTCGGTAGGCGGACACTATAATCACTGCAGCACGGAAATCTTGAAATCAGGGTCCGGTTTAATGAAAAACTACAAACCCAGAACTGTAGTCGCGTTACTGTGTGGTCGACCGACGCTCGTCGGCCGCCAACTGACCACTCGTCGCGTTCAAGGAGCAAGTTGCCGCGACTGTGGTCGCACGACGGTGTGGTCAGTCGACTGCGGTCGTGGTAGTCGCTTTTTAGGATTTTTATTTTTATTTATTTATTTAATTATTATTTATTAGCATTTCGGAGGTAGAAATTGCCGTGACTAAGGGGACTAAGCCCTGAATACCCCTAACGAGCCAAAACACCCCCAGTTGGTCCGTGAACGAGAGGCCTGAGAGAAGGCCTTTCGCGGAACCAACGACGGCCGTGGTGGAAGCTGTGATTATTCCCCGCCAGTGGTAGTAGGGGTAGTCGAAGTAGTAGTACCAGTGGTACATGCGTACAAGTGGCGCGGGCTTACGGGCTTTCGAGCTCGCGAGGCCTCGGTGGTCCTTGCTTGCGGGACCCGCTGACTAGCTCGCGTGGTCTCGGTCGGCCTAGCTTGCGGGACTCGCCGTCGTGGTCTCGCCGCCTCCTTGCGCGGGCCAGCGGGCTTCCGAGCTTGCGGAGTATCTGTTGACCTGACTTGCGGGACCCGCTAGCGGGACCCGCTGACTTGCCCGCGTGGTCTCGGTCGGCCTGGCTTGCGGGACTCGCTAGCCGGCCCGGCTGGTCTCACGCGGGCCAGCGGGCTTCCAAGCTCGCGAGGCATCTGTGGTCTCACATGGGACCGCGGACGCCCTGCCGATCACGAAGGTGGCTTCATTTTCGGCCTGCTGTCGGTCGAGAATCGTCCGGTGTCTGCGATTTCGTGTCCCGAGAGGAACTAAAGAACCGCTGGCAAGGTACAATACCGTGTGGGACGGTACCGCTGATGACGAATACATTCCTCTCTCTCTCTCTCTCTCTCTCTCTCTGCTCTCTCTCTCGCTCTCTCTCTCTCTCTCTCCTCTCTCTCTCTCTCTCTCTCTCTCTCTCTCTCTCTCTCTCTCTCTCTCTCTCTCTCTCTCTCTCTCTCTCTCTCTCTCTCTCTCTCTCTCTCTCTCTCTCATCGAGACATCGGGCGCTCGTACAGCAGCGAGAGCCAGGCCTGGTTGGGCCCCCAAAGAGGATTGCGAGGATTGACAGATTGAGAGCTCTTTCCTCAATCGGTGGTTGGTGGTGCATGGCCGTTCTTAGTTTGTGGAGCCATCTGACTGGTTAATTCAGATAACGAAAGAGACTCTGGCCTGCTAAATAGCTTGGGCGTCCTCTGCTGCGCCCCTTGAGCTTCTTAGAAGGATGAGTGGCGTTTAGTCACGCGAGATTGAGCAATAACAGGTCTGTGATTCCCTTTTATGTTCGGGGCCGCACATGTGCTACACTGAATGGGTCAGCGTGCGTCTTGCCTGTCCCGAGAGGGCCGGAAAATCAGTTGAACCCCATTTGTGCTAAGGATTGGGGCTTGCAATTGTTCCCATGAACGAGGAATTCCTAGTAAGCGCGAGTCATCAGCTCGCGTTGATTATGTCACTGCCCTTTGTACAAACCGCCCGTCACTGCTACCGATCGCTCCAGTGAATGAGCTCTTCGGATTGGACCCTTGGGCCGGCTTCGCGGTCGGCTCTCGGTGCGCCGATAAGATGCGCAAGTTGACCGGGGTAGAGGTCGTACAAGTCGTAACAAGGTATCCGTAGGTGAACCTTCTGATGGATCATTACCGAGACTATCGCAGAAAGCCGGAGCGCTTCGCGAATCTCAAAACCACCGGTCAGTCGCGCGTGGTCCCAGTCGTCGGGGCCCTGCGCTGCGGCGAGGCTGACAAAGTTGAGCGACAATGAGCGTGCGGCCGAGGTACTGGCTGCCTCCCGCGCTACTAGCCCACGTTGATGACGGCGGCGTGTATGACAAGCTGGAAACGCCAGGGCAAAATGCGAACGGACGCGGAATCCGCCGAAGCGTCCAGACATTGGGAACATGGAGGTCTCGCAACCCCGAGGCCAGCGGGTCAGCTCGTTCAGTTGTCCCGCGAGGTTCAAAGATCGGTGGCGCAGAATCGCTGCCTCCCCGATCGTGGTTCACGAAACACTCGATCTCGACTTGTATTAGTCATCCAGAACGCAAGTCTTCGCTTGCCCTGCACGGCGTCGAAGCGCGACCTACGGCTGCCTCACGGTGGCCGCGAGTCGACCCGTCATTGTGCAGACAAAAAAAATCTATGTGGTGGATCACTCGGCTCGTGCGTCGATGAACAGCGCAGCCAGCTGCGTGAATTAAAGTGAATTGCAGCACACATTGAACATCTACATCTTCAGCGCACATTGCGGCCACGGCTATTTGCCGGGGCCTCGCCTGTCCGAGGGTCGGCTAAACGTACTCCCGAGCGATCAGTGTCCTAGCAGTACCGCAGCGGGGGACTCGGGAACCATGAAGCCGGGCTCTGACGCGTCGTACTGGCCCACCAGCGGCCGGTCCGTCCGTCTCCAGACCACATATGTGGCGGTCTCGGTTCTAGCTAACACTCGCGAAGCGGCATGACGGCAGGGCTCGATGGGCCTCTTGTCTCGCGCAGCCGAAAGGCGACCTTCGCGCCCACTGTCCGGCCACGAACACCTTAGCCTAACCGACACCGGATCAGACGAGATTACCCGCTGAACTTAAGCATATCAGTAATTTATTAGCATTTTAAATAGGTTTTGGGTGCCGACAATCGTGGTGTGAGGGGTGGACTGCGGACGCTCGACAGTATGTCGAACAACGCGCATTCGACTGACGATCGTCGCTCTCCACTAAACCCGGTTATCGTTATCGACGATTATTCGCTGGTACAACCATAGTCACCCGACCATGGTCGCACTCATTAAACCGGACCCAGTTGCTTAAAGTGCTATTATCTACATGTTATAACCGTCATACTTATTATTTAAGGCGACAACCACTACGACACCCACAACCACTACGACACCAACAACAACTACGACCGCAACAACCACTACGACCGCAACCACCACTACGACCCCAACAACCACTACGACGCTAACAACCACTACGACACCAACAACCACTACGATACCAACAACCACTACGACGCTAACAACACCTACGGCATCAACAACCACACCAGAAGGTAAATGTTGTTTTTTGTGTTCGATTTGAATCTCTACCTTTCTGAACGTGCTTTTATTGAAGTTTCGTTTATGTTTCACTGATGGTTCAAACCGCGACAACATATGTAGGTAATGTTGCTAATAATTTCAGTATTAATCAACCCATTTATGCCAAGCGTCTAGAAAAAAAGCCTTGGCAAACAGCGTAGACCCTGATCAGACGCCGCATGATGCGGCGTCTCATCAGGATCCCTGCTGTTTGCTTAAAGGAATTTCTGTAAGAAATATTCTAAATATAGAAATTAATATACTAGACATCCCTAATTTTTGAAATAACTTGATCCAATTTAGAAGGATGGGAGAGTCCACAGGCATAAATGGGTTAAGACGCCTGGGGTGATAAGCGCGCGATAATGCTTTTATGAAAACATAGCTTAGCATGTTTCAAACAAATGTATCTAGATGTGTCTTGTTCTGTGAAAATTGGGCAAAATGCATGTGCGAAAAGTGTCGTCCCAAATTAACCTGTGCAGTCCGCACAGGCTCACCAGGGACGACACTTTCCGCTTTAATGGTATTTTTCGTTTAAAGGAAGTCTATTTTGACCGAAAATCTAGTTAAATTACATACGTGGCGAACACATACATACATTCACAATATTTTAATATTCAGTTTAAAAGACACAACAGAAAAGAAGTAACTCAAATTTATTTGCAAGGCAAAGTAGTTAATAATTAACGTGATTCTTTTTTTTTTGCGCGTAACCTATGAGGTTATCGTAAGGCAGTTCGATTCCACTATAAATCAGGGCCATCAAGCGAGTATATATCTTATTAAATCCCCCTGAAAGTTACTTGTCTCTTCTTAAATCAAATTGAATATTGTACCTGTTTCGGCGATGGAAAGTATATAAACCACCATCATCCTTGCATTTCCGAAAAAAAACAACAGAAAATAAACTTAGGTTAACTTCCGCATTGACAGCTGACATGCGAAGAACAATGCCGTCAATTGTATTGTATCATCGGTTACTTTGCCCATTTGATATTTCTTAATTTAAGATAAATGTGATACGTATTGTGCAATGACTTTAATGACGTCATGATATAATATCCTGTTTGTACTTATCTGTTGTGTGGTACTTCCAGCCATTTCAGTTGTTCCTTTCAAACTATAAACCATAAGCGAAAATATGAGATAAATACAATACCAGGTTAATCCATTTATGCCTAGTGGACTCTCCCATCGTTCTTAATTGGATCAATGTATTTCCAAAGTTAGGGATGTCTAGTATATTTGTTTCTATATTTAGAATATGTCTTACAGAAATTATTTTAAGCAAACAGCGCAGACCCTGATGAGACGTCTCATCTGGGTCTACGCTGTTTGCATATGCCTTTTTCATAGACGCTAGGCATAAATGGGTTAATGTTAAGGAAGGGTTATGAACAAACCGTTATTTATCACTAACCTCCTGTAATCATGACCATACGAGATTTTACTATGAAAGATGTATGTTATACTTATTCAATAAATCGCGCATAGATAGTTATGATTGTCAAACATATAGGCTTGAAGACAGCGAGACTTTATAGGGGCCGTCCAACAGATTGGTAAATTGACAAAATTAAAAAAAGTTGTTTCAGATTCGCGAATGTTCGTGTTTGTTATGCCATTTTTGAGGAAATAGTAATACTGACCATTTACCATGCTCTTAAATATCCATTATATGCATCTTTTGACGATTTGAAAACCTAAAAGAAAATTATACGCGAAACGATTGAATAATTTGGAAAGTTCTGGTGTTGTCGTTATATTTTGGGAAATTACAAGGATTGCTTATATAGGTAAAAAAAATACATCCGCTCTAAGCATGAGTATGGATGGTCGAGTGGTCTATGCAGGGAGACTTGTTACTACAGGACCAGGGTCAGTGGTAGGAACCCTGTTGAGGTTTACTTTTTTTCCATTTTTGTATCCTTGTTTTTTTACTGGAGATATTTAGGTCAAATGTTTAAATTAATCAATATAAAGCATTTAATGACATGCTTCAATACATGCCAAAATCTGTTGGACGACCCCTTTGAATAATTAGTTCGAAAACGACAAGTTCAAACTACAATTTGATGTTGTTTGTCTTCATTCCATAGACGACTTTGGCCAAGAGTGTTGTCGTTCAGCCAACTCGTGTGATCGATCGAATGGAGTCAAGTGTAAACAACACGACTGCTGTGGAAATAAAGGAGGTGAAGTCCCGCCATGCAGTGACAAGTTCTGCCTGTGCGAGACCGAACAGAACTGGATCTACGACTCGACATCGCCGTCAAAGTGTAAGAAGCAGGCAGATAAACCGCCAAACGGGGACTGTGATGCTGACGGATACAATGCTTCTCGACTTTCTTAAACAACGAGATGAGACCGGCTCAACGACTGACTCCTGAACGAACAAACGGACTATGAACCAAAAAAAAAATCTTATCTTTTTTTATCTCTCTTTTTTTCTTATAACAAATATGACAAACAGCAGTGTATCAGTTTTGCGGTTATAGTTGTTTGTATACGTTGCTTACATGTTCATGCCATTAACCCACTTATGCCAAGCGTCTAGAAAAAAAAGGCCTTGGCAAACAGCGTAGACCCATGTGAGACGCCGCATGATGCGGCGTCTCATCAGGGTCTGCGCGGTTTGCTTAAAGAATTTTTTGTAAAATAAATATAGAAATAAATATACTAGACATACCTAATTTTGGAAATAAATTGATCCAATTTAGAAGGATGGGAGAGTCCACTAGGCATAAATGGGTTATTAACAATCTACACATACGTGAATTTCAATGTTTTAGGTGCAATATACAACCTGGCTCTACTTTCACATGGGATAATATTCAACAGCTATCGATTCAATTGTTTTTCCTAAATACGTGTATGCCCCAGTATGTGTATATATTTAAACAATATACCTCGACCTTAGCTTCTTAAAATAATACATAAAACATGTGACAGCCCAACGTCTTTGACTGGATTAATTCTAGTATTACATAAGTTAAATCAAATCTAACTGTAATCGACTCATAGCTTGTGGTGTCGGGTTTTGTTTAATTTGTCCTTTCAATTGCAAACATATTTCTATTTCTACACTCTAAGCTCGAGTCTACTAACGTCAGTGTGGCTTGCATATAGACCAATATCCACAAACATACAACATAATATTATCATATTTGATTGGTTCGAATCGGGTTCTTTATTTCGATCGAAAGTGGTAAAAATTCATCATTTCCAATTGTAGCAATTAACATTAAAACGTTTAATTAGTACCGTAAATAAAATAAATCATCAACATATTTGCAAACTGACACGTGCAATATATTGGATCAACATGTATTGTCTCGTCAGTTTCAAAACGGATTGGTATAATGAAGCCTATTGAGCCACTGGGAATTATTAACATCCTTTCCTTTTAAAGCATTGTAATTTCTCCTCCTATGTGCGACAGTAAGTCTGTGCTGTGATAGACAGTTTGGATTCGTCTATTCTGCGCAAGTGTGCATTTTTCCGCATCTACAGATTTGCTGACACAATATGTAATTTTATCCAATATTTTTTTCAGCAGAATTCATGCTTCTCATATTTTTGTCAAAAAGTGATTTGTCAGCAATCTATTGCAACATTTGATCAAATCTTTGTGAAACGTCACAAGAATATTCGTGTTTATGATACCACTCCGGTTTTAAACGAAACAACATAAATAGTTATACAGCTTTATTGGTGGTGGTGTTACTTTGCTTATATTTCTATGTACACAACGTTTGTCTTGAATATTTGAAATTGTCAATTTATCACTGTGTCAAAATGTTATTTCAGTGTTACATGGCTTTTGAACACATGTTTTATCATATTGTAGTTTATTTCTTTTTCCTTTTATCTCTTTCTTCAAATAAAATTTCTGCATCACAGTGCGTTTGTTTGTACTTACGCCGTGTTACATATAATCCGAAAACAGTAACTATTGAATTCTACAATCTCCTTACTGGAAAACAATCTTCAATAAATCAGTTATATTGCGGACACCGCTTTGATTTTATAATTGATGTTGAATTGAGATTGTTGTATAGGAACACGGTTTAACACGGTTTAACCACAATTCTCGGTTAAAGCAAGACAATGCAATGTAGATTCTATAACAATAATTGATAACATTTACACGTGTAATCTAGAGAAGTCGACTTTGTACAGCGTGATTAACCCAGAAATTCCTTTAAGCAAACAGCGCAGACCCTGATGAGACGCCGCACCATGTGGCGTCTCATCTGGGTCTACGCTGTTTTCCATGGCCTTTTTTCTAGACACTATGCATAAATGGGTTAACCGGGCCGACAACAATACGTTGATATTCAACTCACATTACTTCATCGGATATGCGGATCATCGGATACACACTACTTTGTAAAAATCTGCAGGGATTTGATTTTGGTAAAGAAACACATAATGCAAAAATGTCTTATTATCAATAAAAGGGCAGTAACTCACGTTAGCATCCTTTAAGAGTAACGACCTTTAAAAAAGGTGCACGTCCGCCCTATAGCCACGCAGCCACGCTGCGAATAAAGTTCACCATACTCTCAGTAGTCGGATTAAATGTGTCTGAGATATTGTGGGGAAACATATTATTACAGTTTTCAAAGGGCAATCACTCTAAAAAATAGTTAAAGCGGCGGCTATATGCTTCCATTTAAGGGAGCATTGCACCCAGTCCCCTAAGCCGAAATGATCCGTAAAACAAAATAGTGTCTTTGTGTCGTATGAACGAATCTGCACTAAAACTAGATTTCTGTCGTCAGTTGTCAAAACGAAAGAACGGTTGATATTCAAATGCATTATTTTTCTCTTTGCGGGATATTGTTTTTAAATGTCGATGCTGCATTAACAGATATCAGTGTATATGAAGTGAAAACACCAAAAATAAACAACGGTTGCGATAGACACCAATAAACTGTAAGATGCCCATACTATCACTTTAAAGCGTTAAAGTTCACACGCACTGAAATACTCGTTTGTCGCCTGTTCAATTCGTTTAAATAAACAAATATCAGTGCTTTTGCATATAATAAATATGCATATTATTTGAAAAGTATTCAGACCATAACTACGTCCCTTGAATATACAAGAGCCGCGCTCTCGGAAAACCGGGCTAAATGCATGTGCGGCAATACTCCTATAAATATGAGGTCGATTTACATCGTAAGCGGGGTAGCTTACGTCTAATTATTTGGACTAGTGCGGCAAGTGTCATACAAGATTAGCCTGTGCAGTCAGCTGATACTTCCTTTAAATGGAACATTCCATGAAAGCGAAAATTGTCGTCCCAGATTAGCATGTAAGGACTACATAGGATTATCTGTGACGACACGTTACGCACATGCATTTAGAACCTGTTTTCCGAGAGCGCGACTGACATGTTTTAACATGCTCACACATACTAGTTGGTAATGGTCTGCATTATAGTTTTTATTCGAATTTTGAATTATTCCGTATTTAACACGTATTCAAAGATGTTGTTCAATTACTGATATATTAATGTTGTTTATATTGTACGAATTGTGCTTTACACATGAGACACCGTTTAAAAAAGGCGCAAGTGTTTAAGACGTATATTTAAAAACAATCGCCGTTGTCGGTCCCGTTAACTGATTACATGCAAATACATATGTTTAATTTGAAAGAGTCTCACGCAGCAACTATTTCACTTAACTTACAATTAAGTCTTACATATAATTTTTGAAACACTCATCCTCTCGGTTTTGTTTATACATGAATGATTTATTCAATTGAGCCCCGCTCTTGAAAAAAACGGACTCCATGCATGCGCATTAAGTGCCGTCCCAGATAAGCATGTGCACTTCGCACAAGCTAATCAGGGACGACACGTTCAAATTACACTGGATTCACGAAAAAGGGGCTTCCTTTAAACGATTAATACCATGAAAGTGAAAAGTGTCATCTCTTCTAAGTCTGTGCGGGCTGCACAGGCTCTTCTGGGACGACACTTGACGCACATGTATTAGACCCCGTTTTCCAAGATCGAGGCTCAATTTTTGACATGGCAACACAAGCACGATTCAGCAACATTCATAATCAGTGGATCTGAGTAAAAATGTCCGTGTAATTTCCCTGTTCATTAGTTACTGTTTTGATGGATGCATAAGGATTAAATTCCTGCCTAAATTCAGCCGCCGTCAATAAGTAGCAATTGTTAATTAAAATTAACATAACGGACGTTCGCACAAAACATGCGTTAGTTATATTTGTTTTTAAATTTACGAGCGTTGAATAACGTTTTAATGCAGAATAATAAATAAACATACCATACAAATTAAATTACATTATTTCGCCATATTGGTGCAAAAAGGTGCCATGAGCCTTCTTATTTCAATGTAGCATGGTACCTGTTTGCATCAAGGTGGCGATATAAAATAATATATTATAATATAATGTAATGTAATATAATATTATATTCTTACACGGCACGTGCCAAATTCATATAAACAAAGAAGAACATCGTCTATGGGTTATTCTGCAATAATAATGGGTGGAGCTTATGCACTGAAAGAACGCGCTGTAACTAAACAAAACATGCCAATATATTTTCCACCAGCTTCATAATCCGGTATTTTATGAATGAAAGTGTGAGCTCTGATCGACAGAACAGCCGAAAGTTATCTGCACGTAAATGGGAAGAATTATGAGCAAGGCTTGGTCAACAGCTAATCAGAGATCCTTCGAGATTCGACCTTCGATTTTAGTTTGATAATATTACTTCCCTTTTTCATAACGAGAGTCCAAATATTCACTCATAACTGGTATAACTTACACAATCATATAAACCCATACATATGTAACTACAACACCAAACACGCATTACCATGCACCGTCCTATAAATGAAAGATACATGTGTGCAGCGAGAGAACACAGCGTTGGATTGAAAAACTCATGAAAGTGCGGTGCCAAATATTGGCATAAGTACATATAATGTCAACAAATGACCTTAAACTGTATGTATTAAGCTGTTATGTATCTATACATATCTTGGTAACATGGAATATTTTTTAGGGAACAATTATGCCTAACTATCCTTATTGTTGTTAGTATAAATAAGAATAAGAGTCGTATGAAAAGAGCTTTCAGAAAATCAATTGAGCGAAAATAGTAACAAACAGGAACAACGACATCTGATCGCTAAATAAATACCATAGTTAAATGTAGTTTAAACACACTCATATAAACTGAAATTCATGCATATGATGCGCATAATACAATTAATTAAACATAAATCCTTTCACAATAGTTGAGGACAATTAAAGGTATCTATATCCTTAAAATTGCTAAAGTTGCATTATGTGTTGATCTAGAATACATTGGCATTATGATTTTTTGAAATAATTTGAATTCTATTCATACTGGGTACACAGTAGGAATCCACAATGTTCATGTCATGGTCTCTTTAACTTATAACGAGAAATTGATTTGTTCTCAAACAATAAATAATCACTGCAATCGGTAGATGCTCAATCAAGTTTTTCTTATTTCCTATGATTTATGATATGTGTATTTAATATTGAGCTTGCTTAGAAAAACGAATTTGAACGCTACACCAGTTCCCACATCTTACAATTTTAGGCATATTATTTCAAATACTAAAATGATAAACAAGAGGGACAAACGTCTCAGGTCGACATGTGAGAACTGAACTATTTGATCAGTTTTTGCATTTTTATATTCGGCTGAGAGAGCACTCGAAAAACAACCAAATATATATGATTTGAAGAGTGTTTACAAGGCTTTTCTTTCTAAACAGTTCATAATGTTTCAGTATAGCCTTATAATTAAAATTACACAGCAACTTTGCAACATTGTTTTTGCAACGGAACATAAATATGTTTGATCACGGCCGATATATAATTGGTACACATGTTTTGAAATGTTTCGTGATGATTCTGCAAAAAATAATGTGACTTGTAGGGTGCTCACAAGGTTTTTCTTTCAGTTGAACAAATTAGCTAGTTTTTGATGCGGTGTCTCATCAGGGTCTGCGCTGTTTGCTTAAAGCAATTTCTGTAAGAAATATTCTAAATATAGAAATAATTATACAAGACATTTGGACAAATAATGCATCTGAATATCAACCGTACGTTCGTTTAGACAACTGGCGACAGATATGATTCGATTTACGATGTGAATCTTAAATCTAGTTTTAGTGCAGATTCGTTCATACGACACAAAGACACTATTTTGTTTTACGGATCATTTCGGCTTAGAGGACTGGGTAAGTCATGTAAAATATCGAATATAATTAATATTTTTTTGGTAACAAGATGAGTTGCAGATAATTGGTCAGTAACCACAATTTAACTAACTCTTTTGACCTGTTAATTCTTTACAGCTCAATTCAACAGTGAAAATTGCCCATAATATCACTTTAAGGCATTGTACTGAGCGTATTGGGTGCAAACTTTACAAGCCAAGTGCAGTTTAAATCTTTAAGGGGTCGAGATATCGCAAAAGTAGTTCCGGGAGACATAATCACATAGATTGGACTATCTTATTGTTTTATTTCACTGGAATTGAAGGTATACTGGATTTTGAGCGTCTGTTAAAACTGTGCTGCATTCTTATCGAATTGTACCATTTAAAATCAATAATTCTTTAACGGATCGATATATCGGAAAATTAACACCGGATTCGGATTCAGCGAGCCTAATTCATATAGATTTTACTATCGTATTGTTTGATTTCGACGGAGCGAGCGAACGAGCGAGCGTATTTTGTTTGTGCACGTCAATAGGACGTTTGTATGAAAAAAGTGCTTAATGCAAAACATATTTTGCTTATAACTATTTTATTTGTTATCATTTTTTTAATCAAACTTTTAAACAGCACTATACACTGTTTATGTTTTAATATAAACAAATAAAATGATTTTTTTTGTTATATGATACATATTTATGTTTTGATTTTTTTCTTTTTTAATTAACAACTTTTTTATTTTTATATTTTTTTTCAAATTTGTTTTCAATCTTTTAAACGTCACTGTAAACGGTTTATGTTTTGTTAAAATTGTTTTTATTTTTTAAGCGCAAATAAAAAAGTAATGCGTTAAAATGTATTTTTTACTATTAAAGTGATATTATGCAGATTCGTTCATACGACACAAAGACGCTATTTTGTTTTACGGATCATTTCGGCTTATAAACAACTGGTATGTTGCAGACACACTTAGGAAACAGTTGATAACCACTAAAGGAATGGGCGCGATCGCGAAATGGCTTTTCATCCAGAAGAGAAAGAGAACGTTTTGCAAATAGGCAATACTTTCGACAATCACCACATGAAGAAAATAGCTCAGTGTATTTTCACCATAAATGAGTCAATTGTGATGCAGCGACTTTCTCCGGAATCCTTCGAAAATTGTGTAAATTAGCATAAACCACCAGGCATAAGCGCATGCTCGCAACGTGCACATACGCGGAACCCCATGCGGATGCCCGTTGGATGCGTCTCGGTTTTGTCTCTATATTATTTACTTCGCCCCTCATCACTGCCGGCTTCCAAACAATAAACAGGCACGCCCAGTCACATGTTTCTTTCAGCATATCGTTCATCATTTGTGGAACAACACATGATGTTTGAAGTAAATAGAGAACTCGTGTGGATTATCGTCATCAATGTGTGAGTTTTTTTCTTTTGCGTTTATATAAAAGTTATCAAGTTGTGAAGTATATGCACACAATATTTAAGAAATTAATTATCTAAGATGTGCCAGGCAGCTCTGTATTGCCTGAATATTTTAGCACATAAAAAAAGACAGACTCAACAGCTTCTAAAATAATAACATGAGTCTCGTGTTGGGAAAACTAGGCTGAATGCATGTTCCTGAAGGGTAGTCCCAGACTAGACTGTGTATTTCGCACTGGCTAATCAAGGGCGAAAATCTCCGCTTCTATGACATTTTTCGTTTAAATGAAGTCTCTTCTTAGCAAAAATCCAATTTAGGCGGAAAGTGTCGTCCCTGATTAGCTCGCGCGGACTGCACATGTTAACCTGGGAAGACCCTTTACGCCTATGCATTAAACCCATTTTTACAAGCACGGTTCGTATATTTTTGGTGTTGACAGCGGTTTTATTCTAAAGGTGTCTTAACAAATTTCAACACAAGGCATTATTACCTGGTGGAGAATGCAGACGTTAATGGTCATGCCGAAAGTAAGTAAAACATTGATCTGTTCGTTGGAAAATACTCCTTATTAGTGTATACTATTTTTGTATCAATAAGATTTTTTTGAATCAGTAAAATGTTACAATATAGTAATATATATTTGTGTGTGTTTATTTAATTGAGTAAATACTGGACGGTTATACTTCGTGAAAAGGTCTAATATCAGCCATTCCAGTTGTTTTTATTCATTAACAATAAAATGTAGCAAAGAGACATACTTAGGTGCAAACATGTATTTAATGAAGAGTTGTATTCTTATTCAAATATTTACAACAAGTGATCAAAATATTTTAATATTTTTTTTCAGAATCGCCGGGTAACCGTTTTGTTTCTGGTAGGGACATTTGCTTTCTCGTCAGGTTAGTTTCGCGCGTTTTTTTTTTTGTTTGCTTTTTCTTCAGTTAAAACTCTTTGAAACACAGCCTCTTTACTACTTTCACTCGCGTACTAAATTATTATTTTTTGCTTCCAAATTTTATTGAAAACTTGTTGAAACATAGCCTCTTGTTATACCTCCACTCGCAAACTAAATATTTTTTGCTTACAGCAATGGAGTGCGTTGATAGCTCCGAATTAATAGAAGGACAGACTTGCGAGCAAGCTATCGCCACCTACGGTCCACGCGTATGCTACAATACGTTCTTTGAGAGCCATTGCTGCGCTACGTGTACGGCGCAACAAACTGGTATCCCAGGTAACTCTTTCGGGTCCTCACCTTCTCTTAATAAGTGATACTCGCTATGGAAAATATTGGATCAATGCAATTGCGTTAAGTGTCGTACGAGATTAGTCTGTGAAGTCCGCACAGGCTAATAAGGGAAGAACTTTCCGTTTGTTTGGTATTGCAGCCTGCACATGCTTATCAGGGCGTCACTAACAGATTTTATTGCAATTTTCGTTAAAAGGAAGTCCCTTCTTAGCAAAAATCAACTTTAGGCGGAAAATGTCCTCTCTGATAAACCTAAGTGGACTGCAGAGGCTAATCTGGGACAACCTAATGCACAAGCATTAGGCAAGGTTTTGGTCATAATATACTTAATAGTTTCCCTATATAATTTGATGTTAAAGCGACATCTTTAAGCGAAAATAAATACAACAGTTTGCACATAGAGACCCCCATAACAATACCTTTTCTTAAAGGCCATTCTAAGCGGAATCGATTTGTGACATAAAAAATATGTCATGCATTTGCGTTAAGTGTCGTCCCAGATTAGCCCATGATGTCCGTGTAGGCTAATCAGTTTAAACACTTTCGGCTTTAACTCTTTTAACCATATGAAGAGACTTTCAGTGAAAACTTCCTTTAAACGGACAGTGTCGTCCCTGATAAGCTTGTGGGGACTGCACTTTCTAATGTGGAACGACACTTAACGCACATGAATTAACCCATTTATGCCTAGCGTCTAGAAAAAGCCTCGGTAAACAGCGTAGACCCAGATATGACGCCGCATGATGCGGCGTCTCATCAGGGTCTGTGCAGTTTGCTTAAAGGAATATCTGTAAGAAATATTTTAAATATAGCAATAAATACACTAGACATCCCTAATTTTAGAACTAAATTGATCCAAATTAGAAGGATGGGAGAGTCCACTAGGCATAAATGGGTTAAACCCGACTTTTCTAGAACGATGCTCAGTCATTTTATACATTTTTAGATTGCATGTACGGAGATTGGACAACAGGTTGCCGTGTGTTTCTGTGCTCTTCTATAGTAAACCCACGGGAGTGCTGTTTTACGTGTCGACCTCCGGTACGTGAACTTAAAGCATTTATATATGTGTTATTTTTTACAAACTATTATTTTTATATAAATTATTAAATAATTAAGTTAAACCTATTACGTTGAGCTCAACTAACCGTATATATCTTGAAATACTCTCGAACCATTTGCCTGGGTAGAGCTAGTATTGTGATTTTAAATATACATATTTGAGAATCAAACCGACAACTTTCCAGTCGGTAGGCGGACACTATAATCACTGCAGCACGGAAACCT
This sequence comes from Dreissena polymorpha, assembly GCF_020536995.1. NCBI lineage: Eukaryota > Metazoa > Mollusca > Bivalvia > Myida > Dreissenidae > Dreissena > Dreissena polymorpha. The sequence continues at coordinate 85,269,085 of NC_068362.1, forward strand.
TGAAATCAGGGTCCGGTTTAATGAAAAACTACAAACCCCGAACTGTAGTCGCGTTACTGTGTGGTCGACCGACGCTCGTCGGCCGCCAACTGACCACTCGTCGCGTTCAAGGAGCAAGTTGCCGCGACTGTGGTCGCCCGACGGTGTGGTCAGTCGACTGCGGTCGTGGTAGTCGCTTTTTTAGGACTTTTATTTTTATTTATTTATTTAATTATTATTTATTAGCATTTCGGAGATAGAAATTGCCGTGACTAAGGCGACTAAGCCCTGAATACCCCTAACGATCCAAAACACCCCCAGTTGGCCCGTGAACGAGAGGCCTGAGAGAAGGCCTCTCGCGGAACCAACGACGGCCGTGGTGGAAGCTGTGATTATTCCCCGCCAGTGATAGTAGGAATAGTCGAAGTAGTAGTACCAGTGGTACATGCGTACAAGTGGCGCGGTCTTACGGGCTTTCGTGCTCGCGAGGCCTCGGTGGGCCTTGCTTGCGGGACCCGCTGACTAGCTCGCGTGGTCTCGGTCGGCCTAGCTTGCGGGACTCGCCGTCGTGGTCTCGCCGCCTCCTTGCGCGGGCCAGCGGGCTTCCGAGCTTGCGGAGTATCGGTCGGCCTGACTTGCGGGACCCGCTAGAGGGACCCGCTAGCGGGACCCGCTGACTTGCCCGCGTTGTCTCGGTCGGCCTGGCTTGCGGGACTCGCTAGCCGGCCCGGCTGATCTCACGCGGGCCAGCGGGCTTCCAAGCTCGCGAGGCATCTGTGGTCTCACATGGGACCGCGGACGCCATGCCGATCGCGAAGGTGGCTTCATTTTCGGCCTGCTGTCCGCCGAGAACCGTCCGTTGTCTGCGATTTCGTGTCCCGAGAGGAACTAATGAACCGCTGGCAAGGTACAATACCGTTTGGGACGGTACCGCTGATGACGAAAATATTCCCATATATATATATATATTTATATATATATATATATATATATGGGGGGAAAAATTGTTGAAAGAAAAAGTTTCTCTCACGACGTGGTCTCCCAGTAAGCAGTAGCCGAACGTCGCGGGCTGGTGTTCACAAGCAGGGACATCGGGCGCTCGTACAGCAGCGAGAGCCAGGCCTGGTAGGGCCCCCAAGGAGGATTGCGAGGATTGACAGATTGAGAGCTCTTTCTTGCAATTCGGTGGTTGGTAGTGCATGGCCGTTATTAGTTTGTGGAGCCATCTGACTGGTTAATTCAGATAACGAAAGAGACTCTGGCTTGCTAAATAGCTTGGGCCTCCTCTGCTGCGCCCCTTGAGCTTCTTAGAAGGATGAGTGGCGTTTAGTCACGCGAGATTGAGCAATAACAGGTCTGTGATGCCCTTGGATGTTCGGGGCCGCACATGTGTTACACTGAATTGGTCAGCGTGCGTCTTGCCTGTCCCGAGAGGGCCGGAAAATCAGTTGAACCCCATTTGTGCTAAGGATTGGGGCTTGCAATTGTTCTCATGAACGAGGAAATCCTAGTAAGCGCGAGTCATCAGCTCGCGTTGATTATGTCACTGCTCTTTGTACAAACCGCCCGTCACTACTACCGATCGCTCCAGTCAATGAGCTCTTCGGATTGGACCCTTGGGCCGGCTTCGCGGTCGGCTCTCGGTGCACCGATAAGATGCGCAAGTTGACCGGGGTAGAGGTCGTACAAGTCGTAACAAGGTATCCGTAGGTGGACCATCTGATGGATCATTACCGGGACAATCGCAGAAAGCCGAAGCGCTTCGCGAATCTCAAAACCACCGGTCAGTCGCGCGCGGTCCCAGTCTTCGGGACCCTGCGCTGCGGCGAGGCCGACAAAGTTGAGCGACAATGAGCGTGCGGCCGAGGTACTGGCTTCCTCCCGCGCTACTTGCCCACGTTGATGACGGCGGCGTGTCCAACAAGCTGGAAACGCCAGGGCTAAATGCGAACGGACGCGGAATCCGCCGAAGCGTCCAGACATTGGGGACATGGAGGTCTCGCAACCCCGAAGCCAGCGGGTCCGCTCGTTCAATTGTCCCGCGAGGTTCAAAGATCGGTGGCGCAGAATCGCTGCCGCCCCGATCGTGGTTCACGAAACACTCGGTCTCGACTTGTATTAGTCATCTAAGAACGCAAGTCTTCGCTTGCCCTGCACGGCGTCGAAGCGCGACCTACGGCTGCCTCACGGCGGCCGCGAGTCGACCCGTCATTGTGCAGACAAAAACAACTCTATGTGGTGGATCACTCGGCTCGTGCGTCGATGAACAGCGCAGCCAGCTGCGTGAATTAAAGTGAATTGCAGCACACATTGAACATCTACATCTTGAACGCACATTGCGACCACGGCTATTTGCCGGGGCCTCGCCTGTCCGAGGGTCGGCTAAACGTACTCCCGAGCGATCAGTGTCCTAGCAGTACCGCAACGGGGGACTCGGGCACCACGAAGCCGGGCTCTGACGCGTCGTACTGGCCCACCAGCGGCCGGTCCGTCCGTCTCCAGACCACATATGTGGCGGTCTCGGTTCTAGCGTACACTCGCGAAGCGGCATGACGGCAGGGCTCGATGGGCCTCTTGTCTCGCGCAGCCGAAAGGCGACCTTCGCGCCCACTGCCCGGCCACGAACACCTCAGCCATACCGACATCGGATCAGACGATATTTCCCGCTAAACTTAAGCATATCAGTAATTTATTAGCATTTTGCATAGGTTTTGGGTGCCGACAAAGCATCAAGCGACGAGCAGTCGTGGTTTGAGGGGTGGACTGCGGTCGCTCGACAGTATGTCGAACAACGCGCAGTCGACTGACAATCGTCGCTCTCCATTAAACCCGGTTATCGTCGCACGACGATTATTCGCTGGTACAACCATAGTCACCCGACCATGGTCGCTCTCATTAAACCGGACCCAGTTGCTTAAAGTGCTATTATCTACATAATTATAACCCTCATACTTATTATTTAAGTCGACAACCACTACGACGACAACAACCACTACGACCGCAACCACCACTACGACACCAACAACCACTACGACGCTAACAACCACTACGGCACCAACCACCACACCAGAAGGTAAATGTTGTTTTTTGTTTTCGATTTGAATCTCTACCTTTCTAAACGTGCTTTTATTGAAGTTTCGTTTATGTTTCACTGATGGTTCAAACCGCGACAACATATGTAGGTAATGTTGCTAATAATTTCAGTATTAATCAACCCATTTATGCCAGGCGTCTAGAAAAAAGGCCTTGGCAAACAGCGTAGACCCTGATCAGACGCCGCATGATGCGGCGTCTCATCAGGTTCCCCGCTGTTTGCTTAAAGGAATTTCAGTAAGAAATATTCTAAATATAGAAATCAATATACTAGACATCCCTAATTTTGGAAATAAATTGATCCAATTTATAAGGATAGGAGAGTCCACTAGGCATAAATGGGTTAAAACGCCTTGGGTGATATGCGCGCGATACATGCTTTTATGAAAACATAGCTTAGCATGTTTCAAACAAATGTATGTAGATGTGTCTTGTTCTGTGAAAATTGGGCGCAATGCATGTGCGTAAAGTGTCGTCCCAGAATCGCCTGTGCAGTCTGCACAGGATAACCAGGGACGACACTTTCCGCTTTAATGGTATTTTTCGTTTAAAGGAAGTCCCTTTTGACCGAAAATCTAGTTAAATTACATACGTGGCGAACACATACATACATTCACAATATTTTAATATTCAGCTTAAAAGACACGCCAGAAAAGAAGTAGCTCAAATTTATTTGCAAGGCAAAGTAGTTAACAATTAACGTGATTCTTTTTTTGCGCGAAACCTATGAGGTTATCGTAAGGCAGTTCCATTCCACTATAAATCATGGCCATCAAGCGAGTATATATCTTATTAAATCCCCCTGAAAGATACTTGTCTCTTCTTAAATCAAATTGAATATTGTACTTGTTTCGGCGATGGAAAGTATATAAACCACCATCATCCTTGCATTTCCGAAAAAAAAAACAGGGAATAAACTTAGGTTAACTTCCGCATTGACAGCTGACATGCGAAGAACAATGACGTCAATTGTATTGTATCATCGGTTACTTTGCCCATTTGATATTTCGCAATGTAATATAAATGTGATACGTATTGTGCAATTACTTTAATGACGTCAGGATATAATATCCTGTTTGTACTTATCTGTTGTGTGGTACTTCCAGCCATTTCAGTTGTTCCTTTCAAACTATAAACCATAAGCGAAAATATGAGATAAATACAATACCAGGTTAACCCATTTATGCCTAGTGGACTCTCCCATCGTTCTTAATTGGATCAATTTATTTCCAAAGTTAGGGATGTCTAGTATATTTGTTTCTATATTTAGAATATTTCTTACAGAAATTCCTTTAAGCAAACAGCGCAGACCCTGAAGAGACGCCGCATCATGCGGCGTCTCATCTGGGTATACGCTGTTTGCCAATGCCTTTTTTCTAGACGCTAGGCATAAATGGGTTAATGTTAAGTAAGGGTAATGAGAAAACCTCTATTTATCACTCATCTAGTATTATATTTCCTGTAATCATGACCATACGAGATTTTACTATGAATGATGTATGTTATACTTATTCAATAAAACGCGCATAGATAGTTATGATTGTCAAACATATAGGCTTGAAGACTGCGAGACTTAAAAGGGGCCGTCCAACAGATTGGTAAATTGACAAAAATTTAAAAAAGTTGTTTCAGGTTCGCGAGTTTTCGTGTTTGTTATGACATTTTTGAGGAAATAGTAATACTGACCATTTACCATGTTCTTAAATATCCATTATATGCATCTTTTGACGATTTGAAAACCTGAAAGAAAATTATAAAGCGTCGTGATGCGGCGTCTCATCAGGGGTCTGCGCTGTTTGCTTAAATAAATTTTTGTAAGAAATATTCTGAATATAGAAATAAATACACTAGACATCCCTAATTTTGGGAATAAATTGATCCAATTTAGAAGGATGGGAGAGTCCACTAGGCATAAATGGGTTAATTACAATCTACACATACGTGAATTTCAATGTTTTATTTGCAATATACAACCTGGCTCTACTTTCACATGGGATAAATTTGAACAGCTATCGATTCAATTGTTTTTCCTAAATACGTGTATGCCCCAGTATGTGTATATATTTAAACAATATACCTCGACCTTAGCTTCTTAAAATAATACATAAAACATGTGACAGCCCAACGTCTTTGACTGGATTAATTCTAATATTACATGAGTTTAATCAAATCTAACTGTAATCAACTCATAGCCTGTGGTGTCGGGTTTTTTTTAATTTGTCCTTTCAATTGCAAACATATTTCTATTTCTAAACTCTAAGCTCGAGTCTACTAACGTCAGTGTGGCTTGCATATAGACCAATATCCACAAACATACAACATAATATTATCATATTTGATTGGTTCAAATCGGGTTCTTTATTTCGATCGAAAGTGGTAAAAATTCATCATTTCCAATTGTAGCAATTAACATTAAAACGTTTAATTAGTACCGTAAATAAAATAAATCATCAACATATTTGCAAACTGACACGTGCAATATATTGGATCAACATGTATTGTCTAGTCAGTTTCAAAACGGATTAGTATAATGAAGCCTATTGAGCCACTGGGATTTATTAACATCCTTTCCTTTTAAAGCATTGTAATTTCTCCTCCGATGTGCGACAGTCAGTCTGTGTTGTGATAGACAGTTTAGATTCGTCTATGCGGCGCAAGTGTGCATTTTTCCGCATCTACAGATTTACTGACACAATATGTAATTTTATCCATTTTTTTTCCAGCAGAATTCATACTTCTCATATTTTTGTCAAAAGTGATTTGTCAGCAATCTATTGCAACATTTGATCAAATCTTTGTGAAACGTCACAAGAATATTCATCTTTATGATACCACTCCGGTTTTAAACGAAACAACATAAATAGTTATACAGCTTTCTAGGTGGTGGTGTTACTTTGCTTATATTTCTATGTACACAACGTTTGTCTTGAATATTTGAAATTGTCAATTTATCACTGTGTCAAAATGTTATTTCAGTGTTACATGGCTTTTGAACAAATGTTTTATCATATTGTAGTTTATTTCTTTTTCCTTTTATCTCTTTCTTCAAATAAAATTTCTGCATCACAGTGCGTTTGTTTGTACTTACGCCGTGTTTCATATTATCCGAAAACAGTAACTATTGAATTCTACAATCTCCTTACTGGAAAACAATCTTCAATAAATCAGTTATATTGCGGGCACCGCTTTAATTTTATAATTGATGTTGAATTGAGATTATTGTATAGGAACACGGTTTAACACGGTTTAACCACAATTCTCTATATCTATAACAATAATTGATAACATTTACACGTGTAATCTCGAGAAGTCGACTTTGTACAGCGTGATTAACCCAGAAATTCCTTTAAGCAAACAGCGCAGACCCTGATGAGACGCCGCACCATGTGGCGTCTTATCTGGGTCTACGCTGTTTGCCAAGGCATTTTTTTCTAGACACTATGCATGAATGGGTTAACCGGGCCGACAACAATACGTTGAAATTCAACTCACATTACTTCATCGGATATGCGGATCATCGGATACACACTACTTTGTAAAAATCTGCAGGGATTTGATTCTGGTAAAGAAACACATAATGCAAAAATGTCTTATTATCAATAAAAGGGCAGTAACTCACGTTAGAATCCTTTAACAGTAACGACCTTTAAAAAGGTGCACGTCCGCCCTATAGCAACGCAGCAACGCTGCGAATAAAGCTCACTATAGTCGGATTAAATGTGTCTGAGATATTGTGTGGAAACATATTATTACAGTTTTCAAAGGGAAATCACTCTAAAAAATATTTAAAGCGGAAAGACCGAGCAGCATGCCAACCTATATGATTAATTATCAAGTTTTTATCAAAATCTAATAATTTGTTCCTGAACTTGGAAATTAAATTGTCATACTAACATATCGCAAATATGTCATATCGAAGGGCTAAATAAATAGAGCGGAACGACCCGACACAAAGCGCAAGCACATTCTTAAGAGATGCTACATATTAAGTATCATTAAATACAAATATTTATTGATCTCGCGCGCAAACGAAAAATTTGACGAAAGGAAAGACGAGCAGCAGGGAACACTGAGGGACACCAATTGGAACGAAAATTATTTTCTAGGAAATTCATTTCACACATCCGCACACTCGGTATCATCAAAATTAAATTTTGGAAGGAAGGAAAAAGCGGCGGCTATATGCTTCCATTTTAGGGAGCATTGCAATACCAGATATCGATTCATAGCATCTAAAAAAAATAGAAAACACATTAAACGCACTATGACATAATAATGACCAATCAGGCAATCGCAAACTGACCAAAGCCGAAGGGGATGCCTGGCTGGTTACTTGTATTTAATTGGGTTTAATTGTTATTTTTTTGTTCATATAAATGTAAGATTTAAAATAATAAATAATTGATAACAAATAACCGCTAAGTTTCAAACAATCGCAAGTGTCCGCGTGGGGATATGATAAAAATAGGATCTGGCACGGATGTCATAACATACCATATTTTATTAAACGAGTTCAGGAATTTTGTTAGTAAGCGAGCCTGTGGCGAGCTTACTAACGAAATTCCTGGACGAGTTTAATAAAAATGGTATGAAATGACAACGAGTGCCGGATATTTTTTATCACATACTTTTAAATGAGCAAATTAAATAATATTTACGCAAATATAATGATAAATCACGAATGTTGTTTACATTTCGTGAAGTCATTTGACGTTGCATTTTTATTTCAGCAAAAAAAATGCGATTGGTCAATCGAACGAAAAGAGGCCAATTAAAACGCTTAAAAAACACATTTGTGAGATGAAAAATTTCGTAATGGTTATATTACATGGATAACAGGGTATGGCATGTGATAAATCGCTATAATAATGTGCAGTTTAGCTGTGTGCAAACCGAACGGCTACGTCATTCGTCAAATTTCAGATCAATATTGGGCACGCGCGATCCATATGTGTCTTGTTCTGAGAAAACTGGGCATAATGCACGTGCGTAAAGTGTCGTCCCAGATTAGCCTGTGCAGTCCGCACAGGCTAATCAGGGACGACACTTTCCGCTTAAACTAGATTTTTGGTGAAAAGGGACTTCCTTTAAACGAAAATTACCATACAAGCGGAAAGTGTCGCCCATGATTAGCCTATGCGGACTACCTAAACAAATCGCCAAATTAAAGTCAATGTATTTGTTTCACACTATACTAGATCTTAATCACCTATTTAAATTATTTTTTCCTTTTTTTTCGTACTCTACATTTCCCACTAATCACAGACAATCGCTAAATGTTTAAACCTTAAATTCTCTGTCACCCGGTTTTTCAAGTACTTTGATGAAAGGCGTGACATGGTCGAGAAGTGGTACCCACCAGGGGCCCTAGCGACCCCATGGACCCCAGCAAATCGTTCAATATCCCGACCCCCCCCCCCCCCCCCCCATCCAACCCAGAAATCCTGAAGCCGCCACTGTATACACTTTATCGTAATATGTGTTTTGATATTAAATTAAAAAAAATATCTGTTCATAGAGAGAAACTATTGATAATATAGTCAGCTCTCAATTAAAAAGCTTTAAAAACAAAAAAATATATACATATGTTTTTGTACATTTTTTTCATTGTCAGTCTGTAAGAGGTCAATACACTTGATCATGTTTGTGTTCTTCTAGTAATATTTATTTACATATTTCTTACGTAAAAAATAAAGATTTGGCATTCAAGTAAAACATGAAATTCGTACTCAAGAACGTTTAAAAGTTTGCATTTTCTGTTTTGAAACGGTTACTTATCTTGTGCCATCTCCCTGCTTTCATTTCAAGTCTGTGGGCAGAAACTCTTAAACGACTACACGCAATTCTAAATTTTGAAACATTTACTTCATTTAAATATGGTTGGATGTGCATAAAATGGCGTCTCAGATATGTTCCGATTTTATTGTATTTCTCGTTCAAAAGCCCATAAACGTGCAATTCGCATCTCGTTAAATCTATTTTACCTCAACACATCTAGTTTTGAAATTTTGGCTATTGCTATAAGGAACATTGATTTTTTATTGGTCAACTTTATGTTAAGATATATTTTGAGCAATATTGGTTGATTTTGAGAATTTATGTTACTTTGAGTATTTCACATTTAAGCGAATATGCATTTTATTCGGAAAGTATAGATTATAATTAGCTTTTGCGGACTTCTCAGGTGTATTTGAGACAACACTTTTATTATTTAGCATACGACACAGATATATTCTGATTGGCTCAATAACCAAAACGTATACACTATTTTCAAAATATAAAAGAAAATGATACAACCTTTCATAAAATAATACTTAAACAAACAAAATAAAATCCTTCCAAATCTAGTAGGATTTTCCTGTAATGGCCGAGATTGTTTGTGAGAGCAAACAACGACAACTCTGCGTGGAGATTGTATTTGAGAGCATGGAACGACAACTCTGCACGGAGAGTGTCTGTTTATTTTGTATGGTTATTCAATGGTCGTGTTCCGTGCGTAGAATATGCTTGCCTTCAACACAGTATGCACGTATGTCGTAGATAAAACAGCAATATTACTACAGTGTTGCTTCTTATGTTGCGGGTCAACCTATCCCTGACCCAGATCCGTGCAGGCAATGTGAGTGCACATGTGGTCGAGTCACGTGCCGGAAAGTGTTCTGAGACAAGAACTCGTGCGGCAGTTGAGTGTCCCATCCATAACAAGCCAGTATACTGACAACTGTAATTGTATGTGTAATTTCTACTTGACTTTATGAAAACTTTTTATCTAGGAAACAAATACTTAAATATTGACATTTGCAAATGGACGTCCAGATTTCATCTTTAAAGGCTCTGTATATGTGAAGATCCGTAATTGTTTACCGATTTTTAAATATTTTTTCCGTATTTTATATATCAAGGTTATCAAAAACAATACGTATATGCTATTGGACATTACCATAAAAATATGAGCAATACAACTTGTTTTGAGCTCAAACTACAGTGTCCTCCAAGTCAATCGTGTTTACAAACAACCAGTTTAATTTACATCGCTGTTTACTCGGGAAAGTGAAAGTGAAAGTGACTCAGGTCACCAAAAAGATATCGTTGATTTTCAATGTTTTCCGGTATCACTCACAAAGTATGTCTCTTCTAATAATGGTCAATATGTTTGTAGTGATCTAATTAGTTACTTTTCGCTGGTAAAAAGTTGTTTTAAATATAATTAAAAGTGAATGTTCTTTTGGCTATTTTTAGCATACGTCACCGCTTTGGGGCTTACAGATCACGTTAGTTGCAAAGTTGTAAACATTTCTTCCAATAATGAAACGGGTATATGTTCAATACTTCTTGACAACGTTGCACCTCAGCTTGTGTTGTTAGCATTTATTATGCAAGAGTAACTGAAATCCGGTAAAAATTGGGCAAGTTTATATGCATAATATTTGGATTTGTCCCCTTTATAGGGCCTTTAAAAAGCTCAATACAAGCTAAACAAAATGATTTTGTTCAATACCATAAAAATCAGTATATTTATTAATTCAAATTAATGTTCATGAAAATAACCTTGACATAAGGGTTTATATTGTTTAATTGTGTGTAATGTTATAACAAAGACAAAATGTTTAAAATCATGTGTATAATGTGATTATTCATGACATGATAAACTAAATGAACGGTTATGGTTTGAATAAGTATCAATTGTTCATATACTGTAAAATATTGTTTATTCGTGGGACATGAATTTTCGTTGAATTTGAGATCAACGACTTTACCCAAAATGATAATTGAAAATTTCCTATTTGTTAACATTATCAGAAAAACTCAAATATACGTGTCCAAGCAAAAGTATATATGAGTCGTGTTCTGAGAAAACTGGGCATAATGCAAGTAGGTAAATTGTTTTCCCAAATTAGCCTGTGCAGTCCGCACAGGCTAATCAGGGATTCCGCTTTTTATGACATTTTTCGTTTAAAGGAAGTCTCTTCTTAGTAAAAATCCAATTAAGGCGGAAAGTGTCGTCCCAGATTAACCTGTGCGGACTGCACATGCTAATCTGGGAGGACACTTTACGCACATGCATTTAGCCCAGTTTTCTCAAAACACGACTCATATATATGGGTTTTGCTCTTTTAAAAGGGGTTTAATACATGTGCGTAAAGTGACGCCAGACTAGCCGCTTTTATGATATTTTTCGTTTAAGGGTTGTTGCTGCAGTTAGGCTGATTTTTTTCCATCGAATAGATTATGTCCAAAATTTATATTTAAGATATATATACAAATAATATATGAAAAATAAAATAAAAAACATAGGGTCACCGGCCTTGTTTTTATTTTATTCACCATTATATTACATGCACTTTTAAAATAAAACTGAAAAATCTCTAATTGCGTAAAATAATTAATAACCTATCAAATTGGTAATATGTATATATTATATGAGCTAAGATACATCACATACAATTTAAGTAAACCACACTCTACCAATAAAATGGAGTACACGAGTTAAATTTTAAGTAATTTATTTTTTATAATGTTTATGTCACCCCCAAAAAAATTCATTTTTTACCATTGTAACCACATCAATGAAATTAAAAAAATTTCTGTCTAATAGAATTCTGCGAAACTGCTCAAAAATGTTCATGAACGTATTGTCATCATAAAAAAAAAACAAATAAAAAAGGGGTCACCGCACTTTTAACATAGATTTTTTGTTGTAATCATCCCTACCATCTAGACGTATAATTTAATAAAATACAGCAATAAGGCAAAATCCATGTACCGGTACATAGATTGTTAGAAATATGCATAAAAATCAGACACTGGGATCATAACAGCTTACCAAAAGACATAAATAACAAACAATATTTTATCACAAACATAATACCATACAGTATCAAACTCGACCTAAATCATTTATAACTTACATGTTCACAGATTTCGGCATGTTTAGAAATTTGTGTTTAAATGCTTTAAATTGATAAATGTAAACAACAGGACTCAAAAGCTCCAGTATAAAACAATAATGGAATTTAAGAAAGAGAAAAAAGTGGGAAAAAAATAACCCCTGACCTGGAATCGAACTACTGACAATTGTATTATGAACCAACTCGGTCAATTCTGATGATACTGATAACAAAAATATTGAGTTGTGATAATAGCATCATCGGTGTTGCTATAAATATATCCTCGGTTAAATACATGTAAACTGCCGCAACACCCCTTAAAGAATGTCTCTCTTAGCAAATACTAGTTTAGACAGAAATTTTCGTGCATGATTAGCCTGTCCGGACTACACAGGCTAATCTGGGACGACGATTAACGCACATACATTAAACCCTTTTTCACAGTTCGTGGCTCTTATATAGGATTTTACAGGTCATTTACGCCCTTCAACTAATAAAACATAATATTACAGCTTCAAAATGGCTCACATAATCTTTTGAAGTAAATTCAGGATACGTTACATTAGGTTTTTCATTCGGGATCAACGAGAATCGAGAAACAACATTTTTACATCATTCTGAATTTTGCCTGATCCACCATTTCATCAAAGACCTATAGATCTTTGATTACATCAAACACCTCGCTAAAAGTGTCGATCTTGTCACCTGACTTCAAAGAGACAATTCATCCCAAGCAAAGCTAAATTGCATTTTGAAGATGAGAAAAACAGATATATTAAATAGTGTTAAAAGATGAGTTAAATAGTGTTAACTCTGTAATAATTAGAAGTAATTAATACATTTAGCGAAAAGTAAAATACCACACTGTGATATCTTTTTCAGTTCATCAAAATAATGCTTGTGTCTCAAACAAGTTTTTTTTAAAGCAAGTTCATGTTTTCGAGTTCAGATCTTCATACATTTATGTATATTTATATAATACATGTATGCACTTTTTACATCGAATATATATGAGTCATAATGTACGCCTGATGACCCATGTCATGCAATATTTCATTTAACCTATAATGTATTCATATTTCAAATGGTTCGTGTTCTGTGAAAAGCGGGTTAAATGAATGTGCGTAAAGTGTCGTTATCATACCATGAAAAAATTCTTCACAATGGCGACCTATGTAAAAGACCGAGCCAGTCCGATTGAGATAGCTCGATTTTTTCTAATCGGCATACCTCGCTGATTATCATTGATAAAGGTATAGGAAGCTCAGCTATAAATAGGACAGCATATTCAGTATTTCGGAAGCACAATTCGGATTTCGTAAAGGGCGTTCCACAGTTGATTCAATTTTTATTTTACATTCTCTTGTCCAGAAATATCTCAATGAAAATAAGATGCTCTACGTCATATACGTGGACATGATGAAATGTTTTGATTCTATCTATAGAAATGCACTTTGGTTAAAAATGTTTAAAACAGGTATTGATGGAAAACTGCTTAGAATTGTTAAAGATATGTATCAAAAAGTTAAATCTTGTGTCAAGGCATGTTCTACTTATTCTGAATATTTTAACTACGCTGTTGGTTTGAGACAAGGGGAGGTTATGTCACTTCTTTTGTTTTCATTATTTGTTAAAGATTTAGAGCTTTATTTGCAGTGTAATATTGATGCAGGCTTAAGTATTGATGATTTAACTTTGATTTTGTTATTGTTCGCTGATGATATTGCTATTATAGGTAAAACTCCTGAAGAAACTCAGAGGCACTTAGATCTTTTGTTTTCATACTGTTGTTCTTGGGGTTTAACTGTAAATACTACAAAAACAAAAATAATGGTTTTTCGAAAACGCGGGGCATTATTAGCAAATGAAAAATGGACCTATAATAGCCAACCAATCGAAGCAGTTGATGATTTTAACTATTTAGGTACTGTTTTTAACTACACTGGGAACTTTTGTAAAAACATTGAACATCTTAATGGAAAGGCCTTGAAATCCTTAAATGTTCTATTTTGCAAATGCAACGACTTTGGTCTTTCACCAAAAACATTGTGTCAACTATTCGATGCATTCGTATCTCCAATTCTTAGTTATTCGTGTGAAGTTTGGGGTTATACCAAATCCAAAGAATTAGAAAGAATACACCTTAAATTTTGTAAAAGATAATTAAGCGTAAGAAGTAATGTGTGTTCTGCTGCAGTGTACGGCGAACTGGGCAGATACCCACTGTATGTTCACAGATACATAAGAATAATCAAATATTGGTTAAAAATCAAGGACAGTGATAACAATATATTGAGAGTTGTGTATAACGAGGCCCTTAAAGATTGTATTAGTGGGAAGAAAAATTTGGTCACGAGTGTAAAAACTCTCCTGAACGAATATGGATTTGCGTACATCTTTGAAAATTACCAGTACCTTAATAATAATGCTTTTCTCTCTGAGTTTAAATTCAGATATATAGACTGTTTTAAACAACATTGGTTTCACACACTTGAAAGTCCAGTTTTATTTTTGTACAAAGAATTTAAAATATCATTTGAATATGAAAAATATTTAGATATCTTACCCAAAAGTCTCAGATTTTACTTCTGTAGATTAAGAATGTCATGTCATCCATTAAGAATTCAAACGGGTAGGTTTAGTAATAACGGAATAGCTAGGGAAGAAATATATTGTTTTTGTTGTAACTCACGTGATATTGAAGATGAATTTCATTTTATTTTAATCTGCCCATGTTATACAGATATTAGGAAAAAATACATAAAATCTTATTATCTCAAACGGCCATCAGTATTGAAATTCTTAAGCCTTATGAGCACATGTAATAAAGATGTTCTCATTAAGTTGTCTTTTTTTGTGAAAGAAGCTCTGATAATTAGGAAAGCCATATTGAATGTTGTTTAAATATCAGCTGAAATGTTATGTTCCGCGGGTTCGGTTGTGTGTTTGTTTATCTGATTTCTTGTTTGTTGTATGTATATAATCCCCATAATGCAGTACCAGTACCTGCAACAACATGAGGCGAAATAGACATGCGTGCTTGTGTTTCCGCATTTAATACATATATATTATGTGTTTTTTTTTATTAGTATAATGATCCGTATAGTCTCTAATTTATTATTCATCTTTCACATTTCTCTAGACGAATAAAGAAATAATTAATATCTACTCGTATACAGATGTGAAATATACGTGCCTGATTGTTTAATTTGTTGCCATAGTTTAATTTGTGTAATTTTTTAATTTTTGTTGTAGACATTAACAAAAATGTGCACTTGTCTATCAATATTATTAGCATATTCATCCACATGATATGCGTAAGATAATCCACTCTCAATTTGGTTTATTTTACATAAATATAAACAGCATGATAATCGATTGCCACCTGTCACAATATGTTTTAACATTGCGATTGTTTCCAACCACTGTCATGTATTATGTAATACGTTATGTACACTAATTATTATTGTACACCCACTTTCTTTTCCACGTGACCTTTTTTAAATGTATAATATAACATGGCTAAGACAGACGATGTACTATGTACAAGTCGAAATAAAGTTCTGTTCTGTTCTGATAAAGATTTAATAATAGTTTCAAAACGTTAATTTTAAATCAGTTATATTCAATCCATTATATTTTTATAAATCAATGAAACAACTATGCAATTTCTGTATGAAACAACTATGCAATTTCTGTTTTGTATTTGATATTTGTTGTGATTCAGTAAATAAATTTCCAATTAAAACGTGTATAATTAACTTTCAACGCGATCATGAGTGTAAAGAAAACGAATTATTTCGAACCTGCCATTTGTGAACGTTGCAGCGACTATGATAAATAACCAGCATAATAGCCGCATGACATCTGTGAAACTCGCTCTTATGCGTGTCTCATTTTGCATGTTTAATAAACTTTTCAAACAGAAACTATATAGAGCAATATCAGTGCACATACTATGTTTGATAATTCATTCGTGTGTTGGATATTGTTTGCTGTTTTAAACACATATTAGGTCATATCGCGGAGATTTAGTTAACCTTACCATGTGTTCGTGGGCGAACTCACGTATTCAATTGCTCTTACGACTATGTGCTCATAACAACTTTCGGGAATCATCATGAAAACGAAAAATGTGCCTAAGCTTATTGAATTAGATAAACAAAATACAAAAATCAAAAAAGAAAAATTATATGTTCATGCACATGGGCATGTGAAATCACGTCCGTACACATAGCATCATTAACTAAGGAAAGGAAACAACGAAAAATAAAGTTTGGTGTGATATACATGTGAAATTAAAGAGCGTGGTGTAATTAAAGAGCATGTCAAGTTTTGAATTTATATGCTGAAACGTAATGTTATAACCCACAAACGTTTTACTATAACAGAACGTTTTTTTAAGATAAGTGGTACAGAAAATACACGTCGAATATCTTTTCAAAGATATTTCTTGTTATATTTGATCGAGAATGTAACTCGCCTCCCTGTTTCGCGGAATGGATCAAGTTCCCCACGGGTACTACTTCACCGTACCCCCAATTTTTTTCGTACTCTACATTTTTCGTACCCAATTTTTTTCGTACCTAAATCTTTGCTCGTACCCAAATTTTGTTTCGTACCCAATTTTTTTCCCTACCAAAATTTATTTTCGTAACCAAATCTTTTTTCGTACCCAATTTTTTTGCATAATTTGTGTACCCAAAATGTTCGTACCCATTTTTTTCCTACCCAATATTTTCGTTCCCACAAACACAATTGAGGTGATGCAGATAAACTTAAATAGATGCTTTTATATCAATCCTCTTCTAAAGCATCGTCACACCAGTACTGTCAGTACTTTGATTATTTACAATTGAATGTTTTGTTAATGGGCCAATCGTTAGGTTGGTAATTTATTAGTTATAAGGGACTAAGATTTACAATTACATCTTCTCTTTTGCTGTTACAGTTTTAGTTTCATATTAAAGTGCATAAATGACTTGGGAGATACTTCACTCGATTCAGCAGCATGGTGTACCCTTCTGGTAGTTACTAAGCGACATTTATGATAACTTCTCTTCTTTTCGGTAACTTTCGAGTACATTTTATGTTGTCGATTCTGCTTCGCTTCAATTATATTTCAAAAGACTTCGGAGATAATTCTTGGAACATTTTGGAAATTAAATTTCACTACACGTTTCTAAGTTTCGTCGACCTCATAATACAGCTGCACGATGCCTCGGGTGATGTTTTATGCGGACCTCATTAAGTCAGTGTGGCAAGTGTATTCACATATTTGTCTAAATATGACAATTCTATATCCTACATTTGTTCGTTTGTATTGTATTTTGCTGTATTAAGTACATAACAGTTGTACTTTGACGTTTAAGGAAAATATGCGGGACAGTTATCTAATTACGTTCAAAGACATTCAGTTTATTACGATTCAATCAATTGTCAGATATAAATTGGTAATATGCTCAGATCTGCTATTTAAAAGGACAGACGCTTTTCATGCTAGTTTTTGTATTTTTGTTTAAAATAAGGTGACCGATGGTGGACACATTATATGTTATAAACATTCAAATATATGTTTCTATTTTTAACTGAAGTTCAAGACAGCTGTTTGCTTTATTTTCCATGATTTGATTGATGTAGAATATATCGAACAAAACATCATTCTAATATGAAGAACTAAATCAATAGAATACTATGGCGTAAAGAGCATCGTTAACCGGGTGCAGGATCACGTGACTGTGTGGGAACCGGTAAGTGCTGCTCTTTTCGGATAACTTGTAAAACATTTCTTCTTAAGAATTTTAACTAGTGCATAAAATACAGATTTGTATGCTGCTTATGGTTATATGAAATCCACCATAATTACTTTATTTAATAAGCATGTGTTCATGTTATAATTATATGTGAACTGCATTCATGTATACGGTTATGCTTCACGCGACGAGAAATTGTGTCACCGATTTCATACGTATTCGAGGATTTATTCTTATAACTTGAGCTATCGACACAAACTGCAAGATAAACTGTATGCACTTAAGATTTTTGCAAATGAATTTCAATAACTTGAGTTATTTGCAAAAATAAAGTTGTTAACGATGTGTGTACATTCTGTCCAGCCCGTTTGTAAACCCCTGAAAACCCCGTTGATTCTGTACTCTGGTTAATCTAAGATGAAAAAAATATCACAAATTATAATATTTACATACATAAAGATTTTTGAAAACGCGAAAACGTGTATTCTAAAGAAATAACAGAGATGCTACCCGCACCTTATTTATTGTGTAAAATAACTTACAACACGATGATCTCGTTACATGGAAGAAATTCCATTAAATGCCTTTTGTCTGAGATAACTGGCGCCAATATGGTTTCCATTACGTGTTCATGCTAAACGAATTAATTCTTAATGTGTTCATTTTAAAATCCAATTTCGGCGGAAGTGTCGTCACTGATTATCTGTGCGGACTGCACACGCTAATCCGGGACGACACTTTAAGCACATGCATTATGCCCAGTTTTCTCAGAACACGACTCATATCAAGAGAGCATCCACAGAAGGTGTCGATTATTAACTGTTGTTGTTTACATTGAATTGTAATAGAAGTTAAGTAACAATGAAATTAAAAATATGAAAAATACCATAGATCGATGATCATTTCTGGATATTGATTCAAAATTAACGGATATTAGGAATTTAGTGATTAAAGTATCTTCACATA
The DNA here is from genome assembly GCF_020536995.1 of Dreissena polymorpha. Taxonomy (NCBI): domain Eukaryota; kingdom Metazoa; phylum Mollusca; class Bivalvia; order Myida; family Dreissenidae; genus Dreissena; species Dreissena polymorpha. The sequence continues at coordinate 85,287,764 of NC_068362.1, forward strand.
TATGGAATCATGCTTTTGAATACATTAATTTTTTATTAAGTTCTGAATGATATTGACAGAATATTCATTCACTTAAAAACATATCAGTTAAATCGATAAAGATTTATATTGAGTTAATTAAATCATAGCAAAACTCATTTTAACAATGACTCTAGTTTTAACAATAATTAAACGGTTAAAACAAAATGAAAATTAGTAAAAACGTATCTGTCAACCTGATAACGTGTTGCATGATATTTGAATATAAATGCATGCTTCTTTTTCAAACTGTTATTTTTAGTAATATCTTTAGTAACTTAGTTATTAAGTGTTATATTTGTAGCAAGGTGTTTTATAAATTTACACAATGTATTTAACATAATAACAAAGTATTAAGACTGTATGTATGTAGTTAGAATCCAATTTATATGTAGACAACAGTGCAATACGTTACATTTTTACCTTGTACAAATGCAATTATGAGAAGCAAATTAGTTCTTCGGAAGACTGTGATCACATAAAATAGTGTCAATCCTATATTAATTAGACCCATATTGATGTGATATTAGGTAGCAAATTGCGTAAAGTACTTAATACATTTAGCGAAAAGTAAATACCACACTATGATATCTTATTCAGTCCATCAAAACAATGCCTTGAGTCCAATACAAGATATATGTATACAACGTGTATTAGTCTACCGAATATATGAATACATGTATAGGTTTAAGGAAATATTACATATATTACATAGCATGGGTCAAAAGACTTACTTTATGGCTCATACATATCCGATGTTTAATATTTCCTTAAACCTATAAATGTATTCATATATATTCGGCAGACTACTACACGTTGTATAAATAGGATGTATATGAGTCATCACAAAACTCGGGATGAAAGTAATTCATTAAGTACGTCGTTTGACCCTTTTTCGCTGAGCTCATAATATATTCATTTATTAGGAATATTAATTCGAAGAACCGGTCTCGGCGTCAATGATACTCCATTTTAAAATGTACCGGAAATAAAACTGAAGAGTTTCGAATCATGTTATGTGTACATATATGGCATGTACGCATAATATTGACAGAATTTACATTATTATTTTAGAGCACTGAAATGCTTATTCGAAAATATGCACGAGAAGACATGATATGCACATGTAAATTTGTATGCTTCTTCGAGTAAAAAGTATACAAAAATATGTAAGCATCGTTTTGGGAAAACGGGACTTAATGCACATGACTAGCCTGTGCAATCCACACAGTCTAAACAAATACGACAATTGACTTAAATCAACCAGATATTCTCCATTTATTTCGAACCATAAGGAGCAAACACCGAAGTTTACAGAGACAAATAAACTAGATTCCATACATCCACTAAGACTTAAATACAAATTCCCGAGTGAAAATACTGAACGACTTTATAACATCTTTGAATGGCGCTATACAAAAGGTATTAGTCGTATAAATCTTTACTTTCCCTTCAAAAATATGGCACGAAAAAAATGGAAGTTTTCATATCACAAATTCTTATTAAAAGCTTGAATTGTTTGTGTAAGATAAGAATACGATTTATGCCGCATATGACTTGTCCGCGAAGTAAGATATATCGGCAAATATGGATGACAAATAAAAGCATTTTTGCAATTATCAATTATTAATTATCGAAACAATTTACTGATTTCGGCTTTCATTTGGTGGCTTTGCTTACCGTTTTCTAAAAAATGGGATCCATTAAAAATAAAGCTTGTTACATTCGTACATAGAACATTTATACATACGCCATGCTTTACACAATTACGTCATACAAGTTTTATATTCGGATTAAAAAAAATGAAAATCGCCATTTAAAACAAATGGCTTACACCACATGCCTCTATAAAGGTTCTTCAAATTCACTGTTGTTTACAGTATTTCGCCGAAATGATAGTACGCCACAATTCGCGTTGTTACTTCCCTTATCGTAGAACTTTTGCGTTTAAGTGCGTTGCCGTCGCACCAACACATCAGAACGATAAATCCAAAGACTAAAAAGTCGCTAAACGGGAGTAAGAACGAGATATTTATGTTAACTTATAATCAAATATAAACTAATGGTATATACATTTACCATCAGCATTGAAAGATATTCTGCCTCAATTTTATAGTAATTAAATGATATAAAACTATTTTGAATATGAAAAAGAAAAAAAAAATTTGCCTGTTGTTTGATTGACATGGGTCGATCTGGTTTTTTTGACATTTATCACTAAAGGTTATTAATAATTGTAAAAAAACAATATGTCTAGCTCTGTGAAAACGTGCCTTGATGAATGTGCGAAAAGTATCATTCAAGATTGACCTGTGCAGTCCGCACCGGCTAAGCAGGAGCGACATTTTTGCATATATGGTATTTTCCGAGATATGGATGATTAGAAAAAAACCTGTTGAGGCGGTGAGTGCCATCCATGACAAGCCTGTGCAGAATGCACAGTAAATTCTGTGACGACACTTTACGCACATGCATGAAACAACGTTTTCACACAGCGAGTTTAATAGATATTTATGGAGCCTTAACATGAGACCATGCGTGCGGACATGTTTTTGCTGAAAATATAAATATTAAACACAAAAGGGAACATTGAAATTTAACTATATTACAATGTAACGAATTAAATAGCATAATATAATTCATGCATAAACAGTAGATTATCGAGGCTGTCACATAGTTTGGTATTAGATATAAGTACTACTGCTTTAGCGCAAAATATTCCATATGTTGTCAGTTCATTAGTGATATTCAAACTCTCATCGATTTACTAAATTGCGTTAGAGCGTAATTAATAACGTATAAAACTACAAGTATCTCTATTTTGCGTTGGCCCATTAAGTTAGTACTACGTATTTAATGTTTCCGATTAAATGGTTGTGCTCTGCGAAAAGGGTATTTAACGCATGTGCGTAAAGAGTCGTCTTAGATTAGCCTGTGCAGTCCGCACAGGCTAATTAATGAAGACACTTTCCGCCAAAACCGGATTTTTGCAAAGAAGAGATTGTCTGTAAACTAAAAATAACATAAAAGCGGAAAATGTCGTCCCTGATTAGCCTGTGCGGACTGCGACTCGTCGTCTCCACGTACTGAACATTTGTGATAACTGGCCTTTCGAATGAATAAGTTACAGTCTGGAAAGCGTATTCAAACATTGTCTGTCATTTGAACTCGAGGTGTGACACTGGCCTTTGAGTAATATGTATGGATTTTTCATGCGATATATCGTCTTCTTATGATGAAAAATTGCTAATTTTAAAATCACATGACGAATTATAACGTTAAAGTCCAGAAATGCTATAGTAAACCAAAATGTGACCTCTCGACCTTTGTGCTAACGTCTAATATCTTATACTAGAAACGACATCTCCACAAGAAAACACTTGTGATGTGATAAGTAATTTTAAAATTGCATGATACACGATAAAGTGTAAGTCAGCATTATAATGTACGTTCGGACGTACGCCCATTGACACGATCGACATTGTGACAGCTACACCGAGTTGATTACTCGGATATTTCAAAAAGCTGTACAATGACCATTATTCACTTAAAGTATCGGCTTCTGTTTCGCGAATATAGTAGAAAGAAGAAATCAGAAAAAGAAAATGTCCACAAAATGGCTTTAAAGTAACACCGTGAGCAAACGCCCTATAGACGATAGCGTAGAATAAATGAGGCTTCACTACGGAATCCGGATAGGGCCAAGTTGAGTGTCGCGTGTCAATATTTGAGTGTCGCATATCGCGCTGGATTTTAGAAAAAAACTACAGAAAATCTTGACTGTCGACTGATTTGTCGCGCGTCGTATTGAGCGTCGAGAGAATTTCGCGAGAATGTCGCGAGAATGTCGTGTGTCGACCTTCGAGCGCGACACTCGACATTCTCGCGACATTCTCTCGACGCACGACAAATCAGTTGACAGTCAATATGATATATCGCGAGAATGTCGCCTGTCGACCTAAAATCACTATCGAGAGAATGTCGTGTGTTGATCGGTGTGGGAGTAATTGTTTCATCATTAAGCAAGGTGTTATAGTAACTTTTTCAGCTTAAGTAAAAATAGCGGCATCTAGTAGCAGCAATAACAGCAGTAACAGCAGCAACAGTAGCAGCAGCAGTAGCAGCAGCAGTAGCAGCAGCAGTAGCAGTAGCAGTAGCAGCAGCAGCAGCAATAGCAGAAGCAGCAGCAGTAGCAACGTAGTTGCAGCAGTAGCAGCAGCTACAGCAGTAGTAGCAGCAGTAGCAGTAGTAACAGTATTAGCAGTTGTTGTAGTAGTAGTAGTAGCTGCAGTAGAAGCAGCAGCAGCAGCATCAGTAGCAGCAGCAGCAGTAGCAGCAGCAGTAGTAGCAGCAACAGCAGTAGCTGCAGTAGAAGCAGCAGTAGTAGCAGCAACAGCAGTAGCAGCAATAGCAGCAGTAGTAGCAGTAGCAGCAGTAGTAACAGCAGTAGCAACATTAGAAGGAGTAGCAGAAGTAGCAGTAGCAGCAGAAGTAGCTGCAGTAGTAGTAGAAGTATTAGTAGTAGTAGCAGCAGTAGTAGAAGTAGCAGCAGTAGTAGTAGTAGTAGTAGTAGTAGTAGTAGTTGTTGTAGTAGTAGTAGTTGTAGTAGTAGTAGTAGAAGTAGTAGTAGTAGTAGTAGTAGCGGTAGTGTCAGTGATACTGGTAGTAGTGGTAGTGGTACAGACTGGTGGTAGTGGTAGTAGTAGTTGTAGTAGTAGCAGAATCAGGAGTAGTAATAGTAGCAGTAGCAGTGTAGTGGCAGTTGCAGCACCACCAACAGTAGCAGTAGTAGTAGTTTTTGTAGTAGTAGTAGTAGCTGCAGTAGCAGCAACAGCAGCAGCAGTAGCGGCAGTAGCAGCAGCAGTAGCAGTATTAGTAGTTGTAGTAGTAGTAGTAATAGCTGCAGTAGAAGCAGAAGCAGCAGTGGCAGCAGCATCGGTATCAGCAGCATCAGTAGCAGCAGCAGCAGTAGCAGTAGTAATAGTTGTTGTAGTAGTAGTAGTAGCTGCAGTAGAAGCAGTAGCAGCATTAGCAGCAGCATCAGTATCAGCAGCAGTTGTAGCAGCAATAGCAGCACTAGCAGCAGTAGCAGCAGTAACAGTAGTTACAGTATTAGTAGTTGTTGTAGAAGTAGTAGTAGCAACAGTAGCAGCAGTAGCAGTAGCAGTATCAGCAGTAGCGGTAGTAGCAATACGACGCGCGACAAATCAGTCGACAGTCAATATTTTCTGTGATTTTTTTTTCTAACACCCAGCGCGATAATGCGACACTCAAATATTGACTGTCGACTGATTTGTCGCGCGTCGAGAGAATGTCGTGTGTCGACCTTGGGTTTTTTTTAGTCGACAAGCGACAATTGCGCGATATTGGCTCGATATATCGTATTGAGCGTCGAGATAATGTCGTGCGTCGAGAGAATGTCGTGTCATTTTTAGGTCGACAGGCGACATTCTCGCGATATATCATATTGACTGTCGACTGATTTGTCGTGCGTTGAGAGAATGTCGCGAGAATGTCGAGTGTCGCGCTCGAGGGTCGACACACGACATTCTCGCGACGTTTTTTCGACGCTCAATACGACGCGCGACAAATCAGTCGACAGTCGAGGTTTTATACGATTTTTTTTTCTAAAACCCAGCGCAATATGCGACACTCAAATATTGACTGTCGACTGATTTGTCGCGCGTCGAGAGAATGTCGCGAGAATGTCGTGTGTCGACCTCGAAGGTCGACAAGCGACACTCAACTTGGCTCTATCCGGATTCCGTACTTCACCATGGCTGTCACGACACTATATTGATTATTGACAATTACCCCTCTTGTCAGGGACGCGCTGTGTAACATGACCCGCGAGATCGCACATGACTTAATGTTAGAGGGCGCGGTACATTAACATACTGGCCTTGAACGGGAAAGTTACATAAATTAGTGCAATGCGAGGAGCGAGTGAGTAAAATGAAATCATATTAAACAGACATCGGCCATGACAAGCATTAATTGATCTCGTAATGAAATGTTGCCAGTAATACAATTAAGGTGATTAAAGAATTTGAATGTGCAAGATTCGCCGTCCAATCATTCCGTCTGCCTAAATATCAAAGGCAGTTGTCTAACATTTAATATCACTTTGGCAGTTGTTGGTTTTAGCTAATGTTATGGGATTGAAAGGTTCACAAATATTTTTTAACTTTATCAAAAAGCCTATTATATTTGCAATACTGAAAACAAAAACAACAACAGTAAAGTGCTCCTTTATTAAAGAATGTACATACGTGTATAACTGAAAGTATGAGGTAAAGTCTAAATAACAACTGTGCATGTAAACAGTCAAAATCGCAACAGCAAAAGGCATGAAATCGATTACAATGCAATATATATATACTGCAATTTACGAACATATAATACTATTAATATTAAAGAAAACAACTGTCATAAAAGAAAGGCTGAGCTTTTTTCCTGTACAATGTGTTTAAATGAAATGTAATACATGTCACAAAGAGTCCCCACAATAGATAAAGTCATATATCATGGATATCTTTAAAGTATTAAGTTCAAGTATTCAGATGAAACTTAAGAACGCAGTTGGATGTACATTAAAATCCGTTTTAGAATATTCAAGGGCTAGTACCCCATTCACATACACAATCTTATTGCGTCGGTTATCTCCCATATTTATTAACTACCAAAGCTATGCTCAAATCCATTAGAATATCTGATGCCATAGCGAATGAGTGTGCGTGTGTTCGCGCGCGCACGGGCGTGTGTGTGGGGTGGGGTGGGGGTCGATCATGATAATTGAAATTTCCTTTATGTTATAAGTAAAATATGCATAAGGTGAATCCAATGTAAACGTTCTGTGATGAGTTTCGTTAAACGAGATTGTTTGTTTATTCAGTTCATAAACCAAATAACTACGTTGGATATGAACAATAAGAAACATTAAGCGAACGTAATAATTACCGGTATGTCATGTTTTCTTATGCCATTATTATTCAACTACTAGTTATCGCATACACACTTATACGGCCAGTGTAAAGTCCTATAAATTTCATCGTAAAAATCAGTACTGATTTGGAATGTCGACGTAATTCATAAGGTGAAAAAAATACCACGGATTAAAGTTTTTGAAAAAAAAGTCGGCATGAATGCACATTTTTCCATGCCCAGACTTCAACCTGATAATTGTCTTCATTTTTCTACAAGCTCTATCCTTTAATTAGTAATGAAAAATATAAAAGTAAATGCTTAACAACCTAAACACAAAAATATATGAATATTCAGCAGTGTTAATATCCTTTCAAAGTATCTTTTAAAGTGCGGTGTAACTTACTAAAATACCCCCAACACGTGAAATCTATAAGGTTCTACTTACACGTATTTGTTTTTTGTTTTCATTATAGTTACTTTTTTAACTAAATTTTTTGAAAAAAAGTCGGCATGCATGCACATTTTTCCATGCCCAGACTTCAACCTGATAATTGTCTTTACTTTTCTAAAAACTCAATCCTTTAATTAGGGACGAAAAATATCAAAAGTAAATGCTTTACAACCTAAACACAGAAATATGAATATTCAGCAGTGTTAGAGTCCTTTCAAAGTATCTTTCAAAGTGTGGTGTCACTTACTTAAATACCCCCATAACATGACATCTATTAGGTTTTACTTACGGGTATTTGTTTTTTGTTTTCATTATAGTTTTATACTAAGTATTATCGTTGGCCGGATGCTCTGATCTACAAACAAGTATCTTTCATTAATCAGTCATACTTAAAAATCTCTACATGTAACTTATTTATACAGCATACATAAGTTGGAAGAACGTTAGGAACACGATTTGTATGGCGAATACGTGAATGAATTTTAACATTTCTAGAACGTCGCAAACGTTCATGAATACATACCACACTACAAACAAAGAAAAACGCATTGCAGTCCTACAAGCAGGGCTGGGACGACACTCACCGCCTAGACTTTATTATTGTTATGAAGAGGCTTCCGTGTTAGCGTAAAGTATCGTTTAGCCTGTTTTTAGAATCGTCTAGGGTTAGACTGTTTTAAGTATCGTCTAGGTTAAGTCTGTTTTTCGTATCGTCTATCTTTAGCCTTTTCCTAGTATCGTCTAGGTTTAGCCTGTTTTAAGTGTCGTCTAGGTTTAGTCTGTTTTTTAAGTATCGTCTAGGTTTAGTATCGTCTAGGTTTAGCCTCTTTTAAGTACCGTCTATGTTTAGTCTGTTTTAAGTGTCGTCCAGGTTTAGCCTGTTTTAGTATCGTCTAGGTTAAGTCTGTTTTTAGTATCGTCCAGGTTAAGCCTGTTTTTAATATCATCTAGGTTAAGTCTGTTTTTAGTATTGTCTAGGTTTAGCCTCTTTTTAGTATCGACTAGGTTTAGCTTGCTTTTAGTATCGTCTAGGTTAAGTCTGTTTTTAGTGTCGTCTAGGTTTAGCCTCTTCCTAGTATCGTCTAGGTTTAACCTATTTTTAGTATCGTCTGTGTTTAGCCTGTTTATAGTATCGTCTAGGTTTAGCCTCTCTATTGTATCGTCAAGGTTTAGCCTGTTTTTATTATCGTCGAGGTTAAGCCTGTTTATAGTATCGTCTAGGTTTAGCCTGTTTTAGTATCGTCTAGGTTAAGTATGTTTTAAGTATCATCTAGGTTTAGCCTCTTCCTAGTATCGTCTAGGTTTAGTCTGTTTTTAGTATCGTCTAGGTTTAGTCTGTTTTTAATATCGTCTAGGTTTAGCCTCTTTTCAGTTTCATCTATGTTTAGCCTCTTTTTAGTATCGTCAAGGTTTAGCCTGTTTTTAGTATCGTATAGATTAAGTCTGTTTTTAGTATCGTCCAGGTTTATCCTGAGTTTAGTATCGTCTAGGTTTAGCCTGCTTTTAGTATCGTCCAGGACTTAGCCTGTTTTTAGTATCGTCTAGGTTAAGTCTGTTTTTAGTATCGTCAAGGTTTAGCCTATTTTTAGTATCGTCTAAGTTAAGTGTGTTTTTAGTATCGTCTAGGTTTAGCCTGTTTTTAGTATCGTACAGGCTTAGCCTGTTTTAGTATCGTCTAGGTTAAGCCTGTTTTTAGTATCGTACAGGTTTAGCCTGCTTGTTTTTACACACATGCGTGAAGACCGGTTTCCCCAGATACCAGCTCGTTGATAAATAGATCTACGTATGTAGTGATGTGCCACAAGTGAACGTCAAAAAACTAAATGGCTGACGTAAAAAATAAATGTGCTTCATAAAACAAAGCGTGTTAACATATTTAACACCAACCATTTACCTTAATATTTGGTTATAATTTTAGCCTTTCGATGTTTACACTCTGTATTCTCCTTGGTAAGCTCGAATACAAGTTTATGATATATTAAACGAGAATGTTTTACCAGATGTCCTGAATGGCTGCCTCAAGCTTATTTTGTGTGTCTACGATATCAGGTTGATTTGTTAGTTGTATGTTAAGCCTATGCCATACGTTCTCTATTATATTTAAGTCCGGACTTTGGGCAGGCCAGATCATAAAACGAATTCTATGTTCTGTTTTGAACTTGCTTACAACCCAGGCTCAATGTATCGGGGCGTTGTCGTCTTGGAATATGTACCTTCCACCCGGGAAATGGCGAGCTACAACGGGCCAGAGATTATCTTCTAGGATGGAAATATACTTTTCAGCATTAATGTTACCCTTTAGAACAGTTACAATACCGACACCTTCGTATGTAATGTAACCCCATATCATCAAACTGAACTTAGGGGTTGTAGGAGTTCCGAGGCCACACGGCAGCCAATCTTCGCCTACCTTTCTCCAAATGAAAACCTTATTGTCGGTCTCGATATCAACTTTGCACACGTCACTGAAGATCACCCTTTTCCAGTAATGGCCTACAGTCCTCCTTCTGTTTGTTCTGCACCAGTTTACGCGAATCTTCCGGTTGATTTCTCGAATTCGAATCCGTTTTACAACAACACGCCTGTGATATCCTTTACTAAACAATTTCCCCTGAACGGTTCGTCTGGAAACTGTAGCGTGTCCTATTAAATTAAAAACTCCAGTTATGTCCGATAAAGTTATTTTTCTGTTTTGTTTAACGATCCGTAACAATGCCCGACTTTCACGTTCATTTTTTTTCCGGGGCTCCTTTTCTCGGTAAGTTTTCAACACTTTTGCGTGCGCGAAATCTATTAATAATCCCAGCTATTGTAGTCCGTGGTATGCCTTATCTTCGGGAAATTTCTGGTTGTCGAAGGCCTGATTGAAACGATGAAACAGCAGCCGTTTCCGTGTCAGGGGTTAGTTTTTTCCTTTCACCTACCATGACTGTTTATAACACGATTTTGGCGGCAGATTCCGTCATTTTCTAGATATAAATACGTCATGATGAGGTCAGAAAGCATAACAAAATATTTGATTAAAGGAAGGGATATAACCCTTACATTTTTATTTAATTTGAACGCTGTTTATTTACTGCACTTACCAATGCAGCCATTACTAAAAACGTTGTGACGTTCACTTATGGCACAAGTCTGTATGTAGCTCGTATTCAAACCAATACCTTTCAAAAACAGCAGGCATTTTTCCAATAATCACACACACATCTTAAATGATAATTGATAACCTAAAAAACGTTTATGGTTGTAATTTACTTTCTGTACATGAGCCGGATACCCTGTTGTATCCCTAATGATAAGAACCGGTAATTGATTAATACCGCATTCACATGTTACATATATTCAATTTCCTACATTTTGATGAATACCAAGCTGCAAAACCCAATCCCTGTAATAACACAATCCGTTCTAAAAAAGACAAAAACAACTCAATAAAAAAACTAAAAAATACCCAATTAAGGAATGTGAAGGCGAAACGGTACCTAAGATTAAACAAATACAATCAACAAAAAAGGTCGCAAGACACTAAATCTTACAATCGTGAATTAAGTTCACAGCCTATTGGAAATACTAGTAATAATATCGTTCATACAAATATAATCGTGCTCTGACACACATCATCGCCCAAGCTCTGTTGAATATGCTGCTTTAAACTCTCGTAAACGCGGTGGGTCTTACGCGACATCCTGGCACTTTGCAGAAGGTTAGGCAGTTTCTTTTGAAGTCCCGAGTTAAACTCCAACTCCAGTTCAAGGCCGGAAGACTTCTCATCGGGTAGCGGGAAGTTTTCCAGCTGTATTTCGACACTTTCTGATACGTGACTGGCGATCGCAGTGTCGCTAAGGCTCGTTCGCATATTAGGGTGTGTCAATGCACCCGCGGAACGCTTACTGTACTTGGCGAGAATTCGATCCGCCTCAGAGTCATCTATAACTCTCGCTTGAGCGCTAAGTCGGTGGTTAGGTTCCGTTGTTACAATACGTGGCGGAAATAGGTTTTTCTTCGTCCCATCGATTTCTTGTTTGCTAATCACAACCTCTGGGCGCGATTTTGTCATGTCCGACTCGCTTTTGCACAGCTTTAGTTCCCGTTGCATACGCGGTAACAAAGTTGGTTGTTCGCGTTCTTTTTCATCCTGGGACTGTCCGTATGCTCGTTGGAGTTCGGTACTGTCTGAAGATAGTCCTATATAAAACCGCGACTTCGGTTTTAACGTTATGTTATCACTTCCGGTATAGGAGAATGCAATTTGGAGATTCAATAATCTGTTGAGCATTTGTTGCTAAGATACCGCAACTGTCGAGAACAACGTCGTCTTTCAAATCGTCCTCTGTCACATCCTGGTTTTCGTCTATTGAAGAATCGTCCTTACTGATAGTACGAAACATTCCTGGGTTACCTTGAGCATTTTCAGGCACCACAACCGATTCTATCACGACGATATTATCGTCTGCGTCCGTGACGTCTGCCATATCCTTTGAGTTGTTCTTGTTGAAGAACTTGGCACCGGGAACCTTCGACAACAGTCGACCAGCACCCACGCCTCCAGATTTCAACTTTCTCACGATACTTGATTTTATATTCAGCTGGGGCATGACGAGCTCCAAACTCCCCGACGGGGTTTTCCCGAATTTCGGAATAGCAGACAACAGCGATTTCACCGCGGATTTCGAGGAGGTGTCCGGTTCCCGCCTGAGTTTTCCCTCCGCTGGCTCACTCCTGGTCTCTCTAATCTTGCATTCGTCCTGACCGTCGTCCTTGATATTCGACACCGCCTTGCGGTGAAGTCTCGGGGAGTTCCCGCGAGAACTTGAGTCCGGCTCAATATCCAGATTGGAGACGTCGCGCGGGAGGTGGATACCAGTGAGAGCGTTCTCCTGTAGCTGCTGATGAACGTCCACGACCTCTGGATGAGGTCGAGTTTTACGCCTGAAGTGACAGAAAAAAAAAGCAAAGTAAAACCCCACTTTTGGCCAAGTGGTATAAAGGTTTTAAAACGTCCGATCAACAAATTGGTTTAACCTTTAAATCATTTTTTTTATCATCTTAAAGTTCATAATCAAACGAACTTGGTGAGGGAGAAGAATATATCATTTTTGTATCAGATGACTGTAACTAACTATCACAACTTTTAACATTGAAATGGCATGACACAATATAATCATTGGATTTGTAGCGATTACATAGAATGAAAACCACCGTACTATAGCGTCTACATTTTTGACAACAGATCATAATTACACTTGCCAATTGCTGTACGACATAATATTGTATGTATAGATCATCGTATTGTTTATATTCATTATTACGACTATTATTAATACCCATTACTACTACTATTATTAGTACTACTGCTACCGCTGCTACTACTACTACTACTGATACTGCTGCTGTTGCTGCCGCTGCTGTTGCAGCTGCTACTACTACTACTACTACTACTTCTCCGACTACTACTACTTCTACTACATGTTCTACTACTACTACTACTACTACTACTACTACTACTTCTACTACTACTACTACTACTACTACTACTACTACTACTACTACTACTACTACTACTACTATTACTACTACTTCTACTACTACTACTTCTTCTACTTCTACTACTTCTACTGCTACTACTACTACTTCTACTACTACTACTACTACTACTACTACTACTACTACTACTACTACTACTACTGCTACTACTGCTACTCCTGCTGCTACTGCTGTTACTCCTGCTACAGCTGCTACTGCTACTACTGCTGCTGCTGCTACTGCTGCTACTACTATTAATACTACTACCACCACTACTACTACTACCACTACTACTACTACCACCACTTCTAATGCTACAACTTCTAATACTTCCACTACTATACTACTACTACTACTGCTACTACTACTACTACTACTACTACTACTACTACTACTACTACTACTACTACTACTACTACTACTACTACTACTACTACTACTACTACTACTACTACTACTACTACTACTACTACTACTACTACTGCTACTACTATACTACTACTACTACTACTACTACTACTACTACTACTACTACTACTACTACTACTACTACTACTACTACTACTACTACTGCTACTACTACTACTACTACTACTACTACTACTACTACTACTACTACTACTACTACTACTACTACTACTACTCCTGCTACTACTACTACTACTACTACTACTGCTGCTACTGCTACTACTACTACTACTACTACTACTACTACTACTACTACTACTACTACTACTACTACTACTACTACTACTACTACTACTACTACTACTACTACTACTACTACTACTGCTGCTACTACTACTACTACTACTACTACTACTACTACTACTACTACTACTACTACTACTACTACTACTACTACTACTACTACTACTACTACTACTACTACTACTACTACTACTACTACTACTCTACTACTACTACTACTACTACTACTACTACTACTACTACTACTACTACTACTACTACTACTACTACTACTACTACTACTACTACTACTACTACTACTACTACTACTACTACTACTACTACTACTACTACTACTACTACTACTACTACTACTACTACTACTACTACTACTACTACTACTACTACTACTACTACTACTACTACTACTACTACTACTACTACTACTACTACTACTACTACTACTACTACTACTACTACTACTACTACTACTACTACTACTACTACTACTACTACTACTACTACTACTGCTACTACTACTACTACTACTACTACTACTACTACTACTACTACTACTACTACTACTACTACTACTACTACTACTACTACTACTGCTACTGCTACTTCTGCTGCTACTACTACAGCTGCTACTGCTACTACTACTACTACGCTACTACTACTACTACTACTACTACTACTACTACTACTACTTCTACTACTACTACTTACTACTACTACTACTACTACTACTACTACTACTACTACTACTACTACTACTACTACTACTACTACTACTACTACTACTACTACTACTACTACTACTACTACTACTACTACTACTACTACTACTACTACTACTACTACTACTACTACTACTACTACTACTACTACTACTACTACTACTACTACTACTACTACTACTACTACTACTACTACTACTACTACTACTACTACTACTACTACTACTACTACTACTACTACTACTACTACTACTACTACTACTACTACTACTACTACTACTACTACTACTACTACTACTACTACTACTATTACTACTTCTACTACTTCTACTACTACTTCTTCTACTACTACTACTTCTACTGCTACTGCTACTGCAACTACTACTACTACTACTTCTACTACTACTACTACTACTACTACTACTACTACTACTACTACTACTACTACTACTACTACTACTGCTACTACTGCTACTTCTGCTGCTACTGCTGTTACTCCTGCTACAGCTGCTACTGCTACTACTGCTGCTGCTGCTACTGCCGCTACTGCTGCTACTGTTGCTACTACTATTACTACTACTACAACCACTACTACTACTACCACTACTACTACTACCACCACTTCTAATGCTACAACTACTAATACTTCCACTACTACTACTACTACTTCTACCACTACTACTACTACTACTACTACTACTACTACTACTACTACTACTACTACTACTACTACTACTACTACTACTACTACTACTACTACTACTATTATTATTATTACTGCTGCTACTACTACTACTACTACTACTACAACAACTACTTCTACTACTACTACTACTACTACTACTACTACTACTACTACTACTACTACTACTACTACTACTACTACTACTACTACCTTTTGTTTTTGGCCTGTCTGTCTGTCATTCATTCATTGTGTGTGTCACAAAACTTTAACCTTGGTTAAAGTTTGATAACTTCTGCATTATTGAAGATAGCAACTTCATACTTTGCATGCATGAGTGGTGAAAAGTCAAGGTCAAGGTCATCCTTCAAGATCAAAGGTCAAATATCATTGTATTTTTCTTTCCTAAAACTTTAACCTTCGTTAATGTTTGGTCATAACTTTTTTAATATCGAAGATAGCAACTTGATATTTGGCATGCATGTGTACCTCATGGAGCTGAAGGTTTTGAGTGGTGAAATGTCAAGGTCATCCTTCAAGGTCAAAGGTCAAATTTATGGCTTTAAAGCGGCGCTATAGGGGGCATTGTGTTTCTGACAAACACATCTCTTGTTGTGTATATGGTACATAAGAAATGGTATGCCGGCTTATCAAATTGATTTCTTTTTTTATGTGTAAATGGTACATAAGAAATGATACGCTGGCTAATCAAATTGACATAAAATGTGACTTTTAGTTACTTGTAGTAATGATACACCGGCTTATCAAATTGATTTTCCTTTTTGTGCATATGGTACATAAGAAATAATATGCCGTCTTATCAAATTGACTTACAATGTGATTTTAAGTTACTTGTTGTAATAATACGCCGGCGTATCAAATTTATTTTCCTTTTTGTGTATATGTTACATAAGAAATGATACGCCGGCTTATCAAATTGACATAAAATTTGACTTTTAGTGACTAGTATTGATATGCCGGGTTATCAATTGATTTTCCTTTTTGTGCATATGGTTTATAAGAAATGATACGCCGGCTTGTCAAATTGACTTGCAATGTGATTTTAAGTTACTTGTTGTAATGATACACCAGCTTATCAAATACATTTTCTTTTTGTGTTAATAGTCCAAAAGAAATGATACGCCGGCTTAACAAATGCATTTTCTTTATGTGTGAATGGTCCAAAACAACTGATGCGCTGGCTTATCAAATGGATTTTTCAATTTATTAAATTTAATATTTTCTGTTATGCCGGCTTATCAAAATGACTTTGAAAAAAATGAACCGAATCATCAGAAATAAACTACTTTGTTTTACTTTTGTTTAATTTACATAAAAAAAAATGTGAACAGATCACATAAAAATGGCCTTGAAAAAGTATATTGTACTGTAGGTATTTTGAGAATGATTGGACTTTCCCTTTTTAAAATAGAAGCTGTTTACTACTCCTACTAGTTCTATTTGGATTGCGCAGGCGACATTTTACGCACCTGCATTTAGCCCCGTTTTCCAAGAAACAGGCTCAATTTTAAACCAGTCAACACCGTATGCACGACTTACTTATCTTATAACGTCCAGTCATGACCATATGCAAGACATACTTGTCTTATAAATACTAGTCAATACTGTATGCACGACATATTTTTCTGATAAATACCAGTCATTTTCGTATGCACGACATTCTTGTCTGATAAATACCAGTCATTACCGTATGCATGACTTACTTGTCTTATAAATACCAGTCATTACCGTTTGCACGACTTACTTGTTTGATAAATACCAGTCATTACCTTATGCACGACATACTGGTTAGATAAATTCCTGGCATTACCGTATGCATGACTTACTTGTCTGATAAATACCAGTCATAAGCATATGCACGACTTACTTGTCTGATACATACCAGTCATTACCGTATGCATGACTTACTTGTCTTAAAAATACCAGTCATTACCGTATGCTTGACTTACTTGTCTTACAAATGCCAGTCATTACCGTATGCAAGACATACTTGTCTCATTAATACCAGTGATTACCGTACGCACGACTACTTGTCTGATAAATACCGGTCATTACCGTATGCAAGACATACTTGTCTGATAAATACCGGTCATTACCGTATGCCTGATATACTTGTCTTTAAAATACCAGTCATTATCATATGCACCTCGTACGTGTCTGATTAATACCAGTCATCACTGTATGCACGACATATTTGTCTTATAAATACCAGTTATAACCGTATGCACGACATATTTGTCTGACAAATACCAGTCATTACCGTATGCACGACTTACTTGTCTGATAAATACCAGTCATTCCCGTATGCCTGATATACTTGTCTTAAAAATACCAGTCATTATCATATGCACCTCGTACGTGTTTGATAATACCAGACATCACTGTATGCACGACACATTTGTCTTATAAATACCACTCATAACCGTATGCACGACATATTTGTCTTATATATACTAATCATAACCGTATCCACGACATATTTGTCTGATAAATACCATTCATTACCGTATACACGACTTACTTGTCTGATAAATACCAGTCTTAACCGTATACATGACTTACTTGTCTGATAAATACCAGTCATTACCGTATGCACGACTTACTTGTCTGATAAATACCAGTCAATACCGTTTGCACGACTTACTTGTTTGATAAATACCAGTCATTACCGTATGCACGACATACTGGTTAGATAAATTCCTGGCATTACCGTATGCACGACTTACTTGTCTGATAAATACCAGTCATAAGCGTATGCACGACTTACTTGTCTGATAAATACCAGTCATTACCGTATGCATGACTTACTTGTCTTATAAATACCAGTAATTACCGTATACATGACTTACTTGTCTTATAAATACCAGTCATTACCGTATGCAAGACATACTTGTCTGATAAATACCAGTCATTACCGTATGCACGACATACTTGTCTGATAAATACCAGTCATTACCGCATGCAAGACATACTTGTCTGATAAATACCAGTCATTACCGAATGTCTGATATACTTGTCTTAAAAATACCAGTCATTATCATATGCACCTCGTACGTGTCTGATTAATACCAGTCATCACTGTATGAACGACATATGTGTCTTATAAATACCAGTCTTTACCGTATGCATTACTTACTTGTCTGATAAATATCAGTCATAACCGTATGCATGACTTACTTGTCTGATAAATACCATTCATTACCGTATGCACGACTTACTTGTTTGATAAATACCAGTCATTACCTTATGCACGACATACTGGTTAGATAAATTCCTGGCATTACCGTATGCACGACTTACTTGTCTGATAAATACCAGTCATTACCGTATGCACGAATTACTTGTCTGATAAATACCAGTCATTACCGTATGCATGGATTACTTGTCTGATTAATACCAGTCATTACTGTTCGATGACTTACTTGTCTGATTAATTTCAGTCATACCCGTGTGCACGACTTACTTGTCCAGTTTCGGTTTCTCTTCCACGACCAACTCTAATTTCAGAAGATTCTGTGCGGCAGTGAATGCCTCCGCAACCACGTGCAGTTGCTCTGGAAACAAGAAATTTGAAATGCAGCGGTAACAATGAAGACTTAATTATTTTTCTAAAGGCAATAGATTCCCTTAAGAAAAACCGTACATGATATACGAAATCGACATTTTTACTACAAGTACAATCAATTTTGGAGTTGTACTCCGAATTCCCAAATTTAAATTATTAAACATTTGACATGCATACAATACCAACAATGTTCAAACTAATTAAAACATAATTTGTTACTTAAAAAATAAAACTTATTCAACAAGGGAACGTAAACTACTTGACAAAAATAACATGTTTTTTCGGCGTTGTTTTGCAACTCATTTATTCAAACCGACTGTAAACAAACGATTGCATATAATTTGATTAACCTTGCAGCGACATATTTTAATTGGTCTACAATGATCATAACTTAAATCAAAACCTTGGAATCCTTGTTGTTCAATCACCTCAATATGTAAATAGCATGTGTTGTTGTTACCGATTTCCGAGCGAAAACAAGAACAAACGAAGCATATAAATGTCGACCGTTTTTTAAAACCTTTCGACGCATTGATGTAACTTAACAAATGTGGATATGGTCAAAGGTTCGACCCAATGTCCTGAGTCCGAACCCGTTCTACCGCATTCGGATCTACCAGATACTGGAGTCAATCCCGATCTACCGCGTTCGACCCCCATATTCCGGTGTCGATACTCGCTCTGGCAGCGTTCTCTAGATCGTTTTCTAAGACACACATTACTGAATCTACCAGGAAACAGACTCATTGGTGGCGAAATAAGTCTTATTTTGACGCAATCTAAAGCTTAATATAAAGCTTTAACTAAAAACTCAAACCTTTCGCCTCCTCGAAAGTACGCACGGGGATCACGAGATTATTGAAGAGGCGAGTGCCGGGGGCCTTAAGCGTGTGGAAGAACCCACCATCCGCGTAGTGTCGGTAGTGCAGTCGCATTACAATCGCCTTCGATTTGAACAGAGAATGCTCCGCGCCTGGAAATAGTTCAGGAATTTTACTACAATGCGGATAGCAAAAAACAGGACTGTAAAGTCTAACACTCAAGTCAGACAAATGCTCTCTCATTACTTGAGCATTGCTATGAAAAACGGGACTTCATGTGCGTAAAGGTTTGATCTATATTAGAGTACATTCCACACAGGCTAATCAGGGTAATAGCACTTTTCGCTTTAATGGTATTTTTTCGTTCAAAGGAAGTCTCTTCTTAGAGAAAATGGAGCTTAGGTTGAACGTGCTGTCCCTGATTTGCCTTTTCTGACTGTTTTGTTGTGAACAAGCCTGAACAGCACGACTTTCGTAATTTGGACGTATATGATTCAAGATTTCAAGATTTAAGATTTTATTTACATGATTTCCAGACGGCCAATTGCCCATGTTGGCACATGTTAGAGTATGCACTTGTTAACGACATTTATAATACTATAAACATATTTCTGATGAGTACGTAAGTTATAAGTAAGCGATGTTGTTGAACCGTAGACATACGAAATACATAAATATTATCAATCAATCGTTATGTGCAATTAATAATGCATGCATTAAGTCTTCGCATAAAATCAGAGTGAGACTATAACACGAACTAACACAAAACTACTGGAAATACAGAAGAATATGAGTAAAAAAATACTAATTTAGAAATAACAAATATAGAAAGAGCAATAAATGAAATTTAGAATGAACCGTGTTTTATTCAAATAAAAGAACAAATTGCGTGTTTATTTCGCGACAAAAAATAAGGTAATATATATGAGTCTTGTTCTGAGAAAACAGGGCATAATCCATGTGCGTAAAGTGTCGTTCCAGATAAGTCTGTGCAGTCCGCACAGACTAAGGGACGACGCTTTCCGCCTAAATTGGATTTTTGCTTAGAAGAGACTTCATTTAAACGAAAAATGTCATAAAAGCGGAATGTGTTTTCCCTGATTAGCCTGTGCGGATTGCACAGGCCAATCTGGGATGACCCTTTACGCACATGCATTATGCCTAGTTTTCTCAGAACAAGACTCATATGTCTCCAAAACTAGTGCTTCTTGTGTCATTTGGACGACAATGTTCCTGTAAACAGTTCGAGTTTTTTATATGGACGCATAGAAGGCCGTAAATAGAATAAACGGTAAATTAAAATTACAAATTATGGATATTTTGGAATATGCCTGGCCAATAATAAGCTATCTCTGTAAAGGTATATTATTCGCACGTGTTCCGTTGAAATGTAGGCTTCCAGTTCTAGCGTCGATATACGTAGTGTTATTATTTAATTTGAGTCGCGTTCTGAGAAAACTGGGCTTAATGCATGTGCGTAAAGTGTCATCCCAGATTAGCCTGTGCAGTTCGCACAGGCTAATCATGGACGACACTTTCCGCCTAAACTTGATTTTCGGTGAGGAGGGACTTCCTTGAAACTAAATATACCATAAAAGCGGAAAGTATCGTCCCTGATTAGCCTGTGCGGACTGCACAGGCTAAACTGGGACGACACTTTACGCACATGCATTAAGCCCAGTTTTCTCAGAACGCGGCCCATTTAAATTTCGACATGCGACCTACCTATCTCGAGCTGCTCGATATCTTCCAGGAAGATTCTCTGATATTGTGTTACTTGTTCCTCCTCATCGTCGTACCTGAAATAATGTTGATAAATTATAATAATAATAATAATAATAATAATAGTAATAATAACAATATGATAATAATAATAATAATTATATAATAATAATAATAATAATAATATAGTAATATAATAATGATAATAATAATAATAATAATAATAATAAATAATAATAATAATACAATATCAATAAAAATAACAACAACAATAATAATGATACTACTACTACTAATAATAATAATCATAAAATAATAACTGTTGATGTAGAAAGTCACTGCAGATCACAGTAAAAACTAAATAGCTGGAAATTGCAGCAATAAATCCAAATTCGTGCCAACTTTCGTGAGTCCAGAAAGAAAATTGGGTAGGAGTGCAGGGCTTCCCGGGGTCTTCACATTATGCAGCCTTAAGCGCGGAAGGACTTTATAAACTTCGAAATACACTATTTTTAATGGATGTCTATGTGAACAGTGTAAAGCGCATGCACAGAAAACGGATGTTTTTACAAAATTTAAATGAGAGTGGACAGATTACATGTAAACAAAAAAGTTCAACTTCATAGTTCCTTTTTTTGCAAATATCTCATAATTTGGTTATTTATACTTAAACTTAAAAAAAAACTCTTACAGAAAAATAATTCGCAACTTACGACCATTATAAAAAAACACCATATTGAAATCCCTAAACGAATAATGATTCGGTAATAATTTTAGTGTATAATCACGCGATAGTGTGTGACGCTTCTGGATAAAACTCAGTAAGTGTGCTACGTTTGTTCCGAACGCAAAATATATATCCCATCCGCTTCTAGCGCTTTTGAAAACAAATATTAAATTGTAATATTTATATCATATCAAACACTTTACAGGTAAACAAAAATTTTCGTACATAGTAAGAATTAATGGCTCTATATCATTCATTGAACTATTTTCGAAGGTTAGGGTCTTCGTTTGAGCCTCGTTCTGGGAAAACTGGGATTAAAGCATTTCGCACAAGCTTAAATGGAATTTTCTGTTTATAGGAAATAATTTTGTTTAATTCCTTCATCTAAACGAAAATCAAATTTAGGCGTGAAGTATCGACCCTGAAATGAGTCCCGTTCAGGAATAACTGAGCTTAATGCATATGTGTAAACTGTTGTCCGTGATAAGCCTGTGTGGACTGCACAGGCTAATCTGGGACTACACTTTACGCACATGCATTAAGTCCCGTTTTCCCAGACTGAGGCTCCATCACAAGATGATTATTGATACAGGTCAATCATATGAGTCGCGTTCTGTGAAAACAGAGCATAATGCATGTGCGTAGAGTGTCCTCCCAGATTAGCCTGTGCAGTCAACACCGCTTAATCTGGTACGACATTCCACCTAAATTGGATTTTTGCTAAGAAGAGACTTCATTTAAACGAAAAATGTCAATTATATGTGCTATAGGTCTCCCTACCAGGCTACGTAGACTGAGCGCTGACTCAGCAGTAGAATGACGTCCATCTCCTGTCTGTCCACATCACCGTGTCTGCAAACATTACACAATATCGTATAGACCACAACATAATAGAACAGACAATTTATAACGACGTATTCATTGTCAATACAGTGTAAATACAGTGTAATGTTTACCATATTATAATACAACATATGCAAAAATACAGGAAACTTCGAAGCGAAATGATAACAGAAAATTATATTACGATATTGAGAAGGTGAAACATTCTAATTTCAAAAGCAGTGAGGGTTACTTTTACTTTTCATATTTATTTTGTTATATATGATTTTATTTTGATAAACAAAAAAAAACGTGTTAAGGCTCTGGCCACCATTCTTTTCAACAGACCGGAACCATTTTCGAACGAAGCCAAGATATAAGTACAAAGAATTGTACAAACAAGTTCAATCTAGACCTAACTATAAATGTGACCTTTTGAGTGCTTACAAGGTTCTAATATAGTCATATAAGGAAAAATGACATCAGTTAGCGGCAATGGTCTTCAACAAACCGGAACCATTTTCGAACTCATCCAAGATATCATAAGAACAAATGTACTGACCAAGTTTCATGAAGATTGGACAATACATGTGATTTTTAGAGTGTTAACAATGTTAAACTATATCCAAATAAGGACAAAATACCCCGCCATTTTGCGGCCATGGTTTTTCAACCAACCGTAACCATTTTACAACTCATCCAAGATATCATTGAGGCATATAATCTGACCAAGTTTCATGAAGATCAGACAATAAATGTGGCCTCTAGAGTGTCAACAAGGTTTTACTATATCCATATAATAAGGACAAATGCTACGCCCCCTGAAGGCCGTGTTTTTTTTTCAACCAACCGGAACCATTTTCATTATCATCCAAGATATAATTGGGTCAAATTTTCTGACCAAGTTTCACATGAAGATCGGACAATAAATGTGGCCTCTAGAGTGTTAACAAGGCAAATGTTGACGCCGAATGACGGACAACATGCAATCACCAAAGCTCACCATAAGCACATTGTGCTCAGGTGAGTTTTAAAAAATGTATGTATTATTTTAAACAAAGCATCATAAATTCCGACTCTCTTTTGAAATATATGTTCGTTTATGGACATTCATTAATCAAAAGCAGAAAATAATAAAGCATTTGTAACGTTTTTCATCGATAATAAGGCACAAAAGTGTATTACAGACATAGCAATGAAACTATCATCACAGTTTAAAGACTGCGTCACGGTGGTGAAGAAGTAGCGAATCAGCATATGTCGTGGCATGACTCCATGGATGAATTGTGTTTTTAACTTTATCTTGTTTTCTTTTTTAAAATTATTATCATTTAAACTATTCCAAATATAACAGCCTCTTTAAATAAAGGGGAATGTCAAGGTATTTCCCGCAAATATAAACGCGCATCATAACAACGCCTATTGCAACTGTTCACATATATACTTTATTGGAAGCAGTATCTTAAATTAAATCGTACTTAAACAAAAATATTCAAGCAATACCAGTATGTGCGTCATTTTTTTCTGTCGCTGTAAACCGTTTTTTTTAAACCAGCAAATAAAAAAGAAATGAAAACAAAACCACTGCGAATAAAACCTTAGAAAAAATATCAGAACATAAATGAAACTAAACTTTACACAGCTGGTTAATTACTCTATTTACTCTATTGTTTCAGGGTACATGTCTGCCTGTACAAGTAAAATCCTGGTAAGATCTCTTGTTGTTTTTTTTTAACCATTTTTCTTATTCAAAACCAATTAGTGATTTTTTTGGCAAAATTTTACTCTTCATGTGTAGTTCGAGAACAAAAAACAAATTATGGAATAAAATAACTAAAAATATAAAACCATACCAAAACGATTAATTTGATCAGTCGTCATCAAGGTGTTGCTATGACGTCATCAAGTGGTTGTTATTACTGCAGGGATTCGGTAATAGATATGATCGGAACCACCCAAATCTTTGCGCTCAGGTTAAAGTGATGCATTACAAAGGCGACGACGACTATACAATTACCATCTGAGTCTGGGTCAGAAAAAATGGTCTTAATGCATGTGCGTAAAGTGTCGTCCAAAATAAGCCTGCACTGTCCGCACGGGCTAATAAGGGCAAAACGTTTCACTTACACTTGATTTCGTTTAGTAAAGACCTCCTGTACACGAACATTTCATAAAAGCGGAAAATGTCGTCCCTGATAACCCTCCGTGGACTGCACTGTTTCACCGGGGACAACACTTTTCACACAAGAATTAAGCCCTGTTTTCCCAAAACGAGACTCATTATATAAAGTGACACGGACTACATACACAGGGTCTGCGTTAACGAGGCTCCAACCCCCAAGGCATTCTTCAGGCTCCAGGATCAACATCACCTTACAGTCCTCGATAAGCTGCTTGACATTTTCTTCCTTCTCCAGCAACTCACGTACGTCTTCTTCGGGCACCTGCGAGATATGATTAAACAATGCGATATTTTACGAGACACTGCGAGGTTTAACGACGCTTGTACGACTTCTTCGAGCATCTGCGAGATATGATAATACGATGCGGGATTTTAGGAGACACTGCGTGATCTAACGACTCTCGGAAGTCTTCTTCTATCCGCTGCGAGATTTCAGAATACGATGCGAGATTTTACGAGACACTGTCAGATCACACGACGCATTGCTTGATTTGACAAGGGAACTCGAGATTGAACGTGACGCTGTGATAGTTAACAAAGAAATTGTCAAATCAGCAGTAAGTCGGCTGTCCGTTTTGGCGCAGTGGTAAGTACACGCGCTTCTCACTCGGAATCAATCATGCCCCCCGGCGCATGTGAGCTTGGTTGTTGGTCTCCGTACCGGACGAGGTGGGGCTTCCTCCGTGTACTGTGGCTCCCACCCCCTCCCACAGCACAATACCAATTCGCAATTACATATCTTTCAGTAAAACTAAATGGCTAAAAGTCATAAGTCGAAATGCATCACTACTTCAGTGAGTCTAGTCAGTTAATTATGTACGAGTGCTGGAACACACTCCTGGTCCTCACATAACACAGCAACAGTCGCGGAAAGACCTCATAAACTTCGAAGGGAGGCGGAAAACGACAACGGGCGAGGCATGGTATGGTATTGCGCAAGGGGGGGTTAGAGGGTTAGGGTTAGGGTTTGGGTTAGTGTTAGGGGTCGGGTTAGGGTTTGGGTTAGCCTAAACCCAACCCTAACCCTAACCCGACCCCTAACCCTAACCCTTACCCTATCCCTTTTTGGGGGTTATCACCCCTGACAATGCCTCGCCCGTTGAAGTTTTCCGCCTCCCAACTTCGAAACACATACAATCAAACATTGATAAAGAGCTTTTATTTTTAAAGCGTCTGGTCATTGTTGAGCAACCGAAAGGATTCATTTACTAGTAACATGCAAACAGCGCTTCACCTAAATAAAAATGTTAACGCACATTAGTAAAACCTCATTTTATTGTACCGATGTCGAGCTTTATATATCGTTCAAATCAGCATCATGTAATATCGTAGTTTTCATTTTTATACAGAACAGGTACATAAACGACACGGAACAAGGAATTTAGAACGCAGGGATGTAGCTTAAACAAACGTTATGGTTTAAATCACAATATTTACTGCCCTTGATGTTGGCCCTGTGGATATAATTAAATGCCAACGTGATGTCCTTTACTTGATTATAATAAAATTTCCCTTCAAGCACTGTAAGGGTAACCCTGTTTTTTACCTCAAATAAGAACACACATTTGCAAACTTGAAAAATTGTTACAAACTAAAATGTTAGCAATAACACGGATCATTCTTTAAAGAGGCGTCAGCCGCCATAAAATATATACAAACCGGAGGTAACAAGGGGGCGTTTTGGGGGACATGGGGAGCGTACTTTGGATCTCCCCTGAAGACACTAAGTACTGGTTGTACCCAAGAAACAGACGCGAACGCGTTCCATTACGCTCTAGGCTTTCCATGCACGCAGGCTTAAATAATAGGTTAAAACTAATAACATATGCAAATGATACGTCCACGCGATAGGTGTACATATAAAGTGCTTGAGTGCTCACCTTGACCTTGCCATGCATGATGTCCTCGGACACGTGTTTCCCGTGCGTTATGTCAATGGCCGCCTGTCGGTACGTGTCGTTGAAGCGAAGGTAATACCTGAATAGGAAGAGGCAAGAACGAAAATGCACTATCTGCCCGTTCTATAGCCATTGTCATTATAGCATGAGCGTCTGCCTGGAATACCTGGCCTAATGCATGTGCAAAGTGTCGTCCCAGATTCAGTTGTGCAGTCCGCACAGTCTTATCAGGGACGATTATTTCCGCCTTAATTGGATTTTCGTTGAGAAGAGACTTCCTTAAACGAAAAATTCCATAAAAGTGGAATATGTTAAAGAATAAAGCTTAAATTTAAGACGATGTTTATCAGGTCAGGTGAATTTCTATTAAAACAATAGAACAAATAGTACCGCTCGAAGAATATTTGAAATTGTTCAGTTAAGGAATCAGGGGACCCGTTGTCAATGTAAACAATTAAACAAACTGGATATATGTTTCCCAATGAGACACATTTTTTAACAAGATGCGTTTGTGAAACACAATGTCCCCCTATATGACGTTTGACTTTGAAGGATGACCTTGACCTTGTGAAGGATGACCTTAACCTTTCACCACTCAAAATGTGCAGCTCCATGACATACAAATGCATGCCAAATATCAAGTTGCTATATTCAATATTGCAAAAGTATTCATAAAATTAGCGATTTGGGCAAAATATATTTGACCTCTGACCTTAAATGATGACCTTGACCTTGACCTTTTACCACTCAAAATGTGCAGCTCCATGAGATGCATATGCATGCCAAATATCAAGTTGCTATCTTCAATATTGCAAACGTATTTATAAAAAAGCGATTTGGGCCACATATATTTGACCTCTGACCTTGAAGGATGACCTTGACCTTGACCTTTCACCACTCAAAATGTGCAACTCCATGAGATACACATGCATGCCAAATATCAAGTTGCTATCTTCAATATTGCAAAAGTATTTATAAAAAAAGCGATTTGGGCCACATATATTTGACCTCTGACCTTGAAGGATGACCTTGACCTTGACCTTACACCACTCAAAATGTGCAACTCCATGAGATACACATGCATGCCAAATATCAAGTTGCTATCTTCAATATTGCAAAAGTATTCATAAAATGAGCGATTTTGGCCATATATATTTCACCTCTGACCTTGAAGGATGACCTTGACCTTGACCTTTCACCACTCAAAATGTGAAGCTTCATGAGATACAAATGCATGCCAAATATCAAGTTGCTATATTGAATATTGCAAAAGTATTCATAAAATAAGCGATTTGGGCCAAATATATTTGACCTCTGACCTTAAAGGATGACCTTGACCTTGACCTTTCACCACTCAAAATGTGCAGCTCTATGAGATGCACATGCATGCCAAATATCAAGTTGCTATCTTCAATATTGCAAAAGTATTTATAAAAAAGCGATTTGGGCCACATATATTTGACCTCTTACCTTGAAGGATGACCTTGACCTTAACCTTTCACCACTCAGAATGTGCAACTCCATGAGATACACATGCATGCCAAATATCAAGTTGCTATCTTCAATATTGCAAAAGTATTCATAAAATGAGCGATTTCGGCCATATATATTTCACCTCTGACCTTGAAGGATGACCTTGACCTTCCACCACTCAAAATGTGCAGCTTCATGAGATACACATGCATGCCAAATATGAAGTTGCTATCTTTAATATAGCAAATGTTATTGTAAAATGTTAAAGATGGCGCAAACAGACAGACCAACAGACAGACCAAAAGACAGACCAACAGACAGGGCAAAAACAATATGTCCCCCACTACTATAGTGGGGACATAAAAATCACAGGTTTGATTATGTGTTGAGGCTATTGATTGTATAGAAAAATAACCCAACATGTGCGCAATCGTGACAATTTTTTGGATAAATTTTAACCAACGTCTTTGACAATGTAGTGTTATCTTTAATCAAACATACTAAACCTATGATGACGTGAGATATTATCATTCTTTATTTGAAATACCAACCGAAAGTAAAGAAAACTTGTAACACAACCTGCCATTGTGTAATAACTGTTATATACCTATACAATAAATTTACCTTACGGTAAAGTCGTCTACAGTATAACGAAACACGGATTTATTTTCATCTGATTTATTTATTAAACTAACTATTTTGAATTCTACTACACAATGAGTGAACACAAATTAGTGTGTGTGTTTTTGACATTTACTACACGTTTTAGTTTAACGCGGCTTCAATTTGACAAATTTGCTGTTTCGTACCAATTATTTCCTAATACCGAAACGTCTTCTCCAATAAGGAAACGCGTGATCACGTGGTTTGTTCATAAATATTGCTGATAAACAAATAGAGCTTTTTACTATATATTGATCATACTTACTGAAAATATTCCATGAAACTTTGATGCTTTTTGTATTACTATCGCATCGGCGTCTACAACGCTAGTGGGTCATATGCAAAGCATGGTTAACGAGTGATAATTTAATCAGTCATAAAAGCGTTTATGGAAACAGAACATTGTTCAAGAATTATTTATAAGCCGGTGTATTCTTTAAAAGCTCGGACAACAGGCTGACACAATGACATAATAATTATTTTCAATAAAAAAGCGGAAAGAAAATTTTAATCACAAACGAATATTTTGTTCCGCTATTGAAAAATATCCGGTGTTAGCTTTGAGAGATGATTCATTTTATGACGTTCGTCTACCAGAAAATGCCTGTTTTATGTAAATTCTATTCATAATCAAACTATTAAAAAGATACTCTTGATAAAAAAGTTAATTTCATTATGTCATCATTTAACTTATGAATATTTTCCTATTTTGAGACTTTTGTCAAGCATAAACATTCATGTAACATGAAACGCTATTCTATTACTACTTGTTGCCGATCTACGACGAAAATGAAAATTTGCGGAGTCTGTATCTTCAAACTGCATTATTAGCATTGTTAGATGTTTATTAACGGATACAAAAATGTATTAAATAGTTTATAGTGGGATATTTTGTTTCGGATAAACTCAGTCAAATTTGATACATTTCGGATAAACGTAGTCAAATTTGATAAATTTAAGAAAATCTGTTTTCGTCTTCATAGATATATAATAGAATAACAATTTTGGATAAGCTATCCAGGGACCTATACAAACAATTCACTGCCTGTCTTTTAGCCAGGCTTAAGTTACGTATTTTTAAACGCCTCGCTACTGATTGCTTGACAGCCCCTGGGGTATTTGGTTAAGTTTGTTAGACGTTTACATACATTAACATCACTACATTAACCCATTTATGCCTAGCGTCCTGAAAAAAGGACATTGCAAACAGCGTAGACCCAGATGAGACGCCGCATAATGCGGCGTCTCATCTGGGTCTGCGCTGTTTGCTTAAATGAATTTCTTTATGGGATATTCTAAATATAGAAAGAAAATTTCTTGACACCCCTAATTTTGGAAATAAATTGATCCAATTTAGAAGGATGGGAGAGTCCACTGGGCATAAATGGGTTAAACACGGCGATCATTGACCTAGACACAACCCAAATCGCATTATAATGATAACCGCTCATGGCTTGTACTTTTACCAATGAAGCAAAATAGCTGTCATCCTCCATGATAGCAACATTACTAAGGTTCCATTCCACCAATCAGTTAGTATCCCTCCGTGGTCCGAACGTAGTGCCTATTTCTAAAGATTTCCTTTTCTCTTCTTGAATAAGAACATCCAAAGCATGTATTATGTGGTTACTTCTAATTTCCTAGTATGCTGATGCCATTGATTGGAGGCTTTCTTAAAAGATGAACTTTTGGGGCGAGGGTTCTGTTGAATGGGGCTTTGTTTATCTTGGTAAATAAGGTGACCGAAACACTGTTTCTACCGGTGTCTGCATTAAGTTCAGATTAACATTTTTAAAAGTTGCGAGAAAGTACTATTATCTTTTTTACTGCAGTCATTTAAAAAGGACAGATACATCTTTAGACATATACCAGACTTGCAATTTTTAATGTATAGGAAAGGCAGGAAAATGCTTTGAAAATTGACTGTTTAAGGGGAGTTTCGTATTTCTGTTGAGACCAAAAAGGAACTTGAATCAGTGTATTGTAACCTAATCATAGCCAGAATGACCGACTCGGGGTTATGCACCAACCTGTTTGCTGAGTTGACGCCATCCTTCATCATCCCTGTCAACTTCCGCTCCCCGGTGCGGGTGAAGTCACCCTGGTCACAGAAAACAGCAACGCTATCTTAGACGTAGCATACTGGCGTATTAACCCATTTATGCCTAGTGGACTCTCCCATCCTTCTAAATTGAATCAATTTATTTCCAAAATTAGGGATGTCTAGTATACTTATTTCTATATTTAGAATATTTCTTACAGAAATTCCTTTAAGCAAACAGCGCATACCCTAATGAGACGCTCGGCGTCTCATCTGGGTCTACGCTGTTTGCCAACTCCTTTTTTCTAGACGCTAGGCATAAATGGGTTAAAATGCGTATGTACAATACATACTGGCGTATTAAAATTACTTTCTGCCAGATGGTGGACAATTAGAATTATTAAATCACTGCTTATAAAGAAGAATATGAAAGATCAGACAATAAATATGTAAGTAAAAAGATCTTTGGTAAATTATCCGCAAAGCTTTATTCTGGACCATGGTAGACAGTTCATATACAGTTGTATTTATAGTTTTATACTTATTAGCTTCATATCAGTACCACAATTTTATAATTATTATCATCACCACCACCATCATTACCCAAAACACACATTCATCATCACCGTCGCCATCATCATCATCATCATCATCATCATCATCATCATCATCATCATTATCATCATCATCATCATCATCATTATCATCATCATCATCATCATCATGATCATCATGATCATCATGATCATCATGATCATCATCATCATCATCATCATCATCATCATCATCATCACCACCACCACCACCACCGTACCTTAAGCGCCGCTGTTCCTGCATACTGCTTGCTGATGGCATCTCCCGTGTTTGCCCACATCTGCTGGAATATGCGGCGGCAACTGTCTGGGAGCGTCTCTTCCGGCGCCAGGAGACCAAGCTTCCGGCACTGAAAGTGATATTAAATGAGTCTTGTTCTGAGAAAACTGGGCTTAATGCGTGTGCGTAAAGTGCCGTCCCATATTAGCCTGTGCAGTCCGCACATCTAATAGGGAACGACACTTCCGATCTTATGGAATTTTCGTTTAAAGAAAGCCTCTTTCAGACGGTAATCCAGTACTGTCGTCCCTGATTAACCAGTGATGACTGCACAGGATAACATGGGACGACACTTCATGCACATGTATTAAGTCCGGTTTTCCCAGAACAAGGCTAGTATATTCTTCGTTATACAGAAATTAAGAAACTAAGATGGCCGTCATGGCATAAAAACATGCACTCGATTAGTGTCCATGATGGAGACCCAACCAGAACCGTTTCATCTGTTTGTTCGGAATTGGATTGATGATCAGGTATTGTTTACATAACTGGGAAAATAACGGAATGTAATACGTTTTTTTTTAAATTAAGTAACCAATGGCTGCTATATGATAGTAAT
Source organism: Dreissena polymorpha (assembly GCF_020536995.1). Lineage (NCBI taxonomy): Eukaryota > Metazoa > Mollusca > Bivalvia > Myida > Dreissenidae > Dreissena > Dreissena polymorpha. The sequence continues at coordinate 85,320,162 of NC_068362.1, forward strand.
GATGCATTTGTCCATATATTAAATAAACGAGAAGTCTGACATAGATTGCTACCAGTAAGAATCCATGACAACGCGGAACGCTCCTTGAAATATACACAATCTGTACCATTGCTAAAGTTACTCACCTTCGTATCCATGACTACGCGAACCATGGCCTTCTGTGTGACGTTAGTACGGACACGGCATTCGATACAAATCACGCGGAATTGTTTGCAGATACAAAAACAAAATACGGTTGCTGTGGTAACTTACCTGGGTCTCCATGACTACGCGCGCCACGGCCGTCTGCACGACGTTGGTGCGATCCAGACAGTCGACACAGTTAACGCGGAACACGCCACGCTGTTCGCAGATCATCCCCTTCCTGTCCACCCTGCAGAGAGATTACAGTATACATGTACTTCATATTTCAGGTGCACATTGTTAAAGGGGCATTTTCACGTTTTGGTATATTGACAAAATTGAAAAAAGTTGTTTCAGATTCGCAAATTTTCGTTTTAGTTATGATATTTGTGAGGAAACAGTAATACTGAACATTTACCATGGTCTAATAGAGCCATTATATGCATCTTTTGACGATTTTAAAACCTAAAAATTATAAAGCGTTGCAACGCGAAACGATTGAATAATTTGGAGAGTTCTGTTTTTGTCGTTAAATTTTGTGAAACTACGAAGATTGCTTATATAACGTATAAAATACGTTCAGCATGTGTACTCGGCGGAATAGCTCAGTAGGCTAAAGCGTTTTTACTTCAGGACTCTGGCAGGACTCCAGGGGTCACTGGTTCGAAACCTGGTCCGAGCAAAGTTCTTTTCCTTTTTTTAATTTTATTCTTGATTTTTAACTGGAGCTTTTACGATCCAATGTTTACATTTATCGATATAAAGCATTTAATGAATAAGTTAAAAAATGCCAAAATCTGTGAAAAGGCCCCTTTAAACTCTCTAAAAAAGAAACACCATTTGTTTAAAAATACAATTCTTTGTAGGAGCACGTGCCATGGCTTTATTTTTGAATATTTCTTTGTGCGTGTTTGTTGTTAAAATTAGTCCGGCTTGGAATGCTCATTAGGAAAATGTACAGTTATTAGGGTCTTAAGCAAATAAAGGTTGACATTATTTTTCGTTTACGTTATCGCTTTACATTGAATTTGTTCAGGAAATCATTTAGTATATTGTGACCTAGATCTTTGTCGGTTGTAAAATGAAGGACTACCGGTAATTCGAATCCGTCACTTGAACGGTTAACATTAAAATAATGTGGGCTTGTTACAATAAAAGCATATTAAACATTGAATTTGTTAAGGAAATCTTTAAGTTTTGTGTGACCTTTTACCTATGGTGGGTGTGAAATGAAGGACTACATGTAATACGAATAGGTCACTTGTAAGGTTAACATTGAAATAATGTGGGCTTGTTTCAATAAAAGCATATGAGTTTGTGCATACCATTTGGCATCTTTTTACAAAGTCAGACAATTTTATGCGATTCGATGAAACGATTGAAACTGCCAGCACCGTCGATGCATGGAGGCGAAACTACTGTGCGGGTACATATTGCACCAATTTCACAACATACACACATGCGCGCTTGTGTTTGTACAAACGCACACATTGCATATACCACTCCCCAACAGAAGTACCACATACCCTAACACACGCGCGTGTGTGCGCCCGTACGTACATAGGCATACCTGACGTAGAAACACTCACCAACAGTATCGCATGTGTTTGATAATGTCCTTGATGGCGGAGGTCAGACTGGAGACGTTTTCAAACTTCATTCCGCGGCTAAACCAACAACAGAACAAAACTCGCATGGGCTTATAATGATATACTCGACCGAAAACTAAGTAAGAAGTATACCAATCTGGAGTCAAAGGTATCATACTAAAACTAAGTAAATTGATAAGAAAATACTTATGCAATTATTATTCCATGGTAAATACACCATAAATACAACTGATCTTGAAGCGGGTATGCACGATTTTGATATGTTTTAAGTTGTAATATATTCATAAAAATATGTTACAATAACGCTAAATAGGCACACAAAAAATACATTGAAGAAGAATTTCATAAAATGCAGCAAAGACAAATTAGCGCCCCGAGCCGATTGTGATGAAGATATTTCGTACATATTTTCCTACAATAACTGAAACACTAGTCATTTTATTAGGATCGGAGTTAGCGTTCGTGTGTCGTATAAATAGATATCGTTGCAGGAAAATAAATTGGTCCGTAAAACTAAATTAAGATTCGCATCGTCCATGCACTTTCGATTTCAGAATTAAATATCTGGCTTATTTCGCAATTTTCGACACATGTATTTCATAACTTTTATGTTAATTTATATTGAAATATATGTATAATAAGTTTTTTTTACACATTTTATATAAATAAATAAATATTGACAAAATCTTGCATACCCGCTTTAACAACTCTGTATGAACTTTATGAAAGAATTTGAAATAGTTCTGTAACTATGCTATCGGTAAATGTCAAAAGTTACGAGTTCGCATGATAACATTTCGTCAATAATGTGTAGTCGTTGGCTAGGGCTCTGATCATGTAAAGTTCATATTTCCACCCACAAATGTTCGTGGAAGTCAAACGTGACGTAAGTGACATTAAAAATAATTCGTAGTCGTAAGGCAAGTATTCGTATCATGTAAAGTTCATATGTTCACCCACCAATGTTCGTGAAAGTCAAACGTGACGTAGGTGACGTCCTGAGAGTTGTACTTTAGCACGTTATTGAGGTACGCGTCGCCTATCACCTTCTCCTTTCCCGTCAGTTCCGTTAACGTCAACAGCGTCAACGCTCTGTATAACGTCAACTGCTCGTCCATGTGACATTTGAACGCTTCGAACGTCACAGCCTCGCCTGAGTTAGAAAGAAAAATCCTTAAAATTATTTCAATTGTATGTAAAAGAAAAAGTTGCTTATAATAGCTTCGATGGAATGTGAAAGAAATTGTTTATTAAATAGCTTCGACTGAATAAGAAAGAAATACTTTTTAAAAATAGCTTTGACTGAATTTGAAAGAAATAGTTGCTATAATAGCTTCAACTAAATGTGAAAGAAATAGCTTCTTAGAATAGCCTTCTTAGAATAGTTTCGTCAAAATATCTTCGCATGAAGGTAGCACGAACTCGTTGCTAAATATATCTTCGACTTGATGTAAAGGAAAGGTTTTGCTCAAAATTAGCGTTGTCTTAATGTGAAAGACATAGATGCTTTAAATAGCTTTTCCTTATTGTAAAAGAATGATGTGCTTAAAATAGTTTTGACTCAATTCTTTCAAAATAGTTAAAAATATATGGGCCGGTCCTTGTGAAAAGGGGGTTTAATGCATTTGCGTAAAGTGTCGACCCAGATTAGCCTGTGCAGTCCACACAGGCTAGTCAGGAACGACACTTTCCGTTTTTATGTGTTTTTTTTTCGTTTACAGAAGGTCTTTTCTTTGCAAAGTCCCGTTTAGGTGGAAAGTGTCGTCCCTGATTAGCCTGTGCGTACTGCACAGGCTAATCTGGGACGACATTTTACGCACATGCATTAAACACATTTTCACAGAGAATATGTCAGTATGAAGGTGACGATAAATCGTTGCATACAATATCTGCATATGAAGGTTAAAGAACTAACTTCAAATAAAGCTTCGCATGAAAGTAAAATAAATAGTTGCTTAACATTGCATCGCCTGAATGTAGAAGAACTTCTTTCATGAAAAATCTACGCCAGCAGATTTATGTATTTTGGTTTAAGAAAATTGGAACCGTTCATAAACAAGGTCCGGATTTCGTAAATGATCGGATTTTATAGCTAATGCAGCTACGTTGATTAAGCAAAAGTGCATCAGATTGACAGCTTTTCCACCTGTAAGGCTTTACATTGGGTAGATAATCGGCCTGTCATACCGTCAGGACATGTGACGGCGCTATAATAAATGCAAGTTTTGCATTCTAAAGCACCATTATTGTTCAAGGATTCAATGCAAAATATCTTTAACACCTACAAGCCTTTGTTATATAAAGTGCCTTAATTACTTAATATTTTGAAAGCCACGTTTGCATATTGCCTTCAAAGAAAACACTGTATGTTGTATCACGACGTAACAATGGTCTTTGTAACACGGATTTATAAAGTCACAGTTTCGTAAGCGCCATTGAACTTCAATCAATATGTTGATCAATATTAGGAACACCAATATTATTAACTATAAGATCCCGGACATCCTGTATTTTAGACCAACTAATTATCTGTAATTGTTTGGACGCCCAGGCTCCCATTAAACCGTAAATTATCGGACATTTGCATTTTATCAAATTCTTCCTATTTGCGTTCATCCGTTCACACATGACATAATTGTTTTTCAACAGGATGAAGGTCATGACACCTGGCAGATTTTAACGACAAGTCAGTGGACAGGTACATTTGCATTATTCGGGTACATACGTGTTTTATCCTGATATACGGTAGGTAATTAATGCAGCCTCTGGCGCGGAAGGCTCACATTAACTTCAAAATACACACATACGGAGGTTAATGTTTCGCCCGAAAGCTAAATGAGGTTGTTCAATTAACCCATTTATGCCTAGCGTCTAGAAAAAGCCCTCGGCAAACAGCGTAGACCCAGATGAGACGCCGCATGATGCGGCGTCACGTCAGGGTCTGCGCTGTTTGCTTAAAGTAATTTCTGTAAGAAATATTCTAAATATAGAAATAAATATACTAGACATCCATAATTTTGAAAATAAATTGATCCATTTTAGAAGGATGGGAGAGTCCACTAAGCATAAATGAGTTAAAATCATCGTTGTTAACAACCAATAAGTTGATCGCTCGTCAGTTTTCCTTTCGCATTACCTCGGGTAAACTGCCCATTAAGATTATAAGGATTGCTGTTGGAAGGTCATACTACAGAAATGTAAAAGCAAACATTTGTTCTTGTTGGTCAAAGTTGAACCACGAAGTATATTCCAGTGAAACATCAAAATGTGGAATGCTTTTAAATAAATTGAAATATGTCTTTCGACGTGCCTTGCGTGATATGAATCATGAAGTATCCACCCGTGAAACAACAAAATGTAAATGCGTTTAAATTAATTGAAATATGTCTTTCGGCGTGCCTTGCGTGAAATACGTCGAAGGTTTAACCTTGACCGCTAAAGGTACCCCTTATATTATACATAGAGAAACAGACGCTGAAGATAAAACGTAGTTTAAAACTAAAAGTAAGACATTGACCCCGAAAGTGATATGCCAATTGTTATACGCTATATGGATTTAGACCGAAAAAAGGTCAGTGTGTGGCCACGTAATATTCGGAACAGATGTGTGACGTTCGTCAACAGAAGTACCTACGTCAACAATTATGGACCATTAAGCATACATATAGGATTTGGCACGAGTTGTCATATCATAGCATATTTTATTAAACGATTTCAGGAATTTTGTTAGTAAGCATGCCTTTGGTGAGCTTACTAACGAATTTTATGGACGAGTTTAATAAAATATTATATGAAATGACAACGAGTGTCAGATCTTTTTATCACATGCTTTTAAATGAGCAAATTCAATAAATATTTACGCAAACATAATGATAAATCCCGAATGTTGTTTACATTTCGTGACGTCATTTGACGTTGGAACGTCATTTCAGCAAAATAACAAAATGCGATTGGTAAATCGAAAGAAAACTAAGCTAATGAAAACGCTTAAAAAGTATATAACACATGTGTAAGATAAAAATATTCGTAATGATTATATTACATGGGAAACAGGGTATGGCATGTGATAAAATGGTGTAACCATAAGACTTTAATACAGCGTTAACACTAATGACAAATTGGAGTTCGTCGAAATAATATTTGTTATTTTGTAAACGCTTTATTGACAACTGAAATGGTTTGTATGATGTTAAGTCTCGTTTCATATTCAATGTAAATTTAGATGCCGTATTATAACATATTTCAAAATGTTATTTATGTGTTTAACATGTTTGGCGAGAAAACGCGAATAACAATTGACCTTAACAGCCTCGTTTTGGAAAAAAACGGGGCTTTATACATGTACGTAAAGTGTCGTCCCAATTTGGATGCGCAGTTTGCATAGGCTAATCATGGACGACAATCGCAAACCAGTGTGTGTTTTTTTCGATAAGATGGGACTTAAATAAAAAGTGAAAAGCCTGCTTAACACGTTTGAACTGCACAGGCCACGGGACGACACTTTACGCACATGCATGAAGCCCGGTTATTCAAAAGCAAAACTCATATAGAAATGTATAATTGTAGTCTATGAGCGAGATAATAAGGTGATGTAAAAAAAGATGATTATTCTTTAATCACTTATTGTAAATCTCCACAATCTTGGACAAACCTATCTAATCCTTTGATACGAACAACGCTGACCCATGTGTATTCACCAATCATTCTATAATAATGGTTGATAGGGTATGTGAATTTATTAGGATTTGTGTGTACCTGATTTGTTTATGCAGAAAGATTAGTATTTTGGAGAATGTATATGATCATCGGCCAGGGAAAACTGAGATTAATTTTGATCGTAAAAAGTCCCGGATTCGACTAAACGGACTGCAAACTCATTGTCTCTCGCGACTTACGGATGACAGCATAACAATTTGTAATAATTGCTTTCCTGAGCTAGAAGAACGAATATACGAAATAGCGTAATGATAACTTGAACCAATGTAGCTACAATATCTTAAATGGACTTATGTTACATTTAGAATGGCACAACATTTTCTTAACTCCAGACGTCCTTACGCCCTAAACTGTCATCAATCACCGTCTTTATGTAACAATTTCCCCCTTGCTGACAAGCGAGACCGGAAGAGAAATAAAGCAACATACTAGAATAATATTATTAGCATAATAGTTCAGTTTCTTGCGCTCAGTTGACTTAATTAATTAAACAAGGTTAGAGTATAAAATAAATTGGCTCGTACTTTTGCATCCTGTCTAGTCATCAGAAGTGAAGTACGCATATAGTGGCAAAAAACAGTACAATATGTGACACAACGGTACAATGTGTGACAGAACGGTCTCCATAGGCATGATGTGACACAACAGCACAATGTGTGGCACAACGGTCTCAAAAGGCACGATCGAGACTTAGTGTTTTTTAACAAGTTTCAATACATTTCGGGATTCAATGAAAAACGCAATGATGAAGAACGCAAGAGATAATATACTGAGCAAATAATCTCACCTGAGCACTTCTCGTCGTACTCAGTTCAGCTAAAATTCATAATACATCCTACACAAAGAGGCTGCACAAAAAAACAAAAAACAATTTTCGCTCAAAATCTTGAGAATCGTCATTGAAGCTAGTAGTGACACTGACTGGTGTATTCGTTTCCGTAAATAATCGAAATTTTATAAATAACTGCGAGTTATATTGATTTTTCTACACACACAATGCTGACAAGTCTCAAAACAGTTGGTCACTGAAATACAAATTTGAGCCGCGTCTTGCGAAAATGGGTCGTATGTCAAAAGCGGCCAGCGCAGCTCAAGACAAACTTGTGCAGTTGCTCAGGATTGTCAGGAGCTATCCTGGCGACTAATTAGACCACACAACTGTGTCTGCCTTTATGGCGGACAGGGTAACTCCTGCAAATGCACAGTCTGATATGAAGCTACGCTGGGCGCATATGGTATAAAACCCATTTTCGTATTACGCGGCTCATAGTGTAGATGAAGCAAGAACAATGTTAAATAGTATTGCATTAAAGGTTTCCGCCGTCGGTTTTCGGATACAAAGTAAGTGTAAGCGAGGTCGGATGAATGGGAATTTAATTAAATATGATTTTCACTGACCTAAGAAGGTTGTATACGGGTCGTTTGTATAATGAACCAGAGGTTTCAGATTTCGATGGCATCTGTCAAGTAGCGTGCGGTCACATGGGTGCAAACTGTACACACTGTTACCATGGCTGAACATGATACATATAAAACATGAAGGTCACTGGGTTGCGGTGGGACTATAATCTTTTATTATATTGTATGTTGTTTTTACCACATAGAGTTCCATTATTAAAATATGGAAACTATCAAACGTTACTCGGAGTGTGTTCCTGATAAATCAAATGGTTATTGATATACTGTGTCTGAAACAACAATATTTATAATACAAGTACGCCCGTTTAAGTTTTACAAAAATAAACTTATTACACCAGGTATTGTCGCCAAATGCACACATTTATGAATGTGGCGAATTTAGGTGCGTTTAGTTGGCTCGCCGTTCGACGTTCGACATTAGTTCAACATTCAAATTACCTAATGTCGAGCTGGCTCGGCATTCGAAAATAAGCATACAACACTATATGCGAATGCCGAACTGAATGTCGAGCTGAAATGCCGAGCCAGCTCGACATTCGGTAATTTGAATGTTGAACTAATGTCGAACGTCGAACGGCGAGCCAACTTCACGCACCTGGCGAATTTCATGGCTGACAACATTATTTTTGACTGCTTATCTCCAATACAAGGAGTCTCATTTTCATAACAAAAGCATGTTAGGTCACCACAGCGCATACAAACAATCCACAATGACAGTGTTTGCTAAAAGATCACTAATCAGCCTGTGTTGTAGACAAAATTGGCATGCTGTTATCTCTGACGCCATACAATCTGTTTATACTTATACTAATTACACATTGTCTATGTAATATTTACATAATACTAGTTATCAAAGGACCTGAAGCAATCTTAACTGGAGGAAGCTATTGGTAAAAAGACTACAAAACATTTGAGCTTCGTCATGCAAAAATGGGTCTTATGCGGCATATGAAGCTCCGGACCAGCCAGCGCATCCGTGAATATGATCAGGAGCTACCCTCTCCGCTAATGAGATCACTAAACCTTACGTGACTTTATAACGGAAAGGGAAGCTCCTGACCAGGATGTGCATTTGACCGAAGACCCATTTTTGTATGACGCGCATGACGCGGCGTATTTTATCTGGGTACATTGATATTAATTAGCTTTCAAAATCAGCCCCATGGACAATATTAAAATATGGATATTATTTCCATAATGCGATAAGTTAATAAAAACCTAAACGTTGAATACACAGCAATACGTTGGTTTTAGCAACATTCACCTTGAATAAGAATGTTTGGTTTATCGACAGATGTTGAACACGCAAACCCCACGCAGAAGCAAAGCGTTCGTGTATATTTCGTAGTTAATAAGGTCCTTCTGCGCCTTAGCATGCATTATGTGAGGACCCGGAGTGTATCCAAGCACTCATACCAAGTTGGGACGAATTATTGCATTATAGCTGCACTTTCCAGCTATGTAGTTGTTATTGAAATATGTGCACTTTTGGTGTGGTCTTGGGTTGTGTGGGAAGCGGAGATACCCTGAGGACAACCCTCATGTTCGGTAAGGTGACCACCAACGAAACGCACATGCATCCGGGAACGGGGATTGAGCCCGGATCGCAGGGGTGAGAAACGTGTGAACCGACCACTACGCTAACGAATAGCCGTTTTAAGCCTAGCATTAAGCAAATTATCATTTATACCGGTGAAAACAGAGATGAGGAGTTTGAAATGACCTGGAACGTTCTTAAAAAAGAGACATACCAAATTTGACAAATGTATTAATCTCATCGAAAATGGCTTTCGATAGCCGTTAAAAACAAGTTTTTCGTAAGGAACCACCCGTTTTATTGATTGCAATCGCTTGTTTAAAACTAAAATGGCTTCGTAAAAAACATGATTCTATAGCATATTGAGTTAACTCTCAAGAACTTCGTTTTAAAGAACTTGATTCTCGGTTAAAATAACCAATGTTCTTTAAAAAAAAAAAAAAAAGTATAGTCTTAAATGCTCTTAAAATGCTATCTAACACAAAGCAACTATGAAATGTCGACTCGAGTCATCCACATGTATACAGAACTGAAACTGACAATATTTATCGTAGCAAAACTTATAAATGAATAACTGATATCACGCGGGAAATTTGAATCAAGCGAGCTAATAGGATCATCCATGCACGTTAAATGTCGAGCCCATTCTAATCTATCAACAAGAGAGTCTTCAATGAAACGCATCAAAGGGACGCTCCTTAAGAGTTTATATATTATAGCGACACATGACTACATGTTGTTACATTTACGTTCTTTATGAATTTGTAAGCATTTTTATTTTGTTGAAATATTGAAATATGTTCTGATCATCCACTTCATGCTGATTTTCGATGGAATTGTATAGTCTTTTTCCATTAAATCAAGCCATTCCCGCGATTTCCTTTCGTCTAAATACGAAGTAATTTACCATTATTCCGCTTAAAATATATACCTTTGGAATAATAGCATTTTGTTTTTCAGGGCGTTTTTAACGCAGACACATCTTTGGGAATTAAAATGTGAAATTTTTTCCACATGGCATGATTTGAACACAAATTTAGTAGAAGGTCACTATAAGACGTAACATGCCTAATAACAAAACTCTGGTTACATGCCAAATAAAAAAAAACTCTGGTTACATGCCAAATAACAAAACTCTGGTTACATGCCAAACAACAAAACTCTGGTTACATGCCAAATAACAAAACGCTGGTTACATGCCAAATATAAAAACTCGTGTAACATGCCAAATATAAAAACTCTGGTTAGATGCAAAATAAAACTCTGCTTACATGCTAAATAACAAAACTCTGGTTACATGTCACATAACAAAACTCTGATTACATGCCAGATAACAAAACTGTGTGGTTTGTGGAAATTTTTTAAAATTTACAACATACATTAAAGGACAACAAGTAAGTCTAAGGGCGGGACCAACTTTCACCCAAGAGTCATGATTTGCACAGACGTGGTAGAGGACCACCATACGATGTTATACACTAACAATCAAAGTCATATCCCCGTCGGTTTCACAGAAGATGTTCAAGCTATTTGCTTGTTATTGTACAAGTCTATATAGATATTATGACATTAGGCGTAGCCAGTTACGATCTAGTGGGGATGGTTTGAATATTACACCCCAGATACGAAATATTCCGGCCTGAAAGTGTTCAGTGAATAAGATTGTTCTTAAATTTTTACGTGAAACATAAACAGAAAACAAGCAGCCAACATGGCTGGCAAATTTCAGCATGAAGAGGACTTCCGTACGGGGTTACCCACCAAATACTAAAGAAATGACCCTTTTGGGTTGCAAAAGGTTTTTGAAGTTTTTATAGCTCCGGTGACCTACATATGCAATAGATTGGAACGATTTGAATAAGTTTGAAAGAGGTTCAGCCATGATCATTCGTGTTTCGGTTTCATTCAATCTGTCCAGCGGTTAAAAGGTAGCGTCGTTTGAAGAAACGTAAACGGACGTATATCACGCACTCACTAACGGACAGTTTCCTATAACCACCCCATGAGTACTTTGAGCTTGGGGGAGCTAAACAAATATGATAAATAATAAATATTGGCTTCCTATTAAATTATTACATAATTTCACACTATTCATACATTTTTAATAATAACCCATTCTGTACATGTCGAAATAATACTATCATTCCATCGCAGCAATTCAATGCGTCGCCCATTAACCCATTTATGTCTAGCGTTTAGAAAAAATACCTTGGCAAACAGCGTTGACTCAGATGAGACGCAGCATAATGCGGCGTCTCATCAGGGTCTGTGCTGTTTGCTTAAAGGAATTTCTGTGAGAAATATTCTAAATATAAAAATAAATATACGGTACTTGACGTCCCTAATTTTGGAAATAAATTGATCCAATTAAGAAGGATGGGAGAGTCCACTAGGCATAAATGGGTTAAACAGTGTTTATTTACAAATGTTTGCTTGTATCAAGGGATTGGTCTAGCGCAATCCGGCGTAAGGAGCGATCATTCCTAAACAAATAGAATTCTCCGCCTTGACATTTTCGTCCGACACCTTTTGTGAAATTCGATGGATCGTATTACATAAAGTGGACCGCATTCTCCCTTCTTCACATTTATTCAACAACTGTAACTCTAGCCATTAACTTTAACCTTTAACTTCACGTGGTCTACCTTTATCCGTCACGGACAAGTAATTCTCTATGATATGATCGTCCGAACCTTGTATGGTCCCTCTCTTTTTTAACGCACCTAGTGTCAGGGGCAAGCTACTCCAGACAAAGACCACACCGAACAATAAACGATAGTCTTTCAGTCGGTGACGGTCGCCTGTTGTCGTTTATACTACCTCTACAAAAATGTTTCCAAACGCATCAATAGGGATTTTAATTCTGGCTTTGTTCGTCACTACAGGTTAGACTGTTTTCGATTTTTTGGTATGTAAATATTTGTATTGATTTCAGTTCAGTTTAAAAGTGTTTTCCTTAGTGCAGGGTGTAAACGGTTTTGTATAATATTAAAATATTAGCGCTTTAAATAATAATAATTATTTTTAAATACGGCTAGAATTGGAATTTTAAAATAATTATTTTTTTATTTTATTTGAGCTAACAATTAGCTTAATATTAGGAACATAAAATAACTAAATACTATTCACTAAAGGGCAATGAATGGGAAAACGAACATAAACACAGACCGAACGAGCGAACATTTGCTAAACATTTTTTTAAATTAACTTTTAAAATTGAAATTTTAAGGAATCAAATAAAACGCAAGTATACATACTATCATTTACTCAGTTTTAATTTATCCGGTTTAGCGTTTAATGTGTGCATTTTATCATCGATTTTATCTTAAAATTCGCTCTCACGAAGGTTTTCCCAAGGTGAACTCTTGATATGACAAATCGCACAACTTCTGTTGAGTAATAACATGTCAGCAAATAACTTGGCTTACACCTTTCTAAAACAAATCCAAACAGGATAAGGCACCAGATCGCAGATTGCATGACAAGTTGCAACAATAAAACTAAGAGTTGAGCTGCATTACGTACAATATAAGAAGATAACGATGTATACAATTGTAATATGCTGCAACATAAGATTATTAAATAAATGTTTACAGTTATGTATTAAGGCGAGGTAAATACATGCTTATGTGTTTGTATTACGGCGAGGCTATGTTATCTAAGTCTGTAGAAATGGTTTGTTCGTTTGGTTGTTTAGAAAAATTCTCCATACTCGCACTAGTGTATGATTACATTAAATTCCGATTGTCATTTAGTGAGCGTGTGTTATTTAAAATTTGTAATCATACATTCTCAGCACTCACAATAAAGTGCTTAATAATACAATGGGAATAAAAAAGTTTTTTAACTTAAATCAAAACTATGATGCAGTTAACTTAAGTCATACACAAATTAGCTACACGTCGAAGGAAATAAAATCGCTCTAAACACGACTAAGTCTGCGGTTTCGCAATTTCAATTACGTGTCCTGATAACACGACACTTCGTAGAATTGCATGTCCTGTCATACGGAAGACACGTAATTCGTAAAACACAGACGCGCTGTGGGATTTAAAGAGGCGTATTCAGTTCGCGAAATATGCCCTAATACCGGTATTAAGTTGGCACAATCTTCCCAATACCGGTAATTAGTTCGCACAATCTGCCCAATACCGGTATTCAGTTCGCAAAATCTGCCCAATACCGGTATTCAGTTCGCACAATCTGCCCAATACCGGTATTCAGTTCGCACAATCTGCCCAATACCGGTATTCAGTTCGCACATTCTGCCTTATACCGGTATTCAGTTCGCGCAATCTGCCCTTATACCGGTATTCAGTTCGCGCAATTTGCCCAATACCGGTATTCAGTTCGAACAATCTACCCTTATACCGGTATTAAGTTCGCTCAATCTGCCCTGATACCGGTAATCATTTCGCGCAATCTGCCCAATATCGGAATTCAGTTCGCGCAATCTGTCTTTATACCGGTATTCAGTTCGTGCAATCCGTCAAATACCCGAATTCAGTTCGCTTAATCTGCCCAATACCGATATTCAGTTCGCACAATCTGCCATAGTACCGGTATTCAGTTCGCGCAATCTGCCTTAGTAGAATTCAAGGACACGCCTTAAATGATGTCTAACAATAATATTTCAACGATTTCAAGTGTTAATGATCTGACAATGTAAGGGACCAATACTTAAAAAAAACGAGTTGTGCCAACTGAATATCGGTATTGGGCCGATATTTCGTAAGTTCTAGATGTCTTTGTAATGTAAGGGAACAACAATTTTGGTCCTATGGCATATGACGGTCTGTAGTCATGTGGATCATGCAAATGAACACTATCCTTTAAGCTCGATAACACATTGAAACGAATTTTAATCAAGATTGACGATGCATTACAATTTCAATAAAGTATTTCATTAATAAATTATGAAGGAAATGTTAATTGAACAGTAACCGCAACAGAAATTAACGAAGTGCATACAATTCAATAAGCGCCTTTAAATAACAGCGTCATTTAAATAAATACGACGTGAGTACAGTTGGACGAGTGTTTTATTACATTATCATCAGTTACAACATTGTCCTTGTATGGTTTAGCCAGTGATGTCGTCTAAGTATAATTTACTATTGTCAAATGTGTGACATTGCGCATTAATAATATAGGGTTCTCCGTGGGAAAACGGGGCCCAATGCATATGCTTAACCCATTTATGCCCAGTGGACTCTCCCATCCTTCTAAATTGGATCAATTTATTTCCAAAATTAGGGGTGTCAAGTATATTTATTTCTATATTTAGAATATTTCATAAAGAAATTCATTTAAGCAAACAGCGTAGACCCAGATGAGACGCCGCATCATGCGACGTCTCATCTGGGTTTACGTTGTTTGCAATGTCCTTTTTTCAGGACGCTAGGCATGAATGGCTTAAAGTGTCGTCCCATATTAGTTTTCGCAGTCCATTTTTAGGGACGACATTTTCCGCCTAAACTAGATCAATGCTTAGAATGTCATAAAAATCGAAAATACTATAAGAGCAGAAAGTGTTTTTTTCTGATGAGCAAGTGCGGACTGTGCGGCAAGCCTCGCCGTTCTTTTATTATAAGCCTTCTTTATTCATACACATGGTTCCGACTTTAAGTTTCTTAAACTTTGTTTTCCATGTACTCAACAAGTTGTTTACATTTCAGAGTAATACGACAAGTATGATTTACCCTTTTTTTGAAATAGATTTGCTTGAACGTTCTATACGTACTAAATAAATTTTCGTAAAACGAAATGTGGAGCTTAATTTGTTCTTCTCAAATATTGACAATCAGATTTCAGTCTGAGTGTATTTGAACAAGTCACGAAACCAAGTTTCGATGTTATCAAAGTGACCCGGTATCACGACGCGATGTTTAAGAGTTTAAAATGCTGTGTAAATGCTTCATCTGTACACGGGACAAAACCAACCGACAACACTGATATCCAGGGGGCAATTACAAACATGCGTCGGAATTCGAGCAAATATGATGGTGTCCTGATAAAATACCACTTGTAAACTTACATTTGAAAATGCTCTTGAAGTGGGAGTGGGGTAAGGTCAACGGTTTTAGCTCATCTTGATACCTTATGATGAACTAAATGTCAAGATATTTACAAAAACATGCCCCAATGGATGTTTTTTCGAACGCCTACGAATAAAACTGCTTCCATTTGTCACACTGCGCGAAAAACACAAAACTGAATATGGCACTGGATCCTTATAAGATTGTGAGTCGCGCTCTGAGAATACCGGGCTTAATGCGTGTACGAAAATGCGCGTCATATATATCACGATTGTATGTGTCGTCCAAATAGGCTTCCAGGAACGATACTTTCCTTCTAGACTGGAATTTCGTTTAGAAGAGACTTCCTCAAAACGAAAAATGCCATAACAGTGTAAAGTATCGTACCTGATTATGGGGTCTGCACAGGCTAATCTGGGACAATACTTTGCCAACATGCATTAAGACACGTTTTACCACAGCAAGGCACATGCCATAAGATTGATTAGATATACTCAAAGTGAAACTTCAATTAGAGCAAAAGGCGATTTCCCTGGCCAATAAAACGATCTTTTATTTATAGCAATGAATAATTTGCCAAACAATGAGAAACGAAACAAATGCACTAGACCATAAACGTTGGTACATAAACAAAAGCAGCACATCAATGAATAAAACTGGTGTCATCGCCTTAGAACGGTCTGTTCGAAGCAGGCCTAGACGAACGTCTTTGAAAGTCAAAGAAATTCTGTACCTTAGACCTGCTGTTTTAATAATTAGATCTTATTGTTAACACATGTGAAGAAATCGATCCTATTTTTCATTAGAAAAAGGCGTATGAAGAAACATGACTTGTGATAAATATGGTCCCATACGATCGCGGCTGCTCCTTATCCTGATCAAGTTTGTCATTAAATGCTTTATATTGATAAATGTAACATTTGGATCTAAAAAGCTCCAGTAAAAAAAATCAAGAATACAATTAAAAAAAGAAAAAAAAAAGGATAACCCTCAGCAGTGCTCGAACCACTGACCCCGTGAGTCCTGGAGTAAAATGTCTTCTACTTAGACCACTCGGCCATTCTTCTTGATACAATGTTAGATGTATTTTATACTTTATATAAGCAATCCTTTTAGTTCACACAAAATAACGACAACAACAGAACTCTTCAAATTATTAATTCGTTTCGAGTTGCAACGCTTTATAATTTTCAGGTTTTTAAATCGTAAAAGGATGCATATAAAGGCTATCTTAGAGCATGGTAAATGTTCAGCATTACTGTTTCTTCACAAATATCATAACTCAAACGAAAATTTGCGAATCGGAAACAACTTCTTTCCATTTTGTCAATTTACCCAAACGTGAAAAGGCCCCTTTAAAATGTAAAAGTTTAGAAATTCGAAGAAAGCATGTCAATTACAAGTCGCTTTAAACGAAGTACAGATGTTCAGCCACAAAACACAATTAATTTGTCTCAAACATAAGTCATAAAGTAGACAGGCGTGTTGCAGATATTCACTCAGCATGCACGGTTTAAATGTTAATACTATACTGCTTCATTCATCAATCATAGAACGTAAATTCATATGGTCGCGACAAGACGGCTTGTTTAGAGACAACTTTTGTACGAAAGGGCATGCGTACATATTGTGTTTAATTATAATTGGGGCAATCCATTTTAAAATTGTACTAGTTTGCTCTTGTCTGGGCAAGTACATCTCATGTCGGGAACACACATGGCTAGATTTGTAAATCAGAATTTGATCTGTAGCAATCGGCTGAACCATACAACAATACTCCGTAAACTTCTTAAAATGTTCATGCTATAGAAATCTTAAATGTGATGTACGATCTTTACAACCTGCATGCATTTACAAAAGAATCGATTGATTTAAAGCGATATTATGAGCATCTAACAGTTTATAGGTGTCTTTCGCAACCATTGTTTATTTTTGGTGGTTTCACTTCATATTCACTTATATTTGTTAATGCAGCATCAACATACTAAAACAATATCTCGGAAAAAGAAAAAATAATGCATTTGAATATCGACCGTACTTTCCTTTTGACAACTGACGACAGAAATGATTCGATTTACGATGTGAATCTAAATTTAACTTAAGCGCAGATTCGTTCATACGACACAAAGACACTATTTTGTTTTACGGATCATTTCGGCTTAGAGGACTGTCCAGTCATGTAAAATATCGATTATAATATATATTTTTTTTTATAAACAACTGGTAGCAAGATGAGTTGCAGATAATTGGTCAGTAACCACATTTTAACTAACCTGTTAATTATTTTCAGCTTAATTCAACAATACAATAAAAATGCCCATAATATCGCTTTAATGTTTGCATTTTAAATGCTATGACAACATTTAGATTTAAAATCAATATCGACTCAAAAAAGTTGGCACATGAAAATATACTTACGATTTTTTTTTCGCAAAAGTCATGTTGCACACTTATTTGTAAAGGTTTAATAATTTTGACCTAGATAAATAAAAAACCGATTATGTTAATACAAATTCGACGTCAAGTAATCCTATACCGCTATCATTATTATCAGCATGTGAAAAGTCCTTGCTAGATAACTGACAAGTCGCAAAGCGTAATATTAAACCATTAATGTGGACTCTCCCATCCTTCTAAATAGAATCAATTTATTTCCAAAAGAAGGGATGTCTAGTATGTTTTTTTCTATATTTAGAATATTTCTTACAGAAATTCGTTTAAGCAAACAGCGCATACCCAGATAAGACGCCGCATCATGCGGCGTCTCATTTGAGTCTACGCTGTTTTCCAAGGCCTTTTATCTAGACACTAGGCATAAATGGGTTAATGTCTCCATTCATGTTTCACGGAAATGCGTGGGAAACAAAACCTACCAACATATCCAAACAGATTGAACACTTTTAATTTCATTAAACGCGGTGCATGGGGAAAATGGAATGGCGTCATGTTTAGGGGACAATTTGTTAATACATGTAACATGGAGTCTTGATACAAGTCTCGTAAACATTAGTTAAATTAACAGTGTGTTTATAGCTAAATTCAAATATAACATATCATTTTCGTGGGTTTATTTACGTAAATAAACAAGGGTCCAACTTCGCAAGTTCGGATTTAATGAACCAATTTTATTACGCTGAACCAGAAAATGAATATCATCAGCTTACATTCAAAGCCAGAATGAAAGGCAACTTTGAAAATTTGCTTATACAAACATGTGTTTGTATTTGCATATCGACGACTACTGCTAATGTATTGATAATTTAAATTGCGTGCGTGTAGATCAGAAGTTCATTATAGACGCAGAGATGGCCTGTAAATAAATTTCTGATATACACGCACGAAATGAAATAATGATCAATACATTAGTCGTCGATTTGCAAATACAAACGCGTGTTCGCATAATCAAATAGCGTAGTAATTTCATAAATACACTAGGCATAAAAAGCAAGTTTGACAGAAAAAGAACAAGTACTTATTTTTTTATAGAAAAATACAAAACATGAAACGTCAGCTTCGCAAGCAAGAGAGATACTTCCTAACATTTTGACTTAAAACAATAATGTTTTGGTCACTTACACAAATGTTTATCAAAATGTAATTAAAACAAAATGTACAATCGAATCAAATAAAGCATTTGCTATAATCTTGTATGTTAGATAAAACTAGTAAATACTGGAAAGATGTTTTAATCAATAGATATTTTAATATCATGCCCCAAAAATAAATGAAATTTCAAGAAACTGACAAATGAAGGACAATTCAACTTCAGCGCCCATATATTAATCACGATAACCCGTCCCCTTTCACTTTTACCCTATTTTCGCGAGTGTTATCTTTGAAATATATTAATTATATATATTATGCATGACGCTTTGTAGATTTGCATTTGGCAAAAGGCTCATTTTATGTCGCGGGATATACACCTTTATTGTGGCGCAATCATTTTAACTCAGATTTTCGTTTCATTAAGTAATTGCCTCGTTCGATTTATCACACACACAACTGAATTCGTGTGATGTTCTTTTATCCAAACATTAGATTTTGAAAGAAAATTGTCAACGTTATGTGTTTCACAACGTTATGTACAGCCACTCGCTACCATAAAAGCTACAGGGAAAGAGGCACATTATGTAAGGATACAACTCATTTTCATCAGAGCCGCGTTCTGATAAAACTGGGCTTATTGCATGTGCGTAAAGTGTCATCCCAGATTAGCCTGTGCAGTCCGCACAGGCTTATCAGGTACGACACTTTCCGCTTAAACTATATTTATGGTAAAAAAGGACTTCCTTTAAACGAAAAATACCATTAAAGCGGAAGGTGACGTCCCTGATTAGCCTGTGCCTAATCTGGGACGACACTTAACGCACGTGCATTTTGCCCAATTTTCACAGAACAAGGCTCATTACTTCAGCGATAAAGCCAATCACCAAATTACGCATAAGCCACACACTCCCAACTCGCTTTGAAGCCGTTAAAGGTATAGGTTAAAGAGGCTTGTTCATAGATACCGGGGTAGTCGTATTTAAAAAAGTCAGTAATGAGTTTACTTACAAACGAATTATAATGTTATTATAAGATTAAATTACTATAGTTATACTTTGTATAAAAATAACAATAATTCAAAATGAAACGGATAAAATCAAAATCAAAAACGTGAATGTGCCTTCCATGTGGATCGAAACTGGGGCCTCTTAAAGCAAAAGTAAATACTACACCACGCAGGCATTTGACTTATAAGTATGTAAGTATTACTGGTTATGCTGACTTGTCGAGGAAAAGCGTAACAAACGCGTGATCATTTTTTTCGATTTTGTACATGTGTATTGGTCAGTAGAGATTCTTTCAATTTCGATATAATGCATACCTTATTTTTGAATCAATGACAAATTTTCACTTTTCAAAACTTTGAGCAAGTCGCTTTAAGGATCGCCTAGGGATTTCCATAGCCATAGGGTTTTACTTTCTGTGTATTGATCCACCATATAATAATGTTTATCAATTTATTACAAGCAAGTTCTTATCTAGGCAAGAACATATTCAAACAAGAAAAAAAACACGTGTCAATGTTGAAATAAGTATTTGATTTGCAGCAGTTGACAGAATGTCAAATAGAATGTGTGTTACAACAGTGATAACCATAATGATCTATTGCATGATCAGCCCCATCATAGAACTATAAAAGGTCGTAAAATGTTCATGCATGCGTAGGAGCGCTGAAAGAGTAAAATCTCACCACAACAAAAACCTGCGATCATAAATCGTGTGATTTACGATCTTTACGTCATGCATACATTTTAAACAAAACCGAATCATTTAATGCATGTATTACACGCGCTGTGAATGCAATCACGTTAAAATCGACATCAATTCAAACAGGTTAGCCAAACAAAATATGAACCTGCCATTTCTGAAAAGGTCTGGTTGCATAAAAAGAAATGGAACATATCCCGGTACTTTTGACCTACATCGATAATAACCGATGACGTTCGAAATAGTTCAACATCAAGTAATACAAAACTGTTATCATTATTAGTAGTAGGGAATGTCATTGTTAGCTTGCTGGCAATCGGTCAGGTGTTATATTAGCGGAATGACCGATTTTCAATATATCCATTCATGTTTCACGGCAAATCGTATGATAAAACTTAACGTGTTTTAAGGATCGGATAGATAACTGTTCCTCTATAATTGTGAATTGATCTTCTCTGATAAGGGACACGAAAGAGTGATCACCGAGGTGTGCCAATAAACAGGGATACAAAACCAGAGATTGTGTCTTTGTTTCTGTTGTCATTCTACGTATTTTGATAATAATTATTTCGTTGAGGATACCCAGAATAATTTGATATGTTTGGCTCAAACTTGAAAACTCCATAAGTCTCAGGGGTAGGTCTAACCACACATCCAGTAGCAAACATAAAAGAAGTGTCAATAAACTATGAAATAAACACACGCTCGTTTCCAGTGTGATATAAAAGGGAGTCAAATAAGAAGGGTTTAACCAGAACTGTAAACGTCCTGCACATGTGTTTGCTATCACTTACTATTATTTAATACTTATTTTAACACAGATATCAAACAGTAAAGATGAATTGTAATGCTGAAATTAAAAATAGTGTTGGATTAAAACGTTAACTTTTATGTAATTGTTTGTGTGGTACGAAATGCGTAGAGATGTAAGGGGTATGAATATATTTGCAAAGGCGATAATGGTAAAAATAAGTAACTTCATAGAAATCATATAATAGGCCGAACATTTTATATAAAAAAAAACTCTTACAAACTCCATTTGGCTGTATCCTATCTTCGTTTTTTAAAACGAGCGTGTTAAACATCAGTGACCTATGTGAAAACACGTTGTGAATGAACACGACACGAAAAACCACAATAAATCGCATTGTTTGCCATGTATAACAGGAAACTTGAGTTCGTAAAATATGATTCATTCGCAATCTCCAAGAAATGTATAACACTATTTCCTCTTGTCAGAATATGTCGTGTTTAAACCTTGCAATCGCGCAACCGCAACATTTCAGGTGTGATGTGCGTACATAAGAGTGTTTTAGAATATTTTAATTCATTCAAACTAAACAAAAAGGGTGTTGTAGAAAAGGTGTTTACTTTAAAAAAAATAGAAATAATATGTTTTTGTCATGATGATCTGATACTTTTAATGTTGTATACTATTAATGCTTATATGGTGTCTATTTTTTCAGAATCGGCCGATTGGGGGTACGAGAATGAAAAAGGTACGTAACCGGGTAGTAATCACATTTTCTTTCTATCAGTGTTATCTCCCTTCGTTTACAACAAACGACGTACAAGTCTCAAAAGCTGCAAAAACACAATATGTTTATTGTTAAGTTGTAATATTCCCATTTATGTGTACAGATACTCTTTAAAAAATGCACAACAAATGATAAATGGTGTTCTAAAAACTATAACAAGTCATTTAAAATGCATATAAACTAAAATTATATTCCTTATGTGCTTAAAAGAAAAAACAAACTAACAAACATAATCAAACAATTGGCAACGATTCTGAAGTTCATCCGTTCATTTGCACAAATGAAAGTACATGCAACTTTAAGTCGAAATTGACGTAAAATCGCCGGTGGCGTTTAACAATCGGTTTTAATGGATGACGTGATATGACATCTAATGAAGCGACTAATTGTGATCACTCTTCAGACACAAAAAGTGTCGTCTTCGAGAGATTTGACAATTTTTACGATTGTCAATAAAATATTTGATATATAAATTATTTATAACGTTGGAAGTGGACCAAACCGTTCGTGGATTTTAACAAACAATTTGACAGTGAATTAAAGTTTGTTTATACACGTTGGAAGAGTATTACGGATATACAAATGCTTATTAATTTTATAATTAGTGAGATTTGGAGATTTTAAGCCAACTGTGAAGACTATTAAAACTGATTTAACAATTAAAGTTTAACAAAAACATCAAGCTGAACAATAGTCATATAGCACGCAAAAGTTGCGGAGATTACGTGAGAATTAATATACATGCAAAATGTTGTCCGGAAATGATGCGTAATATACTGTTATTATATCCGGAAATTACGTGTAATAATTGAACATAATCTTTCCACCAATAAGCGCCTACCGGAAGGACATTAACCGGATTGAAGAATAACCGCTACTAGATAATCGTCATATAGAGTTCCAGCTGTACATTGTCAAACCAAAACCTAAAGGGAACAATCACCAAAAATGGTCATAGAGGCCATTAAAGAGAAAGCAAGTCAGTGTCGCCCGCATTATATCATTATACTCGCCGCTGTTCTAGGAGGCCTCGTGCTGTTCATTGTTCTCGACCACGTGCACAAGTCACAAGAACCTCCTGGTTGGTAGACGCATTCAGTTTTGCACGTGATCCACGCGAAACACGTGTGATATTTGAATATTTCATATAGTAAGCATGACTACGAAAGAAAATATGCACACGTGCTTTTTAATCAAAACATACTTATAGCAAGACTGTTCATTTTCGGTTGACTTTTTAAATTCATATGAAATACCGTACCTAAGTTTTTCAACGGAACGTTCTTACGTAACAGAATGACAGGACTAAAAGCGACAAAACATTTACATGCTTATTTCATACACATTTCGTATATATTTAAGAGTCTAAAACAGGAACCAGACGATAAATGCGAAGTTCCTCATCCACAAGAAGATTGAATAAATACTAGTTGTTTTATAAGTATGTTTGTTTACACGCGTCATAAGGTACACGATAGAAAATTCCATACTCAGTATTTTTAGTAATACCGATTATTCATGCTTTTATGTATACAGTCAAACTTAAGCGTTAAGGACTTTTTTTTTGTTTATTAAACTTCAAAGAAGTGTGTTCACTACAATTTCATTTAAAAACTTAGTGAAACGGGTCATGTCAGTTCACGTTTGACATGTACGCGAACAATAGTGGACGGACGACGTTAGCTAATAGCTGGTGTCGTTCAATCAATCAAGTTGACAACAGCGATACATTACGGGAGGCCTTTAGAACTCAAGCGACACAATGACACGCGTTGTCGATAACAATCAATTCTGCAGCGACGTTAAAACTTAGAACCTGCATTCAAACCACCATTACTTATTATACATAATAAATAGTATGCATATAAAATGCACACGGGGTTTAGAAACAATTGTTATATAGCGTGTTTTAATACTATTTAATACATTTTTGGTTAACAAATCAACATATTGTCTCGCTACCAATGAAATGGAGTACATCTACATGAAAGGAGTGTGTACTTTGATAATTTCTTACCATTAAGTACTCTCCTGTTCTGTCTAAAATAATAGTATACAGTTCGATTAAATTATGGAAAATATCCATGACACGTTATTATAAATTAATGCTGATAACGCCATCAATTTAGCGTCTTATGCTCATCGTCAAATCGCTTAGAAATTATTGCGTCACTTATGGATTCTGGTTCCAGGCCCGGACCACTGGGCGGACTTGTTCCCAGAAGCATGCGCCGGGGCGAAGCAGTCGCCGATCAACATTAACACCGAAGACACGGTCTACAACCCTGCACTTAAGGACTTCTCCGTGTTCTTCGACCCTCCACTTCCGGGTTCAAAGTTCTACGTGCATAACAACGGCCATACGAGTGAGTATTCGCCGTTTTTTATGAAAGAGGAGACTCTTTGATAAAAGTGTTACACAAACTTAAAGGAATTGAACACAGTTGAAAAAAATACTTGTTATATGTTGCTGCAATGAAGCGCATTTCACTGTCATTTGACGGCATTTAGCAGATTTACGATTTCAATTATTTCTGTAGCCAAAGCAACCACAATTTTCGTCTGACGAAATATACTAAAATAACGTGCATATTTCCCAATAGGCCCTCTATCACTACAATATGAGTTTTGTCAACCTAGCTTGAAAGGGACCTTTTCACAGATTTTGGCATGTTTTTAAGTTTGTCATTAAATGCTTTATATTGATAAATGTAAACATTAAATTTTAAAAGCTCCAGTAAAATATAAAAAATAAAATTTAAAAAAGGAAAAGAAAGTAGCCCGCAGCAGGGCTCGGACCAGTGACCCCCGGAATCCTGAAGTAAAAACGCATTAGCCAACTGAGTTATCCTGCCAAGCATACATACTGGCGTATTTTATACGTTATATAAGCAATATTCGTAGTTTCACAAATTTAAACGACAACAACAGAACTCTCCAAATTATTCAATCGTTTCGCGTTGCAACGCTTTATAATTTTTAGGTTTTTAAATCGTCAAATGATGCATATGATGGCTATATTAGACCATGGCAAGTGTCCAGTAATACTGTTTCCTCACAAATATCATAACTGAACCGAAAATTTGCGATTCAAAAACAACTTTTTTTCAATTTTGTCAATTTACCAAACCGTGAAAAGATCCCTTTAAGAGTAATCGCAGGATTCATAGTGAAAAGGCGAAAAGACAGACGGACAAAATTTAATTACCGTGCATATTCCTTATACGTCCTTGTATCTAAGTATCGAGTTTCATCAAACTGGCTTCCATACTATTTTAGAAAGCACAATTTCGAGATTTTAGTTTTCAATTATTTCTGTAACCATAGAAACCACAATTGCTGTCGTACAACATACAGCTAGTCCTATCCGGTTACACCGTTAGCGGACGCAATAACGTGTTACAAAAGTATCTAACGTCTAATCATGTAAATATCGAAGAAGAAATTGAAGTGATAACATTTTCTTTTCTTCAGCTTGAGAAAACTACATTTAAAGTATAAAGCTGTGCATAACGCTCTTTGTAAATGAAAAAGTATCGCTCAATTCGTTATTGTCGGCTCAGATGCTTCTTAAAAGAAGTACCCGGAGTACGGAAAATATGCTAGAAAGTACCTCAGAGTATTGGCGGGTGCCTTTAAGCGTAGTTTCCGTAACCGGGGTGCATTGTAAAACTTTTTAAAAGTAACACAGCCGACAATGACCAAATGAGCAACACTATCCATATTTATACACAGTCCAAGTAAATACGGAGGGCAAGTTTTTCGTGAGTAATGGCGGACTGACGGACATCTACAGCACGGCACAGTTCCACTTCCACTGGGGACACAAGGCACATCATGGCTCAGAGCACACTCTGGACGGGGCACCATCGCCAATCGAGGTAAGGGAACCAGAAGTGTATTACTCTCGTTCTGGTTAAACTGGGCGAATTGCGTGTGCGGAAGTGTTGTCCCTGATTAGCCAGTGCAGTCTGTATAGGCTAATCAAGGACGACACCTTCCACATTTACTGGAATTTCGATCAGAAGACAGTACCTTTTAACACAAAATTCCGAAAAGATGGAAAGTTTCTTCCCTGAGAATCCCATTATGTATCACTTATTATACCAACTGTATCCGGTACTGGTGTAAATTGTTAACTATGACATCTGATAGATACCCTAGACAATGTTATATTATGCTTAAATCAATAGATGATGCTGGAAGAATCTGTTGGGCAACCCCAAAAAAAATCTTTACTTTTTACATACGGTTTTGGATATGTGTGGATATCACAAGAAATTGGCGATTCTGATATATTTATCAAACTTTTCAGAAATAGACTGATTGACTGTTTTACTTAAAACTGACATGACACCGTAAATAACTCAAGTCGATGTCACCATTATAGTCATTTTAAAACCCTACTTAATATTGAGCAATATTTGATAATAGAAATGCCAGTCAAACACAAAATAGCCTATGCTAAGTTTCGATGTTCAAATCATAAAATACAAGTTGAAACTGGCAGACATCTGAATATTACTTTCCAGAATCGCTTGTGCAATGTTTGTTCACAAATGAGTAATAATATGACATATGTGGTATGTGAATATCATGCATTTTTCCATTGTGCAAAGTATACCAGTATTAGTTATCAGTTTCTGTTCAACTGGTATGACTCTGATACTGAACTGAATAACTTCTATGACTTATTGTCAACGAATGACTTTGAAACTATTAGAAAATTAGCAGTGTATGTTTTCTATCATTTGAATTCTATAAAAGACTAGATACATGTTTTAACATGTACATCTGCACAATATTACTATGGCACAACTTTGCAATTTCTGTATATTACATGATATGTATTTTGGGCCAGAGGCCTCTGTTTCTTTAATAAACTGTTGACTTGACTTGACTTGCACATGCATAAAGCCCTGTTTCCCCAAGAACGCAGCTCACAGTCAAACCATCACACGCCAAAAAATTTAAAAGAGCGATCGAAGCGAACACGGTTTAAATAAATAGCAATATGGCTATATTTCTATAAATCAATAGCATTTAAAACTTTTCCATTTCGGATAAAACAAATTAAAAGCGATGGATCAAAAGTCGTTCTTAGACAATAATATAAATATGGATCGGTCAAAAGCCATTACGTAAAACTATTATTTAAATATCTGTCGCTAAAACTAAAATCCCGTTTTCAGTCAAAAGCTTCGAGCGTTGAAATATTTTATGACAAGAAGACACTCAACGCAAAGCAAAAGTGCGCCACATTACTTAAGATGAAGAATAAACGAATTGTAATGTTCTATCTATTTGCGTTTCCTATAAATAGAAAGGGACAACGAGAACAGGAACAGGTCACTACTAAGTGAACGATGCACATAATTATATCGATTTGCTGACACCTAGCCTGCAGATAAGAACCAAT
Organism: Dreissena polymorpha; assembly: GCF_020536995.1. NCBI lineage: Eukaryota > Metazoa > Mollusca > Bivalvia > Myida > Dreissenidae > Dreissena > Dreissena polymorpha. Next base: position 85,347,815 of record NC_068362.1, read on the forward strand.
TCCAACAAGAGATGTGTTTGTCAGAAACACAATGCCCCCTATTGCGCCGCTTTGAAGCCATAAATTTTACCTTTGACCTTGAACGATGACCTTGACCTTTAGCTACTCAAAATGTGCAGCTCCATGAGATACACATGCATGCCAAATATCAAGTTGCTATCTTCAATATTCAAAAAGTTATTACCAAACTTTAACGAAGGTTAAAGCTTTAGGAACGAAAAATTCAATGATATTTGACCTTTGACCTTGAAGGATGACCTTGACCTTTACTTTTCACCACTCAAAATGTGCAGCTCCATGAGGTACACATGCATGCCAAATATGAAGTTGCTATCTTCAATATTGCAAAAGTTATAAAAGTTTAACAAAGGTTAAAGTTTTGTGACACACACATACAATGACTGACACAATGACAGACAGACAGGCCAAAAACAATATACCCCCGATCTTTCGATCCGGGGGCATAAAAAGAAATTTCGCCGAACACTACTACTTCATAAAAGACCGTTCGATTATATTTTTAAAAACATCGAGTACGACATATAAGTCCAATTAACTCTTGTTTAAACAAACTGTGATTAACAAAACAAAGTTGTCTCCCATAAACAAGTATTGAGCTACGGAAATTATAGTGCGTTACATTATACTTATTTGGAAAATTAACAGACCCATTGTGTTTATTCTATGCCGTTATAAATGGTAACTTGCAGGCTGAAAGCATTACGTTTTACGACTTCACGAAACCTATAAAAAGCAAACGAATACAAAAACCGAACTTGGCATTTATGAAAGACTGACACAAAAGTGCACTCGTCTGGATGTTGATCGACTCCGCACAGACGCTTTAAACTGGCAAACATGCTATTCATCGCGCTTTATGCATGTTTTACTGTAAACTAAGAATTCAGTATATTTACAAATGTCCCACTTGTAAATTATATATTTTATACGAAATAATACCCTGCTCATGTGCCAAAGAGAGATCCAAGTTCTTTTGAAGGCGTTAACTTTTAAACTCTTATAAAACATAGTGAAGTTACTACTTCAAGTTAGTTAAATTTATCATTCACAATTACGGTGAGGCAAAGAGAATTTTGTGATGGATAACAATTCAAGACAGCGTACTTTAAAATAGCAGCTCCCGGTAGTTAAAGCTCATCAACTTGGCGCACAATTTCAAATAATTATATGATGAATATAAGGCGCGCTCTGCGCTTAGTGTCTGTGCGTAAAGTCTCCGCACGGGGAAATCAGGGACTACACTTTTCGCTTATATGTAAATGCTGTATTTTCTAAATGAAAAACAAGAGCGCGCAATTCACATTGCTTGCTTTCAGCTGCACATCGTGAACTGGAACTCGCAGCTGTACAACTCTATAGGGGAAGCGGCGGTGGAGCCGAACGGACTGGCGGTGCTGGGGATGCTATTTGAGATCTCCGAGGAGGACAACCCCGTCCTGGAGCCCCTTGTCAACGTACTCATGCACGTCAGGGATCCAGGTGAGTGTAAGGCCAAAGGATGTGGAGGGGATATATATTTTAGTCGCGTTCTGGAAAAACGGTGCTTACTGCATTTGCGTAAAGTGTCGTCCCCACAGGCCAATCAGGGACGATACTTTCCGTGTTTAAGTGTGTTTTTTTAATGTATAGGCAGTCTCTTCTCATCAAAAATCAAATGATGGCGTTAAGTCCTGTCCCAGATTAGCTTGTGCAAACTTGACCCCAAATATCCAAGAACGATGCGTAAGGAATAACGATTTGGTCACTTATTGCAAACGCAAATCGCGCATGCGGTATTTGGCATGTTGGAAGTGGCATTTGCATTTGAATTTGCTTGATTGTCTGAGAAAGGGAGAAAGGCACCGTGCCAACACTGGGGTGACCGACGTACGTTAGTGTTTTAAAATACTATTTCACACGTCCACTTCTTCGCCATTCATGTTACAAGCTAGGAACAAGGTCCCACTTGGCCATTTATCATTTTTTCTAGCTTTGCTTATATTAAGCGATCTGTTTGAGTTCCTTATCTTCATAAAGACAAATAATGGATTTGGTGTCTCCGACCTTGCCATTTTGCGGAAAATTGTAACACGTTTTAATGTAGCGCATTAAGTGTTCCTTCTGTTTCGTTTGGAGGAATCTTGTCAAAAGCAGCGGTATTAATTGTGAAAAACAATGCTCCAAACCATCAATCAATCACTATATCAATCAAACGCAGGAGTATTTGAAAATTTCCACAACTTGAGATGTCCTTCAACCAATTTTAACTATGTATACCCCAACACCACACACAGACAGGACATATCGATATTTAGTCTCGATCTGGGTCCGCACAGGTTAATAAGGGACAATACTTTTCGCTTACATTGGATTTTCATTTAGAAGAGACTTCTTTTAAATGAGAAGTTCCATAAAGACGGGAAGTGACGTCCCTGATTAGCCTGTTCGGATTGTAATCCGGGACGACACTTAACGCACATGCAATAAGTTTTCCACAAACCAGTCTCGTTTTTTAAACTGGTCCGCTGTGATAGCAAGTTATGTCGAACTGGTCTATTCAACAAGAAGGGCTGTGCACATGTCTGCATCCAGAAGCAAGCAACTATAATTGACAGTGACACAGAGGAGTGCAACCCCGCTCTATCATTGTGTTTTCCTAGCTTTAATTTTATTGTAGGCGACAATCGGATCGAAAACAAATCGGGTGGAAATGCAAAGCTGTTAGAGTCATTGAACATGGCAAACTGGTTTATGTCCTGCCATTGTAAGTGGAAAACCAAATCAAAATTAATGGACGCTGCATTAACATGTTTATACTATTTTTATAGCTGTCAATGTGGTAAAAGACCGGAAATGATTCTGCGTTAGATTCGCATTTAGAAGATTGTCTTATCTGAAATGTATTAGGCTCCTAATTACCAGCCAACGATCTGCGTCATTTATACCGGCTACGTAACAAGACGGTCGTATCTTTCCTTTGATATCAATAAGAATGATAACAGTTAGGCATCCACCGGTATTGGGTATCGTTAAAGCGTTCGTGACTGAATCGTTATGTAGCGATTTCGACGCAAGGGCATATAATTATATTCACGACCTATCCAACAAATTACAAATGCAGTTTAGTTTATAACATGATGATAGCTTAGTGCAGCACGTTCATTTAAAACAAGGCTCAGAACCAAAAGACGGACGAGACTTTGATGCATTTTTGACTACTTCACATTTCTCACGCACAAATAATATATCATTTACTCAAGACCTTAATACTCAGTTTAATATCCAGTAGGGATAAAGATATATATTTTCATGGTAAAAAACACTCTTTTTACCTTAAGATAGCATGCATATTACCAGTCAACAGTTCTCAATCTCAGTAAAAATAAAAAATATTATAATATATACTAATATATTATTTAAATAAATTAAGAACGAATACTTTGAAGATATACATTTAATGAAATGCACAGGTTTTATAAAATGCGTTTACTGTAAAAAAAATATATGGAATTTCCAATTCACAATCAGGCGTTTGACCGTTGCATGTGAGGAGGGTAATTTTGACCGAAAGAAGCCATTCTGGTAACCGGATTTTTAAGAACCTAAATTGCACGCTTATGCTTCGTGTAAAGCATTCTCTTATGCTAAATATGAGTGTAATCTCCATTAATCCTCGAACAAATACGTTTATGTCTAAGAATTTACATCTTACCTGAAAACTACGCAATTAAATTAAATCGCTATGTTCCAAAATTCAATTATAAACAGTTTCGGTAATGTAAACTGCCAATGGAAAATCCATTAGCACTTGAGATAAATTAAGAAGAGCCGACGCTTAAAGACTTTTTAAAACGTACAATAAATCAATGGACTGATCTAAAGTTCACACTGCAGCATGCGAATATTCTTTGCTGTGGCAACTGAAAAATAGTCAAGCAAGTTTTTGTTCAGCATGAATCGTGAAGTAAAGAAACATCGAATGTACACTAAATAGCTTGAATGTTTTTCAATTTAAAGACGAAATGTAGGGAATGCCTGACAATGTCATGGGGTGTTCCACTATGTTCATTTGCGCCACAAAAACACGTTATCACGCTATCCGTATCTGGCATGTTTCTATAAAATGTATCTTGTTCTGAGAAAAAATGAATGTGCGTAAAGTGTCGTCACATATTAGCATGTGCAGTCCGCATAGGCTAATCAGGGACGACACTTTCCGCTTTTATGGTATTTTTAGTTTCAAGGAAGTCCCTCCTTACCGAAAATCAAGTTTAGGCGGAATGTGGCGTCCCTGATTAAAGGGTGCGGACTGCACAGTCTAATCTCGGACGACACTTTACACACATGCATTATGACCAGTTTTTTCAGAACGCGAATCAAATGACTGGGAAATTGTTGTTTTCACTGTGTCCAAATCAGTAGCCTTAGAGAATACAATGATAAGGTTGAGTTCAGATAATTTTATTAAGCGAGGCTATGGAAACCTTAATCATGAACCTTGGAAAACCTTATCTGTGTTCAACACTTAGCAGGAAGTATATTTATCCGAGCATTTCCTAGTATAGCTTCATTTTGAAAAGAAACAATGGGAAAAATGCTAAAAAATAAAACCATCAAATGACGTCATTACACGTATAAAAAATGACGTCACAATATTGCGTGCTTTTGCTGTATTCAAGAAGGTTATCAGATGGGATGTTATTTCGTTAATTCTGGCACACGTTTTGAAATTATATCGTTTCTACATCCATTCCAAATTTAAAAAGAGGTTTTTAATATTCTCAATGCATCTTAATGTAGATATTGACAATGATATACTGTTAGAAAGCGTAGATTTTTTTTATCACATTAATATAATTACATGTTTGTACTTCAGACATGAAGATTAAAGCGGAAATCCCCGCCGTCTCTATGCGAGCGTTTCTTCCACGCGCTGCTGACCGTTACTATAGATACAACGGCTCCCTCACGACGCCAGGGTGTTTTGAAAGTGTCGTCTGGACGGTGTTCCATGAAAAGCTGACCATCTCAAGACGACAGGTTAGACAGATCTCGTTTATAATTTAATGCCGAAACTGATAGAGTTTAACCCATTAATGCCTAGTGGACTCTCCAATCCTTTTTAATTGGATCAAATTATTTCCAAAATTAGGTATGTCTTGTATATTTATTTCTATATTTAGAATATTTCTTACAGAAATTCCTTTAAGCAAACAGCGCAGACCCTGATGAGACGCCGCATCATGCGGCGTCTCATCTGGTTCTTCGCTGTTTGCCAAGGCCTTTTTTAGACGCTAGGCATAAATGGGTTAATGACTTTTAAAGGAGAGCTCATGGAAAAAAAATTCAATACACATAAAAGTATAATAAGTTAAACTAAGCGGGTTTCATACAGCTTTTTAATAAAACACCCTCGTCTCAATCTCTCGCATATACAATCATATTGTTTTATGCACTGTAAACTTTACAAAAGCGACTTCTACTTTTTTTTACAAAATGAAACGCAAACAACAGAAACACCCAATCTTGTTTAATGAAAGCGCTTTACAATTAATTCTCTTTCAAACGATGAACCTCGTGAAACGAAAAAGTACTTTTAGAGTCCAAAACCATGGAGTGTTTTTGCTCCCCACTAATGAATGTTTTCTCTTTTGTTATATGTTTGTAACACAAAGCTGGAAAATGTTAATTTAGTAATTCTGTGAGTACGACCCTATATTAAATACTTGTATGTGGTTAAATGGTTTAAATGAACAAAAACAGTGTTATTTAAATAATAATTCACTGATTCAACCAGTGCAGAGTTAAAGTGAAAAAGTTAAATGTACCGTTTAATGACGTCGATTGCTAACGTCATGACGCCACTATTTGGGCAAAATTCTCCACTTCAACCCTTAGAATTTAAATAAACGATGGGCAAAAGCATGAAACAAAATGACGATTAACAATTTTTATTCACTAGTGATCATGAATATAAATAATTTCACGGATGACAGCGTTAGTCGTGAGAACATTAATTTACATGATAACTTCGTTGATTAGTATCGTAAATCTACCCCAAACCAACAAATATCCTCTATTATATGTTCTTTGCGTTTACTTGAAAAGTTGTAAAAAGAAATCCTATGATTGCCTTTAGAAATAAATCTAAACATTGGATCATATTTCAGACAAACACACTTACAAGCACTGTTTGCATTTAACATTTCAAGTTAATTCTTGGGACCTCTCACCATCGAGGCGAAATAAATTCAGTGGAACTGAACATTGCCTGTCGAAACCATGCGTTCAGTGTCAACAACAACGCGAGTCTATCACTTACATCGCAATTTTATGCCATAACATTATTGCCTTTTTATTTTTATGCACGGAATCTACAGAGAAAAATAATAAAGTACATTTGATGTAAATTTCGTCATAATTTAATCGGGATAATATCTGGGTGCTCCAATGGCAGAGAAAGATTCTAAACTACATGGGCCTTTTTGGGTTGCCTTTATGTGTTGGACATCGATATTCCAGTCTATTGTTTTGTGGAAAAAGCATGCGCGCATAAATTTTAGTTTTGGAAGTAAGCTTATTATCTTCATTAATGAAGCACATTTGCAGTCTCATGATGATGATGATGATGATGATGATGATATGATAATGATGATGAGGAGGAGGATGATGATGCGGAGGATGATGAGGAAAATGGCGAGAAGGAGGAGGAAAAAACACAATAATTATAATAATAGTAGTTATAATAAAAATATGACGAGTTATAATCGTCGTCGTTGTCGTCATCATCATCAACATCGTCATCATCATCGTCATGTGAAGAAGTTTCATTTATTGATTATTGTTTCAGTTGCACGTGTTCAGACAGGTATTGAAGCCCAGTGGACACCACGTGCATAAAAGGTCCACGCGCAAGCACAGCCGGTCACGTGCAGTCCGAGAAGTGTTTGAAGAAATCGGTATTGTTGTTTAAAAATATTTCTTTATCCTAATTTAATCAATCCGATTGATTTGTTGATGTTATTTTGGTGCCCTTGTGCCATTGTATGTCATTTTTATGTAATTTGATATGGCTTACGGAATTATTAGTTTTTAATATTTTAATTATAATTAACTATCTTTTAAAGATTACTTTTGGAGATTGATGTAAATTCTTTCATAATCTTTCATTCTCAAGCCACATGTATTATGTTTGTCAACGTTTTGGTTTTAAAGTATAATTTAAAAAAAGCGCATAGAACAAACGAACCCGGTAGTTAAGGCCATAAATAACACATTTTCCTTTATTGGGCGTTAACACAACTAAATAAACGCAACGCTTGTTTACACTTGCAGGTATTGAAGACGATAAGCGGGAGCAGGCTCGTTTCCGGCGCCAGATAGTGAAAAACACGGAGACGCACGTACACGAGTCACTTCCGGAAGACGCGACATCTCATGAAGAGACCATGGAACACCATGAGTCTAACCATACCGGAAGTCATGGTCACGAGGTCAAGCCTCACACCGGTCACCATGGTCACAATGTTAAGCCTTCGCCAATCAGCGCCCATCCGGGAGCGCATGAGTCCAACATGACACACGCGGAACAGGTCCGGATGATGCTGGTGAACAATTACCGGCCCGTGCAGCCGCTCAATGGCCGCGTGGTGTACCGCAGCTTCCCTTTCTTCAACGAGCCAATCAACATCGACACGGAGGTCGTCTACATAGACAAGGACAACTCGGAGTTGGCTCGAGGCGCGGCGACAAGCCTCGTGTCGTCTGCTTATATGTGTATAGCCATCATAGTAGCGGCAGTTCTGTGTTAAGTGTTTAGGCGATAATATTGTAAGACTATTTGCGTGTTTTGTTTTCATTTGTCTCTCACCATATACTATTTCTTAGTTAAAAAACATGCTTATTAACTTAAAACGGGATAGTAATAAAAAACTAAAAGTGTTAATTTGTGTATTAGAAACGGCCCGCAAGTAATTTTGAAATGCAGTTAAGACAATAACTTGCAAACGAATATAGTATTGAAAACATGTACGCTCGCATCATGTTGTTTTTACACTATGATATTATTGTTATTAAAAAAGCTAATATACGCTATTTTTTAGAAATACAAAGGATTTCAAAAAATGTTTTGAAAATTCTACTTCTCACCAATATTCATATTATTGTTATCTGCTTCACACAACTCGAATAGTTCATACAGCGGGAAAAAACATTTAAATGTACAACAACCGCACAAGGAAATAAAATATCCAAAGTGCACAAATTAAAATGAAAAGACCTTGGTAGCCAATCGTATTCGCCTCATGTTTGTGTCTTTCTATTCGTCTTTGAAAAGGATGCCAATAAATTGAATCTGACTCCGGGTCGCAATGAGATTTAAACAAAATGAATTACGGTATATTTTGTTTGCCAAGGCCTTTTTTCTAGACGCTAGGCATAAATGGGTTAAGGCAATTTTCAGACCAAAAAGAAAACGTGAATTCAACTAGAAAGACTTAAACCTTTAAGTGTAGGAATAATTTCTTTGATTGAAATGAAAATGATTCATTTAAAGATGAATTAAAAATCTCCAAAATTGTTTAAATAAATTAAAATGTACGCAAACCAGCATAGTATTATAGCACATTAATAGGATATACGTTTATGCATATATTTACTGAAGCTAGTGCATAGAAAAGACATATTTGGAAATGTGGTGAACCGAAACGTTATGACAATGTTTTTATCATGTTTGTACATGTATCAATTGAGACTTTATGCTATCACGGTGGACAAGCGGAATCGAATTCGGACACATAATTTCTATATAACAGTTGTTAATGTCAATTATTTCGGCCATTAAACGGAAATGATATATTATTAGACAACAAAACGATATTCGCTGTGTAGCACGATTGTTTATGTTTGATGGAACAAACATTAACAATCACAAGCACAAAAGAGAACTGAAAGTTTCTTTGTTACTATGGACAAATTCTCATATTCAGAAAGCGGTGGACTATAATTAAACCAAAACTTTGCTTGGACATTTTGTTTGTTGGATAGAATGGCTTCACTCTATGAACGAATATCATCCACCAATTAAAACTATAACCCTATTATAATTATTTTTTAAGTATACTGATACCTTTTATATAAATATAAACTAATATAAAAACATTAATTGTATCAGTACCTTCGCTTTTTGTATGCTGACATTCGTGTCCGGAATCTCCCTATATGTCCGGAATATGCATCTATTTAAAGTGATTGTTTGAAGATATGTAACCTCGATTTATTATTGTGTAATACATGTACACGTTTTAGAATAAACATTTATTAAAACTAGTGTGTCCTGTTCCTTTTGTTCAACGTGAAGATTTTATAATTACAGAAAAAAGTATGTCAAATATTTAGTAAAGAATACATAATTAGAAAATAAATACTGAGGAAAGCATGTCAAATATTTAGTAAAGAATACATAATTAGAAAATAAATACTGAGGAAAGTATGTCAAATATTTAGTAAGTATGATAAATCCAACAAAAACACATATTTTTCTTTCCTTTTTTATCAACGTTTCGGCTTACGCCTTCATCAGGATAATACAAATAATAACAGAAAGCGGATGTTACGTCATTGACTTAACGTACATTAAAATGCGTGAAAATGTACGTCAATAAAATGAACGTTAATTAAATTAAGCTTAACTTTCGGATTCAAGAATACACAATTTCCTATAAAATTATATATAAAAATGCTAATAGGAAAAAACAAAAGTAAGCTTAATTAAATTGAAGAGCTAGTCTTTTATGTTAAAAAGAACTTTGTTATTCATACCATTAGGGTGTAATGTTTTAAGTCTATGTATATAGTAAGTTTCTTTACATAGACGATCTATGTTGTTATTAACAACATCAATTGGCATAAAGGAAAAGTCATTTGCGCTGTGGTGATCTTCATTAAAATGTGATGCGACCAAAGTTGAAAATTCAGGGTTAGAAAAGTTTCTTATGTCAAATCGATGACTGTTCATTCTTTTTGACACCGGTTGCATGGTTTGTCCAACGTACTGTTTCTTACACTGTTTACATGTAATGAGGTATATTACATCTTTAGATGCACAATTCATATTCTTCTGTAAATTAAATTGCTCGCCTGTTACTGTACTTTTAAATTTTTCTCCAACGTGTATGGATTTACAATGGGAGCAACGTGTTCTTCCACAGGCACTGGACGCACGTGAACTGTTCAAACTGTTCGTAAACTGAGCACGTGTAATGAAGTTTCCTATATTATTAGGCCTTTTAAACGCCAGTATTGGCTTATAAGTTTCATGCACACTTTTCACTTCTTCTTTCTGTGACAGGTTAAGTAAGTCCCAATACTTGTTTATTGCGGCTCCTATGTTTGGCAATGACGGATTATATTCCACTGTAAATGGGATAACTTTTGTTTTTGCTTTATTGCAGGACTGTAATGCGTCTTCTTGAGATAGAGCAGAAACTTTTTCAAATGCACAATCGATAATTTTTTCCGGATAATCTCGCTGTTTGAAATGATGCTTGAGGTCTTGAAGTGACGATTTAAAACTGTTGTCATCCGATATAATACGTCTATATCGCTTCGCCTGACTGTATGGTATTCCGTCCTTACACTGTTTAGGGTGGCATGACGTATAGTCAAGATATTGGTGGTTATTGGTCTCCTTTATGTGTATATCTGTTTGAAGTGTTAAGTCGTCATTAATAGAAACAGCCACATCGAGAAAAGACACGATTTTCTTAGAAGCAGAATACGTAAACTTCATGTTGGGGTGAAAACGGTTTAATGCTTCAATAAACAATTCAAGCTTCTCTAAAGAGTGGTCCCAAATCATAAATATATCATCTAAAAAGCGAAACCACAGTGTCGGTTTATGTTCACATATTTTAAGGAAGTCTTTTTCAAGTTTTCCCATAAATAGAGAGGCATATGCTGGCGCCATTGGACTACCCATAGCCGTACCCATTTTTTGTAAATAGAAATCATCATCAAATTGAAAATAGTTATTTTCAAGTACAAGTCGTAACAATTTAGAAACTATGTTGCTATTAATGTTGCCATTATGTAAAAATTCTTCACAAGCCTTGATTCCATCGTCGTGTGGGATGTTCGTGTAAAGCGATGACACGTCTAGAGTGACGAGATAGGTTTCTTTACTATTAACTGTCTTATTTTTGAGCTTTTTTATGAAGTCTGTTGTATCTTTGATGAAAGACGGCAATTCAAACATGTATGGTTTGAGAATGGAGTCTATATATTTCGAAATATTCTCCGTAGGTGAATTACATGCTGACACAATTGGACGACCGGGGTATTTAAGCGGAAGATTTTCATTTGTTTCTTTGTGAATCTTTTTTAAATATTTATTTATAAAATATTTATTTTTTTAAATATTTTTTTTTTTAAATATTTAGTAAAGAATACATAATTAGAAAATAAATACTGAGGAAAGCATGTCAAATATTTAGTAAAGAATACATAATTAGAAAATAAATACTGAGGAAAGCATGTCAAATATTTAGTAAAGAATACATAATTAGAAAATAAATACTGAGGAAAGCATGTCAAATATTTAGTAGAGAATACATAATTAGAAAACAAACTATAAGAAACTAAATTGAACCGACACAGAAATACATTTTCAACACCAAGTCTCTTACTTGAGATGAGAAGGGTGTGAGGAAACGTGTTTGAAGATATCGGAATCTCGCACTCGGTCCTAAACAACTCTTTAGACAACAAAAGCACACTATAGTAGATGCTCTACTTAATGCGCTTAGTGTCGTCCCGCACTGCACTGATTAATCAGGGACGACGCTATCCTCCTCAAATGGATTTTCTCTAAGAAGACACTTCGTTTAATTGAGAAACCCTATGAAATATGTGACGTCACTTCGCGTGCATGCAATATTCCGTTTTCACAGAGCGTTGCTCATTTATTTGTACACGATGATGTCCAACAATTGTGTCTTGTTCTGAGAAAGCTGGTCATAATGCATGTGCGTAAAATGTCGTCCCAGATTAGCCTGTGCAGTCCGCACAGGCTAATCAGGGACGACACTTTCCGCCTAAACTTGATTTTCAATAAGGAGGGACTTCCTTGAAACTAAAAATACCATTAAAGCGGAAAGTGTCGTCCCTGATTAGTCTGTGCGGACTGCACAGGCTAATCTTGGACGACACTTAACGCACATGAATTAAGCCCAGTTTTCTCAGAACAAGACACAATAGATGAGGTTCACTGACACTTATTTAAGAGTCTGGATCTGGGTACTATACACATTTCCAGAAGAAGCAGGATTTAATTTTTGCAATTACATAATGGAACTTCATTTAAACCATTTATTATCACGCACATGTAGACAAACATACTATTGATAACTATTCGAGGGACATTATTGTTCGTTGATTTCGTGCAACGACCGATCAACGATTTTTACGCAAACATATCGGAAAATGGCAGACGACTAATTTGTACAATCAAAAATCCACAAATGTGCGTGCCGACGAAAAAGTACAAAAATAACTCACACACGAAAATTCATGTCGACGAACATTGATGAGTTTTACAGAATCTGATAAAGAAATCAAGTGACTGCACTGACCTTGTTTTTCAGTGGAGTATATTTCGGACAAACAAATAAACACACACGCGCGATAGTGATTGCATTTAAACATAATGTTGAGGTATTAGGACCTTTCAGAGTGGAGTTGAAATTAATTCTGTGAAATGAAAATTACATGTCAGTACAATGTGTATATTGACAAGAAAAATGCGAGATTCTGTCATTCATCGCAAATGGATTTGCCGACATGTTTGCGAATGGGGAAGCTCTATTTTTGTATCTGTAAAATTCGACGCACTAAAGTGCAATCGTTTTATAGTGCAATGATACTATAGAAAAGCGAATCGGCTGTTTTTGTCATCTTGATAAATTAAGTCGAAATTAAATCGGGAGAGGACATCAATTTAATGTCTGAACAAAAAGCGACAATATTCTAATACAGGCATCCCAGGTATACATGGTCGTTCCCTTTTCTTTACAATTATGCGTTAGTACTTAACTATTCCAAGTATTTGGCTAATTCCATTGTTCTGGAAACAATACAATATAGCGATATAAATTGTTAAAAATACCTAGTTTTCAATTACTAAATAAAACCACGAAATTTAATTATGTGTAATAATAGGGACAAATGCATATGGGACGACCGTGTTCCGTTCATCATGTAGACATATCATATCGTTGTTGAAAGACTTTGCCGCGTCCTGCGTAAATGAGTCTTATGTTCTATGCATCAAGCGCAGCTCCAACCCAGCCTGAGAAATTCTGAAGTCAGGTCAGTCTACCTAGTCCACTTTACAGTCACGCAAGGGTTTCTTGGTCTCTTTCGCGGACAAGGTTGCTCAACGGAAAGTAGTCCGCTTTAAAGTCACGCAGGGGTTTCTTGGGTCTCATTCGCGGACAAGGTTGCTAAACGGAAAGTAGTCTGCTTTAAAGTCACGCAATGGTTTCTTGGGTCTCATTCGCGGACAAGGTTGCTCAACGGAAAAGTTGGTTTATATTATTTCTTTAAAATAAGATAGCTTAGTGTAACACTGGTGTAAAATTTGTGGTAGCAGCAACAGAATTCTGATGCACGAGATTAGTTTGAAGTATATACGATTGTTATTTGAATTAATAAATATTTTAAAATTAAGTTTGTTTTCGTTTAAAGGTTCGGCTAAAAAAACTTGACTACAAATATGTACATGTTTACTTGCAATCAGTTTGGGTGTCCATTCATGTTTATTTAATTGACACAAATTTAAGATAGATAAGTTTGTAAAATAAGGCATTGTTTTGCAAATAAACGAGGAGTCAAAATATAATAGTGTTTTATTAGCTGTTGATAAGCCCTTCCCGACGCCTGTCAGTTTTCATCTCACTGGTTATCCAATTGCTGTACGTGAACTCTAGAGAGTGTTAACATTTCTTGCAAGAATATATTATATTTCAAATATCTAAAAGCATCTATGGCTTTTAGATACACTTTTTTGCCAAGCTTGAGTGTTTCAAATATCTTCATTTGCCTTATCGGTATTAAATTATATATCGCTTAGACAACATCAAAGTGCATTAAGAAATTGTTATCCTTGGCACCCCCTTTTTCATTTCAATATTGCTTTAAAATGTCTTCTTACAGTAACTAGTTTTATCAAATTAAATTAAATAATTATAAGAAGTGCACTTGCGATGTTTCATCTTCTGAATGTATTGATAACACGTCTGTTCATCACTACTGCAACTGCTATCAATTTTAATTTTCAAATTATTCTATCAACAAATGTCTCAAGGTTTTGTCGACATTTTTAAAACTGCAAGAAGAATAAAAGCACTCTTAAAGAAAACTCGTCTGAGATATTTAATCATGATCAAACAAAAATATGTCTAGGTATTTTCTGTCGTAAAAATATGGAAAACTAACGTGGACACGGTGGCCCCCGAAGTGACCTATTAGTCTCATTTTTGGGCGACACTTACAAATCTTACATTGAGATTGACTTACGTTGATATGTATTTATTTTATACACAATAGAAAAAGGAACCAACATTGAAAATAATTGATCATAAACGATTCAATATGAACCGCAATAAAAGCCCCGAGGTTAAAATGCCAAAATAAACATTGGGTGTTTGGTGCAAAAGGAACATTCTAAACTACTAGGTTGGCTAAATTATTCATTTTTTTAAATTGAAATTTGTTGGTTTGTATGTCTTTTCCAGTAAACATAACATAGTGTACATGTATCATTAGTAGAAAACAAACAGTCGTACAAATAAACAAGAGGGTCATGATTACACTGAAGCGCTCAAAATAGTTCAAGACACACCATTTGTCGAATACATGACCCGAGTATACATGTTTGACCTCACTTGAGGCAGATTCAAACATGACCTAGATATTGTCGAAATAAAATTCGTATAAAGTTTCATCAAGATTGAGTAAGCAAAGTCACTTCAAGAGTGGTAGTATAGAAAAAACTGGTATGGCAACATAATTTTTGAACACATGTCACCCCGAGTCTAACCATGCATAAACATGTTTGTGATAACCATTATGATCAAGTTTCATCGAGATTGAGTGATAAAATGCTGCCTATAGAGTGGTCACGAGTTGTTCCTTAGAGTTGACCAAGTGCCTTAGTTTTGAACGCACTTAACCCAGATCCGAACTCTTCTCGAATGTTGTCAATATAAACACTCTGACCAAGTTAAGTCAAGATTTATATTTTACTTATAGTTTAGAAGGGTTTTCAATAATTTGGCAAGGTGATCTCATTGTGTACACACCGGTCTTACTGACACTTATGGAGTGACGTCACCAGCTATGTATAGAATGAGGTGATCTGTTTTTTAAATGCACGTGACCCAGATTCAAACATGGCATATACTAATGTTTTCCAAGAATTTGAACTGGTTTTAAGACGCACGTGACTTATTTAAATCACGGCCACAATTTTGTCGAGATAAAACTTCTGGCCAAGATTCATCATGAGTGTATAGACAAAACTTGCCTAAAGAAAGGTAACTAGGTAACAGACGCACCGCATGACGTTAGTAGATGGGCATAGGATGATAACAAACGCTCACCTTGAGCAGTTTATGCTCAGGTAAGCTTATAACGAACTATATTTACAGTATAAACTGTATATATCTGATTTTGTTTATAATATGTATATGGATTGAACATTCGTTTGCCAAATTGATTAGAGTACTTTTTTGTCATCTTGAATACATATGTTTTACGGGTTGCATCTACAATAATTTCCAGCAGCATCACATCGGATTACCGGGTAATTACCGCATAATTGCTGGGTGTTGCTAGTACAAGTTCTTAAGATACGCGATAACACATTAAGGCCGGTCAGGCTGACCAAGGGCAAACAAAGACATTGGAATGTAATATCTATATGTCAAATGTCTCATAAGTGCGGAACGGTCAGATATAATAACTAATATTTGCGTACACTTATTGTCCGTATCGAGGTAGTTCCTTCCGAAAAAATCAATGTAAACGGGTAATGGATTGTGAAAAATCAGACAAAAATCTCCAGTTTTGATATGAAATTCCTTTTCTTGATTTCATTATTCTGACAAGAATCCGTCGAACAGGAATCGCACTCATTAGGTGTATATAACAAGAGCTGTCAGAGGACAGCGCGCTCGACTATTCGAGAGCTTGACAGTATAACATAAGCCATCATGGGGAAATTGTTCATATTCAATAATTTAATAGACCATCTTTCAAAATTTAAAAAAGGGAATTTTTTTTTTTTTGGGGGGGGGGGGGGGGTAGGGGGGGAGGGAGGGTTGAGAGGGGGGTATAATGTAGGGTGTGGTCATGTATGAGATGATCTTTCAAAAATAAAAAAAGGAAAAAAAAATTGTGGGGGGAGGGGGGGAGGGGCAGGGATTCTGGGTTGGGGCGTGGGGTATTGTTTGGGTGGAATCCATTGTGGTATTCAGGTAAGTGTTGTTTTGTCAAAGTATTAATAAAATCTGATCATAAATAAAGAAGTTAAGGCAATGTAACTTAAGTAATATGAATATTGTAATGAAAAAGGGCCATAATTCTTACAAAATTCTTGATACAGTTGTCTGCTCTTGTTTATAGATTGGGGTCATGTTGGTAAAGAAGTTTGCAAAATATGAAAGCAATATGTCATGGGACATTGAAAATATTGTAGGTGGTACGCAAACTTTAACATAGATTTATCAATCTAAGTGAAAAAGGGGCCATACTTATTACAAAATGCTTGAGTTGTCTGCTCTTGTGTATAGTTTGGGGTCATGTTGGTAAAGAAGTCTGCAAAATATGAAAGCAATTTGTCTAGGGACATTAAAAATATTTGGGGTAGTACGCAAACTTTAACATTTGCACGCTAACGCCAACGTAAACGCCGACGCCGGGGTGAATAGGGTAGCTCCACTATATATATTTCATATATAATAGTCGAGCTAAAAAGGGATACTACCGTTTGGTTCTGCGTCGGCAGATGATTCTATGAATCTAAGCGAGCGTTTGAAGATACTACATATCGCGGTCGGGTAGGTGACGTGCGTAACAGCAGGTTAAATCATTAAACCGAACAAAAACAGACCGCCAACGCTTCGTTGTTTTACTAGATCATTTAAGACTGTTAATGCAAAGTTAACCGCATGATTCCAAAAATAGTGAAATAATTCAACGAATGTTGTTAATGTTAACGTATACATGCGATTTAAAGCCTTGGCATACGACCCACGTCTGCTAAATACGGCCTTATGCCATATGCCGCCAGCGTAGTTCCATACCGGCCAGCTCTTACGCACACACTATTCAAGGGCTACGCTGTCCGCTAATGCGACCACCACGAACACTTGATATCAGAGAGTGCAGCTCCTGACTTTCGTTCACTTTGAGCTTGAGCTACGCTGGACGCATACGGCATAAGACCCAGTTTCGCATGACGCGGCTCATAAAATGTCAAGCTATGAATTGGCTCTCAAACTACTATATATATATATTCGCCATAGATACATTTATAATTATGATCAATTACCATACGCCATATGCTTATAAAACTAAATTTGTATTTTAAAAGAAACATTTTTTAATGATTTAATTCAGAACTAACAGTGTCTTAATACACACAGGTGTTCAACTCATGCAAAACAGACGGACGTAATAAGCTTTTAATTGCATTTAAAACATTCGTGATTGAGGTACGAACTGAAGTAAAGCGAAGGTTCAGTGACTTCGTACCGAATTTGCATTCCTTCGCAATTTATTATTTTTATAAACATTCCATCGCAATTTATTATTTTTATTAATCATTCATTTGCTTGATAAAATGATTAAAACAAACTTGGGAGAGATACTCAAGCATAAAAACAGGTTTGAAAGTATTGCAAGCGAAGAGGAACTCACCTTGCAATATAAAACTTAGTTGGCGCATTAAACAAATATTGCAAAAACATCGATCTTAGAATAGGCATTTTGAAACTTCATGTACTGGCGGACAGAAGAACCAAACAAAACCAAGTCATGTCTGCATACAAGATAGTATCATATAATATATATATATTGGATGCTTTGACTAACGGTGATTGACCTTTGACCTCTGGTGAAATCAGAAGGTGTGTCAAGTACTTATTTTATTGCATAGTTTAAATGTACTACGTTTAATAAAAGTTACGTTCATACCGTTTGTTTTTCGTTCGAACACTTACAGACAGACGGACGGACGGACAGATGAAAGACAAGCCTAAAGTTTTCTCTGTGAGCTGGTGCTTAAATATACGAAATGAAATAAAGGCTATTTAAACAATATCAACATATAATATCATTACATAGAGTGATGGTCAACACAAATCTAAGCCAACAAGGTCGGCTTAAAACATAGCCAATATTTCGATTCATCCTTATTTGATGTGCGTTGTGGGCAAAACCGGGCTTAATCGGTATCCCTCGCAGATTATCATTATTCCAGGCTCTCCAGCAGGCCTTAACAAAAAATTAGGAGAAAACTAGAAGTGCTCTGAACAAAAAACTATGAGAAAACTAAGACAAGAGGGCCAAGATGGCCCTAGTTCGCTCACCTGAGAGGAGTCGGTTCATTTAATCTTTACCAAACGTCAAATTTGAACTAGATATTGTCCAGACAAACATCATTATTGAACCAAAACTCTGGCGTTTGGAGTGTTTTTGTTTTTGTTAGATTTTACCTGGTGACCTATATTTTGAGTTGACCCCCCTTATCAAACATCAAACTTTGCTTACAAAAAATAAATATTTTGACCAAGATTCATAAAATCTGAAACAAAATTGTGACCTCTTAGTGTTTACAATGATTTTGTATAATATAATGAAAATGTGGACAATCTAAGGGCAAAATTTATGGCATTAATTATGTGATTTTGTTCATTATCAAACTTGACTGAGATCTTTCAGCAACTTTCATAAATAATGCTTGAGAAGTGTGAATGCTAGAGTGTTTACAAACCAAATGTGGACGAACGGACGGCGGACAAAGACCAATTCTAAAACCTCACCTGAGCAATCAGGTGAGCTAAAAAGTGGGTTTTGCCGATCTGAGCCATTTTCCAACTTGTCCGAGAAATCAATAAAAACAATTTATTGACTAAGTTTCACGATGATTAGGCAAAAAATGAGACTACTAGTGTTTGATCACAAGGTTTCTCTCTAGTCACATAAGGAAAACTGCCCCGCCCCACCTGGCGGCCATGCTTTTTAACCGATCAGGACCATTTGCGAACTCATCTGAGATATATATAAAACCAACCATTTCACCAAGTTTCATGATGATTGGGCAAAAAATGTGACTTCTAGAGTGTTAACAAGTTTTTTTTACTATATAAATATAAGACAACTGCCTCCCCCCGGTAGCCATGTTATTCAACTGACCGGAACCATTTTTAACTCAACTCTCGTATTAAGGAAACAAATGTTCTGACCAAATTTCATGAAAATTGGGCCAAAAATATGACTTCTAGAGTGTTCACATGTTTTCACAATATACATATAGAGAAAAATGCCCCGCCCACTGGCGGCCATGTTTTTCACCTATCTAGACCATTTTCGAACTCGTCCGAGATATCAATAACACCAACGTTTTGTCCAACTTTCATGATGATTGTGACTTCTAGTGTGTTTACAAGGTTTCTCTATAGCCAAATAAGGAAAACTGCCCCGCCCACTGGCGGCCATGTTTTTAAACGGACAAGAACCACTTTTGAACTCAACCAACATATCATTAAGACAAACATTTTGACAAAGTTACATGAAGATTGGGCATGAAATGTGACTTTTACAGTGTTTACAAGGTTTTTCTTTTTTTGACCTAGTGACCTAGTTTTTGACCCAGCAATACCCAGTTTCCAACTCCATCGAGATATCATTGGAACAAATCTTCTGACCAAGTTTCATTAAGATCGGACAAAAAATGTGGCCTCTAGAGTGTTTACAACGTATCTCTATAGCCAAATATGGAAAACTGCCCCGCCCACTGGCGGCCATGTTTTTCAACAGACCAGAACCACTTTTGAACTTAACCAACATATCATTAAAACCAACATTTTGACAAAGTTTCATGAAGATTGGGCATGAAATGTGACTTCTACAGTGTTTACAATGTTTTATTTTTTTTGACCTAGTGACCTAGTTTTTGACCCGGCATGACCCAGATTGAACTCGACCGAGATATCACTGGGACAAAGCTTCTGACCAAGTTTCATGAAGATCGGAAAAGAAATGAGACCTCTAGAAAATACACTGTGTTATTATGAAAACATTTATACTAAAAGGGGAGTAACTACTGTAAACTTAAATGCAATATTTAGAAGAGTTGTATTGCATGTTACATGACCTTAATTCATGATTGTTTACAAGCCTTTTTACTATATAAATATAAGGAAAACTGCCCTTCCCCCTGGCAACCATGTTTTTCAACGGACCGGAACCATTTTCGAACTCAACTCTTATATCAAGGAAACAAAAGTTCTGACCAAATTTCATAAAATTGGGCCAAAATATGACTTCTAGAGTGTTCACATGTTTTCACTATATACATATAGAGAAAAATGCCCCGCCCACTGGCGGCCAATTTTGCTCACCGATTTGGACCATTTTCGAACTCGTCCGATAAATCAATAAAACCAATGTTTTGACCAACTTTCATGATGATTGGGCAAAAATTGTGACTTCTAGAGTGTTTACAAGGTTTCTCTATAGCCAAATAAGGAAAGCTGCCCCGCCCACTGGCGGCCATGTTTTTCAACGGACCGGAACCACTTTTACACTCAATCAACATATCATTAAGACAAACATTTTGACAAAGTTACATGAAGAATGGGCATGAAATATGACTTCTACAGTGTTGACAAGTTTTTTTTCCTTTTTTTGACCTAGTGATCTAGTTTTTGACCCGACACGACCCAGTTTCGAACTCGACCGAGATTTCATTGGGACGAAACTTCTGACCAAGTTTCATGAAGATCGGACAATAAATGTGGCTTCTAGAGTGTTTACGAACAAATGTGGACGGACGGACAGACGACGGACAAAGACCGGTCACAAAAGCTCAATCAGGTGAGCTAAAAAAACTAGAAGGGTTTATGAAAAACTTGGAGTAATATAATAAGAAATCTTGATGTTCAAAACATAGTTCTAATAGCAATCCATCCTTACAAGCTGTTTGTCTTTGTATTTGTATATCTTGTTGTTTTGGATTGCCTCAGACCTGTATATCTTCCACTCATCCGTGACTTTATTGACCTCCATATTATCAATAGTTGGCAATGCCATGCATAGCTCGCGCATCATTGTTTGTGAGCTCTCCTGGTCACGAACTTCTGGTTGAAGGCACTGTACCACTCGTACCGCTGTACCATGTAGAGGAAGATTTGTTTGAAGGTCAATTGATACTGCTTGGTAGAATTTAACCATATTTTTTTTGGTTTTCTGTTTTCCTGGGTCAATATGAAACAATGTTTCTTGTGCGTCTACACCAATTTTAAATTTATCAATATGGACCAAGTTCTTGCAGTCATGTACATCAATAGTTTGTGTCCATGTTTCTTTTCCCTACAACATCATATTTAATGAATCTCAGCAAAAATGACATCAAGAGGTCAGACATATCAGAATACGGGAGACGAATGCGTGGTTGCTGCCTACGGAATTGTTTGAGAAACGGTTTTAACAGTGGTTCTACACTCACCAACAACTTTATTTGTGCCTTGCATTCCTTTCCAGAGAGCAGCTGGGAAATCCTTAGATACCTGGAATTCTATTTCAGCTGAGCATGCATATGATTTTTTTTACGTGTGTGGGGCAGATCTTTCACGAAGTACGTACACAGTACTTCCAATTTCTTTCCAATAAGTAAAAGAGCTGGTATTAGTGTCAGCCAACGGCATTGTACATGGTGGACAAACAATTCTGCACACAGTCCCAGGTCTTCCAATGTTAACAAATAGTCCTCTTGTTGGCTGATGTGGGATTTCAACAATTGAAAGATATCAATGGCCAGCTATTCTGCATCATTTCCATATACATCAAGATCAGTGTGCACTTTATGTAGTGTGCATGGCAGAAATTGAGTGAGTCCTTATATACCTAATGGTTTCTTAGGTTATCAACATTTCTCCAGTTGGTTTTATTTACATTCGACCCACCACTGCACAAAGATACAAGCTGCTCAATTGGCAGTTCATAGTCTTTTCACCCAATGTCTCAATCAGGGCATTGCTGACCTTTTCGCCTTAAGCATGTCCGAATACGAGGCTTTTCAGGAACATTGTACTAACTTCTCCCTTTTGCTTTTGCTCATTCCAAAATCTAATATTACATTGCTTTTTGTCCTGTGCATCTCCTGTTTCATCAAATTGTATTGTAAATGGACAATTTGTATCTTTTCACAATGTCCCTTCTGAAATAAGGACCAAGACCATCGGATATTAGATATGACACCTTATATTTGCTTATTGTTCAGAAAATGACCCAGGAAACATCGCCTTCAACAGGTCGATAATTCTATCACATTATGAGTAGGAATATCCACATGATGTCACTTTCATTTCCCATAATGCCTCTGCGTTTGCTATTTGATTGCTTACTGAAAAAGGCTTTAGAAAGACAGGCCGTCGCTTCTTTTCAGTATCACCATCTTTTTGTTGACTGCCTCCTGGTACAGGTGATTTAAATGGCTGTGTATGGCTTTCACCAACTGCTTATGTTTTGCTCCATCTGCACGGCCAAGTAACTGAGACAGACCAAAATTTGAACAGGATATGCTTTTTAAACTAGCAAAGCAATACACAGCAAAGCAGTTCCCAGAATCTGCCTTACAGCATATTGACAGGGGATCGCGATTACTGTCTATCTTTTCTAGCAAAGCAAATATATCTAGGAAATTAAACCATAAATGCATACCTACAGCAAACCCAAATACATTTAAAACACTATGAATACTTGTATGCATATCCAGGTGTTAAATTAACAAAACCTAACAATTTTTTTGCCTATAACATAATTTTAAGAATCGTCACTGGGAAAAAAAACTAGGAGAATTAGGAGCTTTTTGTAATAACTAGGAAAAAGTAGGAGACTTTACAAAATACTAGGAAAAACTAGGAAAACTGGGATTGAACCGGGCTTAATTCTTGTGAGTAAAGCGCAACTTTCCACTTTGACTGGATTTTCGTTAAGATGGGAGTTCCTTTTCACGAAAATTCCATAAAAGCAAAAAGAGTCGTGCCTGATTTGCCTGTGCGAATCTAGGATGACATTTATGCACATATATTAAGGCCAGTTTTCCCAAAACGAGTTTGAAATAATGATGAACCCATATGTTAACTGTGTTTTAAACTGATCTTGTCGCAGATTTTCCTAACGAGACTCACTAGATTAATGCACCTTTGCACGAAGCCGACGAGCCGTGAATGATTGTGCCACAACTTATTACGAGATTCTAGCATTAGCGTAGTCAAGGAACCAGAAACAGAGACAGCAAATAAGTAGGCGATGATTTTTTAAACATGTTAAATATTGATTGACGCTTTTCTGTACTTAAATGATCAGGTTTTTTTTATAAACTATATATACGTACTCTTCTTTTTATTTTGTGGACGATTGCAATTGTTTAAACTTTAATAACTCATTAAGAGTCTTCATATAATTAATTTGTACACATTAATACGATACAATATCCATAAAAGTATTTTAGAAGGCGAAGGTAACATTTATTACTTTAGTGATATTTTTAGTATTATTAATTCGATAAATACCGTAACTTCTTAATTAAATATTCATATACAACAAAGGAGCCAACGACGCTCACCTGAGACTTTTAGCAAGTAAACTGTTCTGAGCGGGTAGTGTTCACACGGTTTCAAAATAAACTTGTAGGAACAATTGAACATACCGCCGGCAGCCATGTATTTTAACATACCCAAATAAGTTTCCAAATCAGCCATGATATATACATTTTTAATGATTGGAGCACGTTTCAGTATAATTGGAAAGAAATGTTATTTCTAGAATGTTCAAGTGGTTTTACTTAATTCATAGAAGGTAAACTGGCCCGACTTATGGAGGGGGGGGGGGCATTGCCTTTCAAATGACATTAACCATATCTCAAATGTCTTAAACACCATACAAATGTCAAGAACACGTTTATTATAGCGCATTTACGAGAATTTTCACCCGATATATTGTTAGGTACTCAATACGTTTCACGAGGATTTATATTTAAAATGGACTACTTTAAGCAAATGCTGTATGTTAAAGTATGTTAGAAATTGAAAATAAGATAGTTGCAGTGCCGATGTTGGAAATCGGAAACTATGATTCATACAGATTCTCTATCAAATAAAAGAAAACCTCAACATAGCTACAACAACATTAAGCGCTCGAATACATCATGACCAGGAGTGTCGAAAATCTCAATGTTATTTTTTTCATGAAAAGAGTAATACGTTGTTGGTCTTTTATAACTTTTAATTTTGTTCTGTGTAGTTATTTAAAGTATAACACAGTTTTTGATAAACCGATACATATTTTCTAACAGAATACAAATATAAATTTGCCAAGTTTTGCACGTGTTCACGCGTAATACAAACATTTGAATCTGGGCATGCATAAACAACAATGTTTGTGTGAAACTAACAAATACTAATAGCCAGAACCCTAATCTCATGTATTGACTTCATGCGAACAATTTGTACTTAGTTTTTAAATAATAAAATAAAATATATAACCTTTGCGACATAAAATAATATCAAGAACATGCTTAACCCTTTGCATGCTGGGAAATTTGTCGTCTGATAAAATGTCGTCTGCTGAATTTGTAAAATAAGCATTTTTTTCATTTTTTTTCAAAGAATACTATCAGAATAGCAAACAGTTTGGATCCAGATGAGACGCCACGTTCTGTGGCGTCTCATCTGGATCCAAACTGTTTGCAAAGGCCTTTAAAATTCAGCTCCAGCGCTTTAAGGGTTAACAATAGTTCAACCCAATTTTCACAGTCTACAATATACATTCAAGATAATGTCTCGAACATTTGTTCCCAGAATGATTCGATCGATTATCTCATTTTAAATAAATCCGCTTTTCCATTTACAGCTTACGTCACCGATCATGCCAGATCGCAGAGTGGCGGAATGATTGTCCAGTAATTGATCTGCCGCTGGTCGTAATGGCCCTAATCAGTAATGCGATGTGATAGATATCAGATATCCGTCAGGCTGACCAAAGGCGATTATAGAAGACACAGGAAGAAGTGATATTGCAGTTCCTGACTAGTACAAACCGGTCAAACTACTACAAACTGTCGCGTGAATTAATTTCCCTTAACAAGAGAACACGCCCATTATAGCACGTCCCATTACGACACGGTCAAAGCTTTGCGAAATCTATTTTAAATTCAATCGTTACTTTATGATTCCTCAATGTCACTGTCACTTGTACTTTAAGTTATTCGAATGGAAAATAATCCTAAACATTATGGATAATGTGTACAATTGTACGTTGATATTATGCAAACCTTTGAAGGGGCATATCGATGCTTAATACATAACAATATCTTCTTAAAAATATAAACTTACAAGGGCTGTTTGTAAAACATGCATGCCCCTCATATGGGCTGTCAGTTGTAGTTGCAGCCATTGTGTAATACGTTTTTTGTCACTGTGAGCTTGACCTTTGACCTAGTTACCTGAAAATCAATAGGGGTCATCTGCCAATCATGATCAATGTACCTATGAAGTTTCATGATCCTAGGCCTAATTATTCTTGAGGTATCATCCGGAAACCATTTTACTATTTCGAGTCACTGTGACATTGACCTATTACCTAGTGACCTTAACATCAATAGGGGTCATCTGCCAGCCATGATCAATGTACCTATGAAGTTTCAAGATCCTAGGCGTAAGCATTCTTGAGTTATCATCCGGAAACCATTTTACTGTTTCGAGTCACTGTGACCTTGAACTTTTACCTAGTGACCTGAAAATCAATAGGGGTCATTTGCCAGTCATGATCAATGTGCCTATGAAGTTTCATGATCCTTGGCGTAAGCATTCTTGAGTTATCATCCAGAAACCATTTTACTATTTACTATTTCAAGTCACTGTAACCTTGACCTTTGACCTAGTGACCTGAAAAGCAATAGGGATCATTTGCCAGTTATGATCAATGTACCTATGATGTTTCATGATCCTAGGCCTAGGCATTTTTTAGTTATCATCTGGAAACCATTTTACTATTTCGAGTCACTGTGACCTTGACCTTTGACCTAGTGACCTGAAAATCAATAGGAGTCACCTGCCAGTCATGATCAATGTACCTACGAAGTTTCATGATCCTAGGCCAAAGCGTTCTTGAGTTATCATCCGGAAACCATCTGGTGGACGGACCGACCGACAAAATAATATACCCCCTCTTCTTCGAAGGGGGCATTAAAAATTTGGTTTAAAATACTTCTCGTTTTATTAACGCTCATTTAACAGATGTTTTCTTATTGAACGTTGTCCCGCAGACACTCTCGCAGGCCGATAACATTAAAAAGCATTTGTAAAATGTTGATGAATAAAATTAACACTGTTAGCGACACAATATTGTTAAGCATTAATATTATTTTCCTAACGATGTCATCAATTAATGATTAATACTAGATAAATACATGCATACATCGAGGACATATTATGCATTGTTAAGTACATACATTTACGCATACATGGATTGTTTTATATAAAGGAAGACTCTTCTACAAGAAAATCCAGTCCGGACAGAAAGTTTCGTCCCTGAATAGCTTGTGCGGACTGCACACTCTAATCTGGGACGACACTTCGTAAGGCCCGGTCTGCCAAGGGCGAGTTACTTAAAAAATATCATTGTAATTACAATAACTACTAATTTTCCAGTAGATTGTAATTTGTCGTGGGTGCTACCCATAATTTAAGTTTGCTTTTTAAAGTGATGGCTTATCTCAATCGAGACTTTATGAGAATGCATTAAGCCCTCTTTTCTCAAGGCGCGTTTCATAAATTGGCCGTGCTCTGTGAAAAAAGGGGTTTAATTCATGTGCGAAAAGTGTTGTCCAAGATTAGCCTGTGCCAAGAAGAGACTATCTTTAAACGAAAAATACCATAAAAGCGGAAAGTGTCGTCCTTGATAAGTAATCCCGTATTTTTTACAATGAATGATTAAAATATCACGACTGGTACATTATTTACTTGAAAAAGCATTTAAGTTTTCATATTTTGAGTATATTCGGTAATAAATTTTACTGAGTATAGGTACCAGGTAACTACCATTTAACTATAAATAACGCAAGTAGATTGATCATCATCGTCACGTGGTAAATCCAGGAATGCAAATTGTGCATGCGTAGTGAATTGTATATATTTATGGAATGAGTGATGTATTGGACGTCATCATTGATGACGTTCATTCGAACGAATGATAAAGGGGGCTAAGTTTCGTTAAGTTGAGGCATATAGCCGCGATTTGAGCGCCTTGAAAACTGGCCGAACACGTTTGCTGAAATTTGACATGTATATGGACAAGAATGCGATCTACCTGTTGGCGTAGGCGTTATACCTGGGAAAAATCAGGTTTTCGAGTATTTTGCGTTTAAATATTTTTTATGGGAAAGGGCACGCGCGCGTGACGTCATGAAAAGCGCTTAGGCTAGCTTCCATCTTGCTACGAAACAAAGAAACTGACGTTACGCGTTATTAATTCAGTTAGGCGTTTAATCGATAAACAAAGGCGTAATAATTGTGTTTGAATATCAATCGGTAGTACACATGCATGTCTTTTGTGCACATTGTGGTTTTTTAATGAACATGACATAAATCTATGTGTTATTCAACGTATTGAGTGCGACGAGTTAAAGAAAGGTTTACACGGCTAGGCTTTCCGAGATAAATGTAAGTACACACTGGTATTAGAATGGTATTCTATTTATCCGATAATATCTTGAATATAAATGATATTCAGACAATTACATTATTACGGTTTAATAATTTATTATTTAATCAATAAATAAACGCAAGCAGCAAATCAATTAATTTCGTTTGTAGTGGAAACCGAAAGTAAACAAACCAACCTTCAAAATGGCTGACGACATAGCAACGTAGGAATTAACGCTCAGAAATTATTTACAAAATAAGATCATCAGAAATGATGTAAAGTGAACGCTAATTCGCTGTTTTGTAGATAAGTATACGATCTATTGAAAAACCATAACATTTGACATAAAAACACCCGCGGATATGGAAATCTTCAGCGTAACGAAATAGCAGACATCACACGGTGTCTCATCTGATTCTACGCTGTTTGCCAAGGCCGATAATGAATGGAAATGCACAAACTCAGTAACTGGCAAGCATATAAGCATTAGTAGGTTGTTTCGTGATTATTTAGAAACGACTACATAATTCTTTTGGTTCAGCCAGTGCAACTTAACAGAAATAAGTATAAAAAGTTTCTACACCTGACAACAATGTGCCAACTTAATACAAGGTAAGTTGTTTACATTATTTAAAATATTGCAAGCTTACAGTATACAACAATAAACAGCTGGTACAATGTAATGTCATAATTTTAATTTTAATAAGCTCGTGGTTAATTACCCTTTTTAATCTTATGGATCAATGCATCTCTAACACCTTCAATTGACTTGTTCGTGAAAAATATACACCCTCAGTGCATCTTATCCCATACACCATCACTCACTTACTAAGGCTCGATTGATCATACTCGGCTTGGGTACTACTTACCGGTACATGTACCCCGGGTACTCTTAATTTTACTTACATGTACCCCGGGTACGGTAAATAAACTTAAACATACCCGCAAATATTAGATTGTATCTGATTTGTATATCCGCCAAAAATCCGATGTCGTTAACAGTGGTCTCTGGAAGCACCAGCAGCCGGCGATTTCACCGGTTACATTCAATCTAGATGCAGGCTACTTTTCCCCAAAATATCAATTGAAATGGTGCAAATGCACATGTTTTATTGCTTAATCGCCGGCTACTTTGAAAATATAACTGGCTTCTCAGATGTTTCTGGAGAACACTGCGTTAAACATGCTACCGATTAACGTAAATTAATATTGTTTACCTTAAACAAACTTCTCTTTTAAAAAATCAGCATCAACATGCTTTTTAGTATGAGTGTTGAGAAGACGCCGTAGGAATAAGCAAGTAATCAAGAATACGTCTCTGTTTCTGCTTTTATTTCCTTCATGTATAATGACGATAAGGATTGACGACTAACATTGACGACAATGATTACAAGCATTGACGACTAACGTTGACGACAAGCATTGGCAACTAGATGTAACATTGACCATTCTCTACAATAAATGAAATTAACAATAAAAAATGAGTAATAAGATTATAGTACAACAGATATGCTATTCAAAGTATAATATAATAGCATACACTCATTAGAATAAAAGGTTTCATAAATAACAATTTGAAACATTTTCAATAAATATCGAAATATCTTATACAATATTTATTACACAGCATTAATTAATTGTTAAAACATAATATAAAGACAGAATATGGTGTTCCCCATTTAACGGACCTTGCAAACCAAATAATGTTTCTTTTAAAAAATCTATGACGGTAAAAAGTGAACGTGCGATGTTGCGGAAAATATTATACTTGATGACGTCATACAATGACGCGACTTTAAACAATTTAAGATTTAAAATTAAATCACATTATTGATTTTAACAATGAGTTTTGATAATATAAATGCCATTTAACAGAAAATTGACATAACAATTTGAAACATTTTCAATAAATATCGAAATATCTTATACAATATTTATTACACAGCATTAATTAATTGTTAAAACATAATATAAAGACAGAATATGGTGTTCCCCATTTAACGGACCTTGCAAACCAAATAATGTTTCTTTTAAAAAATCTATGACGGTAAAAAGTGAACGTGCGATGTCGCGGAAAATATTATACTTGACGACGTCATACAATGACGCGACTTTAAACAATTTAAGATTTAAAATTAAATCACCTTATTGATTTTAACAATGAGTTTTGATAATATAAATGCCATTTAACAGAAAATTGACATAAATGTAAACATAATTAATTTTGACAAAATAGCCGACAACAACCGATTTAGTGTTAAAAAATTCCCGCGTACGTTTTAGTATATTTACCGTACCCAGGGTATGAGCCTTACTAACTGTATTATTATTATATCTCACCGACTACAAGGTACCTTTACCTTGTTGTGTTTATCAACCTGGAATTTATGTAAAATCCGGCTAATTAGTAACAGATGTGATACACTGAGATAAAGATATTGCCTTAGTCCTTATGTATTTGAGGCTGTTTCCATAAATAATTAAGAAGTAACTTTTTACAGCTTTTTAAAGATTTTTAAAAAAATAAATAACTCAGAAAAAAGTTTATCAATTACAGAATAATTATTGATTTAATATAAAATGGCTCCTTTGTAATGTTTAAATGCTACAATTTTTAATCGACCAGTAAAGACCAGTAATGACCAGTATTGACCGGTTTTAACCGGGTATTGACTGCCGGCCCGGTCAATACTCAATTGACCGGTCAATATGCCAACCCTGCATTGAATTTGGCATATATGTTAATAAAAATGGCATTGTATGAACATATCGTCATAGTATAAGCAACATTGAAGCCTAATATGCATTCATCTATTATTATTTGGGAACAAATAATTTTACCGTGTGAAGACCCTACATAAAAATGCGGATTTTTTTCTTACTTGGTACCTGGCGAATCACATTTTCAAGTCTATTTCATTAAATTTGGCATAGATATTTATAAAAATGGTATCATATGAACCATTAGTCATAGTATAAGCAACATTGAAGCCTAATATGCATTCATCTATTCTTATTTGGGCACAAATAATTTTACTGTGTGAAGACCCTACATAAAAATGCTGATTTTTTTCTTATTTGGTACCTGGAGACACACATTTTCAAGTCTATTTCATTAAATTTGGCATAGATATTTATAAAAATGGCATCGTATGATCCAGTAGTCATAGTATAAGCAACATTGAAGCCTAATATGCATTCATCTATTATTATTTGTGCACAAATAATTTAACCGTGTGAAGACCCTAGATAAAAATGCTGATTTTTTTCTTACTTGGTACCTGGCGATACACATTTTCATGTCTATTTCATTAAATTTGGCATAGATATTTATAAAAATGGCATCGTATGAACCAGTCGTCATAGTATAAGCAACATTGAGGCCTAATATGCATTCATCTATTATTATTTTGGGCACAAATAATTTTACCGTGTGAAGACCCTACATAAAAATGCTGATTTTTTTCTTACTTGGTATCTTGCGACACACATTTTCAAGTCTTTTTCATTAAATTTGGCATATACATGTATATTAATAAAAATGGCATTGTATGAACATGTCGTCATAGTGTAAGCAGAGAAGCATAATAGGCATTCATCTATTATAATTTGGGCTCATACAATTTTACCGTGTTAGCACCATATATCAAGTTGCAGATTTTTTAAATATTCGCCACATACCCAAAGGCATTTTCATTAATATCTCAGAAAAATAGACCTATACATTAATACACATGGCATCTAAAGAACATTTTATCATAGTTAAACATGGTTCCCAGCCAACCTGGAAATCAGGGAAAACCTGGAAAAAAACTTTCACTTTCACTAACGCCCAGTACAAATATATGGACAGAATGATTTTTTTCACTTACCGGTATGTGGGTGTATGTTGGCTCCACTTCACAAGATACAGTCATTGTAGTTTAATTGAAAAACGCATCTTACAATGTGAGATGAGTTCTGGGTTCAAGCCCCAGCAGTGCCCTATCATGTGTGATATACAGAGCCATTATGATTAAATATACACAGTTATCTTTTTAAACAATACAATTAAATATAAGGAATAATGTTAAAGGGGCATTGCTGCTTAGCCATTTTTGGGATTGTATTGTGATTTTTGGCCAAATTTGACACTGAATAACAGGGTTTATATACATCCCAAGCATAAATGCTTCTAAATTTGTAAAAAAAAACAAGTCGAAGTGTGCAGAATATTAAAAATTTGCAATTTTCTGATGTCTAAAGGTCATTAAATGCCACTTAAAGTTTACATTTTTTGTACAAAATGACCCATTTTGTGCTGTCCATTATTGGTTAATGTTTTACGCCGTCAGGTCCAAAAACGCTAATTCTGTAGCTTGTTTGGACTATAATCTATAATGTGGCCAAGTTTCAGCAGATTCGACCCAGTGGTTCTGATTTTATACGCCGTGCCTAGCTTTTATTAGTCCACTACCGGTTTCACCGGAGGGGACTTATGGTTTGCGGTCTGTGTGTCCGTCAGTCAGTCACACTTTTCTGAATCCTGCGATAACTTTAAAAGTTCTTAATATTTTTTCATGAAACTTGAAACATGGATAGATGGCAATAAGGACATTATGCACGTGATTTCATTTTGTTCCTACGTCAAAAATTCTGGTTTCTATGGCAATAAATAAAAACATAAAATAAATTCTGACAATGGTGGAGCCGGTAGGGGACAAATTTGCTTGACAATAGTCTTGTTGAGTATTACTCACTGACTTATGCATATACGCTCGGCTGTTTTCGGAGAATACCTGAGGTATTGTCATAGCCAGCTCATCGCGTCGTGTCGTGTCTTTTCGCCGTCCGGCGTCCGCCATGCTAAAACCTTAACATTGACCCATTGTACCCACAATTTTCGTACCCACATTTTTTTTCGTAACCAAAATTTTCGTACCCACATTTGTTTAGTACCCAAAATTTGTGTTCCCACATTTTCTTACCCAAAATTTTTGAATCCAAATTTGTTTAGTTCCCACTCATTCCATCCCGCGAAACCCCTTAAGGTGTCGCAACTCTAGTAATATATATGGAATGAGTGATGTATTGGACGTCATCATTGATGACGTTCATTCGAACGAATGATAAAGGGGGCTAAGTTTCGTTAAGTTGGTGCATATAGTCGCGATTTGGGAGTCTTGAATACTGGTCTGTTACTTTTGCTGAAATTTGACATGTATATGGACAAGAATGCGATCTACCTGTTGGCGTAGGCGTTATACCTGGGAAAAATATAGTTTTTGATTAAATCACGAAAAAGTTTCGCAAGTTTTACATAACCGGAATTACAAAATGCGGTATGTGGATATACCGAAATCCCTACCGAAATCTCCGAAATCAAACTTTGATAAAAACAATGTTTCATTAGTTATTTCAGTGTATTTTGCAACAATCTGTATTAAAATACGCAGTTTTTCGATAAATAATCAATATTAATGGAGATTTCGTGGGATCTCGGGGATTCCTGGGGATTTTGGTAATTACGGGATTTTCGGTATTTCTTCTCACCCGTCAAAATGGCTTAATTCGCCAGAATGAACGCTAAGAAAAGTATTTACAAAATAACATCATCACAAACGATGTAAAGTGAACGCTACTTATCTGTTTTGTATATAAGTATACGATCCATTGGAAAACACTAACATTTGACATAAAAAAACGCCAGTGGATATGGAAATCTTCATCGTTCGGAATAGCAGACGGCGTCGACCAATGGCTGCCAATACAGGTTCGAAAAAAACGCGAGAAAGTATTAACAAAATAACATAATTAAAAATGATGTAAAGTGAACGCTAATTCGCTGTTTTGTAGATAAGTATACGATCTATTGAAAAACCATAACATTTGACATAAAAACACCCGTGGATATGGAAATAGCAGACATCACACGGCGTCTCATCTGATTCTACGCTGTTTGCCAAGGCCGATAATATAGTGAATGGAAATGCACAAACTCAGTAACTGGCAAGCATATATGCATTAGTAGGTTGTTTCGTGATTATTTAGAAACGACTACATAATTCTTTTGGTTCAGCCAGTGCAACTTAACAGAAATAAGTATAATAGTTTCTACACCTGACAACAATGTGCCAACTTATACAAGGTAAGTTGTTTACATTATTTAAAATATTACAAGCTTACAGTATACAACAATAAACAGCTGGTACATTGTAATGTCATCGTTTTAATATTAATAAGCCCGTGGTTAATTACCCTTTTTTATCTTATGGATCAATGCATCTCTAACACCTTCAATTGACTTGTTCATGAAAAATATACACCCTCAGTGCATGTTATCCCATACACCATCACTCACTTACTAAGGCTCGATTGGTCATTCTCGGCTCGGGTACTACTTACAAGTACATGTACCCCGGGTACTCTTAACTTTACTTACATGTACCCCGGGTACGGTAAATAAACTTAAACATACCCGCAAATATTAGATTGTATCCGAGTTGTATATCCGCCCAAAACCCGATATCGTTAAACATGCTACCGATTAACGTAAAACAATATTGTTTACCTTAACAAACTTCTGTTTTGAAAAATCTGCATCAACATGCTTTTTAGTATGAGTGTTGAGAGGACGCCGTAGGAATAATCAAGTAATCAAGAATACGTCTCTGTTTCTGCTTTTATTTCCTTCATGTATAATGACGATAAGGATTGACGACTAACATTGACGACAATGATCACAAGCATTTACGACTAACACTGACGACAAGCATTGGCGACTAGATGTAACATTGACGATTCTCTACAATAAATGAAATTAACAATAAAAAATGAATAATAAGATTATAGTACAACAGATATGCTTTTCAAAGTATAATATAATAGCATACACTCATTAGAATAAGAGGTTTCATAAATAACAATTTGAAACATTTTCAATCAATATCGAAATATCTTATACAATATTTATTACACAGCATGAATTAATTGTTAAAACATAATATAAATACCGAATATGGTGTTCCCCATTTAACGGACCTTGCAAACCAAATAATGTTTCTTTTAAACAATCTATGACGGTAAATAGTGAACGTGCGATGTCGCGGAAAATATTATACTTAACGACGTCATACAATGAGGCGACTTTAAACAATTTAAGATTTAAAATTAAATCACATTATTGATTTTAACAATGAGTTTTGATAATATAAATGCCATTGAACAGAAAATTGACATAAATGTAAACATAATTAATTTTTACAAAATACCCGACAACAACCGATTTAGTGTTAAAATTCCCGGGTACGTTTTAGTATATTTACCGCACCCAGGGTACGAGCCTTACTATTTGTATTATTATTATATCTCACTAATTACAAGGTACCTTTACCTTGTTGTGTTTATCAACCTGGAATTTATGTAAAATCTGGCTTTCTTTCCTTTTATTTTTCATTCATTTGATTACGCAATTGTTGACGTACCTCGTGGGAAATTATTTGAATCTTTGGATTTCAATGGCGACAAGCTGAAAGTGTCAATTTATTTTAAAAACGAATCTAAGATTTTAAGTATTGTGTGTTTGTCATGCATAATTCAGTGTTTTCCAGAAAAAATTGAGTAGCCAGTTATATGGCCGGCAACTATGCAGTAAAACAAAAGCATTTATGACATTTACTTGATATATATTGGGAAAAGAAGCCGTCATGTAAATGTAAGAGTAAATGTAACCGGCAGAATCGCTGGCTGCCAGTATTTAAAGAGAACACTGATAATAGTAAACTAAATCTCTACGACACGATTACAGCGTTGTAAAATTGTGTTTTGGGTGATAATGGTTAGTAATTCATACAAATGTTATTAAAAAATATTGTGCTTTAAAATTAATTTTGAGAATGGGATGGAAGAACAGAAAATGAAGAGCATACAGGGATGGAAATAAGTGGTTTCCCATGAGCCCGGGGCAAGTAGATTTTGGCCTGGGCAACTCGATTTCAAAAGTTGGTAAACTTTTTTTTTTTTTAATCTTAAAACAATTCAGTGCAATAAAAATTGAAAAACAATTGATCACCATGGATCAATACTAGTTAAATAACAT
Organism: Dreissena polymorpha; assembly: GCF_020536995.1. Lineage (NCBI taxonomy): Eukaryota > Metazoa > Mollusca > Bivalvia > Myida > Dreissenidae > Dreissena > Dreissena polymorpha. Next base: position 85,383,882 of record NC_068362.1, read on the forward strand.
TCATTATTTAGGAATAGGACATGATTCAATTCAGGCTCATAATAATACATCATGCATTGAACATGTGTATTGTCAGCAAATGTATATAATTATTTATTATTTTATTAAAAAAATGTATAATAATATTCACATGTTCATATTTCTGGGCTCATTATTCTTTATCTGGGCAACCAAAATACTAAAGATGGTTGCCCAAAATAGTAAAAAGTTAGTTTCAATCCCTGGCATATCATTGTAACTTTATTGTTTAACTGCATTGCATTAAAATTGTGATTGAGGTAAGCTTGTTGTTTATAGTATATTTACTTTTAAGCTCGACTATTATATATGAAATTCAAATATATATAGTGGACCTATCCTACTCACCCCGGCGTAGGTGCGCGCATTGGAATGTTTGCGTACCACCTCGAATATATTTCCTATGTCCATTGACATATTGCTTTCATACATGTATTTTGCTTCTTAACCAACATCACCCCAATGTATAAACAAAAGCAGATAACTGTATCAAGCATTTTGTAACAATTATGGCCTTTTTTTCACTAACAATAAGCATATAATTGATAAATCTATTTTAAAGTTTGCGTACCACCTTTAAATTGCCACAACTTTTTTATTATGCTCTCCCCAAATTTTTTAAGGGGGGAGCATATAGTCGCCGCTGCGTCTGTCCGTCCGTGCACAATTTTTGTCCGGGCTATTTCTCAGCAACTAATGACTGGAATTCAATTTAACTTAATGGGAAGCTTCACTACCAAGAGGAGACATGCATATTATCAGCCGGTTCTGGTCAGATGATTTTTCACAGAGTTACAATGTATGGCCCTATGAAATTTTCCATTAACTGTACATATAACGCGATCTACCTGTTGGCGTATTCGTTATTACTGTGAAAAATCTAGTTTTTGATTAAATCACGAAAAAGTGGTGTTTTTTATTGCGCAATCACTATAAACACGTGGCTTGGCCGGAAGTACATGTAGCCTTAATAGCAACCCCAAGACAATTCACCCCCAGGAGACAATTCACGGGCTAGACAATTCAAATTAGATTTTTCATACCCCAATTTTTCGATTTTCGTAATCATTTTTGTCGTACCCAAATGTTTTTCGTACCCAAATTTGTTCGTACCTAAAAAAAAATTCGTACCCATTATTTTCGTACCCAAATGTTTTTCGTATCCAAATTTTTCGTACCCAATTTTTTTCGTACCCCTTTTTTTTCGTGCCCAATTTTTTTCGTACCCATTTTTTTCGTACCTAAATTTTTTTTCGTACCAATTTTTTTTGTAACAATTTTTTTTTCGTACCCATTTTTTTCGTACCCAAATGTTTTTTGTTCCCAATTGTTTTCGTACCCAATTTTTTTTTCGTACCCATTTTTTTTCGTACCCGTATGTTTTTCGTACCCAAATTTGTTCGTATCCATTTTTTTTTTCGTACCAATCTTTTTCGTACCCAAATTTGTTCGTACCCATTTTTTTTTCATACCCATTTTTTTCGTACCCAAATAAACAAATCGTACCCATTTTTTTAGTACCCAAATTTGTTTCGTACCCAAATTTTTATTTGTACACATTTTTTTCGTACCCAAATAGTTTTCGTACCCTAATTTTTTTTGTTTCCTTTATTTTTTCGTACTCTAATTTGTTTTCGTAACCAAATTAGTTTTTTTTCCTGCCCATATTATGTTCGTACCCATTATTTCTACGTACACAAATTTGTTCATACCCAAATTGTTTCGTACCCATATGTCGTACTAAAATTTTTTTCGTACACAAATTTGTTCGTACCTAATTTTTTATTCGTACCCATTTTTTTCGTACCCAAATAGTTTTTCGTACCTTTATTTTGTTGTTTATCCTTTTTTTTCGTACTCAAATTTGTTTTCGTACCCAAATTATTATTTTTTTTGTACCCACTGCCCACATATTTTTTCGTACCAATTTTTTATTTTGAAATAATCAATTTTCAATTTGATTTGAACTCTCCACTCATTCCATCCCGCGAAACCCTTAAGGTGTCGCAACTCTAGTAAAATGATCAATCTATTTGCGTTTTTTATAGTGTGTATATCGCTATGTCACCTATTTTGGCGATGTACTTTCGATTTCACATCACGAAATTTTATTAACGAATATACTGAAAATATGAACTTTTTCAAGTAATGTAATATAACAGTCGTGATATTTTAATCAATATAAACTAATAATTGTTAAAAAATATGGTATTTTAGAACTTTTCTTTTTTCGTCAATCGCGGTTGACAGTCCTTTTAAACCCCTTTTTCACAGAGCACGGCCCGAATGTATTGCTTTGAACGTTTTGTGAGACAAAGATTTTTAGATGCTGCGGGTGCGTTTCACAACCCCTTGAATGCATTTTGTCATGCATTTGCTAACTAGATTTTTTTTATTAACCTATCATTAAATGCATTTTTCCGAGACAGTCAACGGTTACTTCCTATAATGCTATTGAACCTCGCTGTTCCGTGCCAGAGTGTTACGCAATAGGTTAATTGCGATGAATAAGGACTTTGTGTCGCATAGAAGAATTCTCAAGCAGGCCCAATGGTCTGATTAAAACCATACTAACTGTTCTGCTCGCGACTTTTCTATTTTATTTTAGCACGATTTTTAAACATTGTGCTGCATACATATATAAAATAAATGATTCCGCAAATTAGCGTATCTACAGATCCTTGTAAAAAGCGGTACCGTTTAAAAAATAATAAATTACTTGCTAACAAGGCAATAGATTTAATGACAATTTTGCACATTTTCAAATTGCATCTATACGTATTGATTAACATGTATTTCATTTCAAGTTGTGTGGCTTTAAATGTATTTTTCCGAGACAGTCAACAGTAACTGCTTATAATGTTATTGAACTTCGCTGTTCCGTGCCAGAGTGTTACGCAATTTGCTAATTGCAATTAATAAGGACTTCGTGTTGAATATTAGTATTCTAACAGGTCCAATGGTCTGAATAAAACGATACTAACTTTCTGCTCGTAACTTTTCTATTTGAGAACGATTTTTAACATTTTGCTGCATACAAATATAAAAGTCAACGAGCGGTTTAAATAACCAAATTAATGACGATGCAAATTAACGTACCTAGACATGCTTTTAAAGGTTGACAAGTCGTGATGATAAAAAAACAAATCGCATCAAGACATTATTGCATTTTTAAGGCAAACCCGTGAAAATCGAATTCATTGATTCGATGATTATCCCATTGAATAATGTTCAATGAACAAGTATTGAACAAGAGAAAAAAGCACACCGACCTCAGTATACGCAGAAAGCGTTCAAGTATTTTATTTTATTTTATTTTTGTGACAAAAATCTACCCTATGAATGCATTTATTCAGGCATTTCAAGGTAAAGTTACAAGGCTACCATACCTTTGTTGATATCAAATATACATCCATACACAGACTAATCACCTACGACAATTTCCGCCTTTTAGAAGCTGTAATTTCCATAATGAAGAGACTCCCTTTAATACAAAAATACATAAAAGCGGAAAATGTGGCGCATGACAAGCCTGTGAGGACTTCACAGGCTTATCTCAGACGAAACTTTACGCACAGGCACTAACCCTATTATTTATCGAGAGCATGGATCGTGTAAAACAGAGAAGACCAGGTCTTAACCCATTTATGCCTAGTGGACTCTCCCATCCTTCTAAATTGGATCAATTTATTTCCAAAATTAGGGATGTCTAGTATACTAATTTCTATATTAAGAATATTTCTTACAGAAATTCCTTTAAGCAAACAGCGCAGACCCTGATGAGACGCCGCATCATGCGGTGTCTCATCTGGGTCTACGCTGTTTGCCAAGGCCTTTTTTTCTAGACGCTAGGCATAAATGGGTTAATTATGCTATACTTAAATTAAAAATAATGACTCGAAGTAGTGTGAACACAGCATGTTCTCTTCCAGACAATGACAACAACGTCAAAACAATTCAAAATTGATACAAAAATGAACTGACAACATACTGTCACAACATGCCAGTAACTTAAGCAACATCTAATCCATAAGTCAATATTTTAAGAGTTCAACGGAAAGTAAATCGTCATATGTCAATATAAGTGAAGCCTATAAAAACATATGATTATACTCTATAATGACGTTACCAGAACGTTAACCGATAAATGACCCGGATGTTTATTTGATTTTTCTATAACTGAACTGAAGCCCAAGAGTAACCGGAATTCGGCGATTAAAATCTGTTGATTATTTACATATGGAGGCAAACTCGTATTATCCATAAAATGGATCCGTTCTTAATTCAACAAAGCATAAATCAAACTAACACACGCAAAGTTTCATACAGAAAAAAAAGATTAAAGCAGAAAGAAACAGCACATATTTAAATAAGAGTATACCAGTCATCTCTGCTCTCTATTCAATCTTTTTAATGTTCCTCTCTTGATAAAGTTTCTCCAGTTTCATTTTTCCTATAATTGAGCCTCGCTCTAAGAAAACCGGGCAAAATTGTGTGCTTTAAGTGTCGTACCAGATTAGCCTGCACTGTTCCTTTCGTTTAAAGGAAGTCTCTCTCCACAAAAATCCAGTCGAGGTGGAACGAAACGTTCCTGATTAGCCTGTGCGGACTGCTACTGCTATCTCTGACGCTATTTTACGCAGATAAATGGACCGTTCACTGCGAAAAAGGGGTTTAATGCAAGTGCGAAAAAAGGTCATCCCAGATTAGCCTCTGCATTCCGCACAGGCTAATCAGGGAAGACACTTTCCGCTCTTATGATATTTTTCTGTTCAAAGTAAATCTCTTCTTATCAAAAATCTACTTTAGGCGGAAAGTGTCGTCCCTGATTAGCCTGTGCGGACTACACAGGCTAATCTGGGAAGACACTTTACACACATGCATTAAACCCCTTTTTCACAGAGCACAGCTCAAAATTATCCCATGTTTTCCCAGAGCACGGCTCATTGCAATATCGAACAACAGCTCCTCCTCCCAGAGCACGGCTCATTGCAATATCGAACAACAGCTCCTCCTCCCAGAGCACGGCTCATTGCAATATCGAACAACAGCTCCTCCTCCCAGAGCACGGCTCATTGCAATATCGAACAACAGCTCCTCCTCCCAGAGCACGACTCATTGCAATATCGAACAACAGTTCCTCCTCCCAGAGCACGACTCATTGCAATATCGAACAACAGCTCCTCCTCCCAGAGCACGGCTCATAACAATATCGAACAACAGCTCCTCCTCCCAGAGCACGACTCATTGCAATATCGAACAACAGCTCCTCCTCCCAGAGCACGGCTCATTGCAATATCGAACAACAGCTCCTCCTCCCAGAGCACGGCTCATTGCAATATCGAACAACAGCTCCTCCTTCATACATAAACTTTAATGTACTAATACTCAAAAGAAAATTAATCTGTTTGAAATAACGAATCTTCATTTGCATCATCCATGGAAAGAAGAACATACGTGAGTACCGGTCGGTGCAAAACTATATACCCATTAGAAATGAAATAGCAATACAAATTTTATACGATCAAATCCGGTAAAAACCATGTATTATGGATGAAACAATATAGTAAACAATACTAAAACGTTGTGTATATAAGACAAACTTAGCCAAAATTGGCTTGAAATACGCTATTCGATTATATTGCATTTAGCATTCCACTCCGTGAATTTGATTCAAAAATACTTTGCAATAAGCAATTCAATCAACAACTCGTTCATCATACAACAATAACGCAGACGTCATTTTGTTATAATGTATTCAAACGGGGTATTTACTTAATTTCTCAAAATGAGTCTAAAACATTTAATGCTATCCCACAATTCCAAAGAAAGGTTGATTGTAAGTCGCTCTTATTATTTGTAAAATAGACGTGAATAAAACATTCTTTTGCTTTATAAACAAACCACACGCGATATCCCTGACGTCCAGAAAACACCACAATTAATTCTGTAATAACGTCTTCAATCTAATAAACTGAGTATCGGAAATCATTTACCGGTAATCGAATTACCAAGGATTACAATGACATAACGTATGTATTCACCATGAAAAATACATTCCTCGATTTAATTGGATTGCTTAATGTAAAAATTGCATAATATGTCTGGAAGTGTCATCTGTTTCCGTTACGGAGGTTTATTAGGGTAATATTGGCATATCATTTTACCATTGATTTGTTTTAGGTATGTGTACGAGACATTATGCTTTATGAACTGAACAATAACAACAATGCCTGTCAACGAATAACGTTTTCCAGTTAAGAAATGAACACACTCAAATGCATAACATTAGTTTATACAATATACATATTTAAACGGAACTAATAACTTAAAAGCTTGATTTCAAGGCTAGTCCTTAACAATTATATGCCAACAAATGTCAAACTATGGATTGACTTTCACTACTATATGTATTCGCCTAAATACATTTATAAATATGATCAATTAACATCCGCCATATGGTTATAAAACTGTATTTATATTTTCGATGAAATTTGTTTTAATGATCTGATTCAGAACTAACTGTGTCTTAATACGCACAGGTGTTCAACTCATGCAAAACAGACAGACGTAATAAGCTTTTAATTGCATTCAAAACGTTCGTGATTGAGGTACATGTACGAACTGAAGTTAAGCGAAGATTCAGTGACTTCGTACCGCATATGAATTCCTTCGCAATTTATTATTTTTATAAATCATTCATTTGCTTGATAAAATGATTAAAACACACTTGGGCGAGATATTCTAGCATGAAGACAGGTTTGAAAGTAGTTAAAGAAGAACAGAACTCGCCATGCTATAAAAACTAAGCTGGTGCATTAAAAAAATATTGCACAAAAATCGATCTTAGTAAAGGCATTTTGAAACTTCATGTACTGGCGGACAAACGAACGAAGCAAAACCAAATCATATCTATATAAATTAATTACATATATTATGTACATTTGTTGCAGATTTGAGTTGATGTTTTGTACTTTAACTAACAGTGACTGACATGTGACCTCTGGTGAAATCAGAAGGTGTGTCAAGTACTTATGTTATTGCATAGTTTAAGATTACGACGTTCAAATAACGTTACGTCCATACCGTTTTATTTTTCGGTCGAATACCTACAAACTGACGGACGGACAGACGAAATACAAGCCTTAAGTTTCCCCCACTAGCTGGTGCTTAAATAGACGAAACGTTAAAAAAGCTTATTGAGCAATATCCACATATGACATCATCACATAAAGTGATGGTCAACACAATACTACGCAACAAACTCGGCTTAAAACTACGGAATACCGTTAGGTCCATCGTGGTTACACATTAAATTCCAGAGGGCGACAATGCGATAGTACGATGGCGACAATGCGATAGTACAATTGCGACAATGCGATAGTACAATGGCGACAATGCGACAACGCGAGAGTACGATGACGACAATGCGATAGTCATATCGTACTGTCGCCAACGTATCACCGCATTGTCGCCATCGTACTATCTCATTGTCGCCATCGTACTGTCGCGTTGTCGTACTATCGTCATCGTATTATCTTATTGTAGCCATCGTATTGTCGTTCTGTCGTCAGCGTATTATCACACTATCGCATTGTCGCCATCGTTCTATCGCACTGTCGCCATCGTATTGTCGCACTGTCGCCATCGTGTTATCGTACTATCGCAGTGTCGCCATCGTACTGTCGCACTGTCGTCATCGTATTATCGCATTGTCGCCATCGTACTATCGTACTGTCGCCATATTGTCGCACTGTCGTCATCGAGTTATCGCATTGTCGCCATCGTACTATCGCACTGTCGCCATCGTACTATCTCATTGTCGCCATCGTACTATCGCGTTTTCGCATTGTCGCCATCGTACTATCGCATTGTCGCCATCGTACTATCGCGTTGTCGCCTTCGTACTATCGCATTGTCGCCCTTTGGATTTTAATGTGAAACCACGATGGCATTAACGGTATTCCGTATAAAACAGCAAATATTTCTATAAATCATTATTTGAGGTGCGTTCTGGGCAAGACCGGGCTTAATGTTTGCGAGTAAAGCGCAACTTTCCACAGAGACTGGATTTTCGTTAAGATGGGACTTCGTTTTACCAAAGTTCCATAAAAGCGGAAAGTGTCGTGCCTGTTTTGCCTGTGCGAATCTTGTATGACATTTATGCACATATATTAAGGACAGTTTTCCCAAATCCCGGCTCAAATAATGATGAACACATATGTTAACTATGTTTTTAGCTGACCTTGTCGCAGATTCTTCATAACGAGACTCACTAGATTAATGCACCTTTGCACGAAGCCGACGAGCCGTGAATGATTGTGACACATCACATTACGAGATACAAGCATTACCGTAGTCAAGAAACCAGAAACAGTCGCAGCAAATACGTAGGCGATAATTTTATTTAAACATGTTAAATATTGATTGACGCTTTTCTGTACTGAAATGATAAGGTATTTATGATAAACTGTATACCGCGTATACTAAATATTATTTTCATTCTGTGGATGATTGCAAGTATTTAAACTGTAATAACTCATTACGAGTCTTGATTTATTTTAGTTAATTCGAATACCTTAATATGATACAAAAATCCATAACAGTATTTACAAAGGCGAAGGTAACATTAATTATGTTTAGTAATATTGTATAGATTATATGTTCATTCGATAAATACCATAATTTTTAGTTTTATATTCATATACAACACAGGAGCCCTGAGACTTCCAGCAACTAAACTGTTCACACGATTTCAAAATAAACTTGCAGGAATATTGACCGAACCGCCGGCAGCCATGTATTTTAACAAACAACAATAATTTTCAAAATCAGCACAGAAATATACATTTATTATGATCTGAGCAAGTTTCAGTATGAGTGGAAAGAAAAGTTATTTCTAGAATGTCCAAGTGCTTTGACTTAAGTCATATAAGCAAAACTGGCCCGCCTTATGGGATGGGGGTGGAGGCATACTTTTCGAGAGACATGAACCATATCTTAAATGTCCTAAGTATGATTGAAATAAATGAAGAACAAGTTTATAATAGCGCATTTACGAGCATTTGCTTCTTTTTCGCCCGTTATATTATTAGGACTAGATGTCCTATATACGTGTCATTAGGATATTTATATAATTGACTCGCGCTCTTTTCTTTAAGCCAAAGCTGACCACAAGTACGTTAAAAGTTGAAAATGCGATAGTTGTAGAACCCATGCTTGTAATCGGAAACTATTGTTCATACAGCTTGTCAACAACTAACAGAAAACCTCAACACAGTTACAACAACATTAAGCTCGCAAATGAATCATGTCACAGGAGTGTTGAAATCTTGTTATTACTAATTGATTTGCTCATGACAATAATATTACGTTCTTGGTATTTTATTTGTACTAAGTATGAAATAATAACAAAATGTATAACCTTTACGACAGAAAATAATATCAAGAAGTTGCTTAACGATATTTCCAAATTTTATATTTAATCTTTTTACCCGATTTTCATAGTCGACTGCATACGTTCAAGGATAATGTCTCGAACTGTATTGATACGAACATTTGCTCTTAGAAAGATTCGATCGATTACCTCATCTTAAATTAATCCGCTTTGCCATTTACAGCTTGTGTCATCGATCATGCCAGATCGTAATTGCTCTTGATAAGCGGTGTGTGTTTTTTTCAATAAAGACAGCGCATAAGATTATAAATACTATATTTATTTTATTTCAGGATTGCTAAATATATCTAGAAATAGTTATTCAAGACGGAACAGATAATCAAACTATTGCAATTAAAATTATTTAAAAGATAGACAAGAGGGCCAAACGTCCAAATGCGGTCACCTCAGACCCCAACAACTTAACTCTTCTGAGCTGGCATAATGTTCATTTGGCTCCATAATAAAACTGCTCAATACATGTCGGTACTATTTTTGAACAAACGAAAAGCATTTATTTACAAAACCCATAACAACAACCTTAAACAAAATATTGATCGTAAGTATCATGATCATTGGGTTACAAAAATGATTTCTTAATTTTTTACAACAAATTTGAGATTTGGGTTTTTCACTTTATGCATTTAAAAAAAATAGCCCTAGGTCAGGGTCAATATTTTAACACCAAGGGCATGATTTGACAAACTTTGAACAGGACAACCGTTCATTTAAGGCGGTTTAAGAGGGGTTGATTTTTCACGATACCCATGTTATTTTAACAAGTAAACCACACTGCGGGACCAGTTTTCACACTAGTGGCATAATTGGAACAAACTTGGTAGAGAACCACCATATGATTATACAAGTCAAATACCAAAATTCTGTGCATATCAGTTTGAAGTAAGACAATTTAAAACAAGAGCTTTTCTTGGGAAACACAATGCCCCCTATTGCGCCGCTTTGAAACAATATATTTGACCTTTGACCTTGAAGGATGACCTTGACCTTGAACTTTCACCACTCAAAATGTGCAGCTCCATTAGATACACATGCATGTCAAATATGAAGTTGCTATTTTCAATATTGTAAAAGTTATGACCAAGGTTAAAGTTTTGGGACAGACACTCAGACACACACTTACAATGACAAACAGACAGGCCAAAAACAATATAACCCCAAACATTCGATCCGGGGGCATAAATAACTCTAAATACAAATAAGGGAACAAAGTTTTCCAAAGGGTTGAGTCAGTTTTGACCGCAATGACATGTTTTGAAGAAGTATTTAGTATTTTAAGTCTATGTTAAGCTCTTCTTACCTACTTATGTCAAACGATTCAGTGGGAAAAGTCGTAAGGAGAATAAGTGAACGTACGCACTTACTGACGGACGACTTACAACATGGTATTCTTAAAGCTTCAAATGAGCACTATATGATCAGGTGAGCTAGCAAAAGCATTGATAATAGAAATCAACTTTTTCACCAACGCAAATGTACATTGTGATATGATGGCGTTTTCACAAGAAATATTGGAAACACAAACGCAATAAGTGAATTAGCTGCTTCAGTGTAAAAACTAGACAAAGGTTAATGGCACGTTTACGGTATTTACTGATTCCCGCTATTAACATATAAATATATTTATATACGCCCCTCTCATTGGAGGGTTTAAAAAAAACTTCATTAATAAAACTCTTGTTGTCATCATCATAATATCCCTTTCTAAATCCGCTCCACTTGCTGACAATTAACCGTCAAATTACATGCAACTGCAAAATAAAAGTCCTCCTAATTAACATATTATTCGACGAGACATCAGACTTTCGAATCTTAAAATCATACAGTATTTATGCATTTATTATGTGTGTCGGCATCCCTTAATCTAGATAGAATTCGACTCAAAGCCTTATGCAACATGAAGTACCGACTAAAGAACCGACATAATTTGTGAACATAACACAGATTTAGCGGAGGTGATGTGACGTATATTCTCAAGAGCGAAACCAAGCTAAAACAACGTTATCCGATCCTCATTCATTTCAATTTATAATTCTTCTACATGATGCACAGTTATCGTTTGTACACAAACAGTACAACCCGCTACAAGTTTCAGCTTTAAATTGCCGACAGTCGTGGTCTTAAAACCTAGTAATGTTGACATTGCAACTTTTGATTAATATACGTAAATGTGAACATTATTTTTGTATTTCAGATAAGGTTTTCATAAGTTATCCATATTCGCTAAATGAAGTTAAAATGAGCTTTACAGCTTAAAAAGAAATAAGAATGCGACGCAATAAATGGTTGCAGTTTTAAATTAAAAGGAAGCATTTTGTGGTTTTCGAATTACAATACATACCAGCATTACTATCTGTAATACATATTAAAAAATATGCTAACACACTATATTGTTTAGACAAGGGTTTGCCTTAGATAACAACGAGAATGTTGTGTTTTCATTGTGATGCCTCAATTGACCTTTGGATGACCGAGTCAGAACATGACTTTTTAACATTTATTAGGCCACAATCCTGGACTCACACTCTTATAACTGCTTTAAATCAATGCGCCTAGAAAGACACAACTTTGCAATCATGTTTGAAAAAGATTAATCATTTTTTTAATCAGATAACTGTTAACGCGAACGCAAGATTAATTACAAGTAAAACCACTCGTTTAAATATAAACTGACAGACTGCCGACTTGTTCGACTTTAATCGACAAATCCTTACAAATTACACCACTTTTTTTCCCGTTCGAATTACAAAGAAGCCATCAAAAATATGAAGCCGCTCCTTAAAGGATCAACAGTATACAACATCTTAATAAAACCACAGGTAAAAAGTCCACTAGATTGCCGTACAATTAATTGGGAGACAACGGAATTCTTGAGGTTTCAGTAAAATATTGGGAAACAAAATCAGGTACAGTTATGTCAAACTCAGTCTTTCACCTAATCACAAAACATTGGCATGTACACATTTACCAGATTTGATTTACAATTTATTTTTTAAAGATGACAGAGGTTTCATAAAAAAATGAAAGATGCCATATAAATTTCACATAGATAAGTACTTCAAAAATCGAAAAAAAAAAGGTTTGCGGGACTGAAAAGTTCATAAGATTGGTTTAAATGTGATTTATAGATGACGGGGCGCGTTTCAGTTTAATATTAAAAGATGCCCATGTTGACATATAAGAAAGTCCCAACTAGGTCCTTACAAAATAACAAAAGTTCCCAGTTCAAAAGTTCACGTGATCTGTTTTCAATTCATTTGGACACCACGTGCGAGGTCTTCACATAAGAAAGGTATCCGTATAACTCATTAAGAATGTTATTATATTTAATCTTATAGAATAAAAATATTAAAGTGTACATACAGGTGATTATTTTTACCAGCTGACTGGTTCTTTTTGCGCTGACACTGAACTTGTTTATATTCCAGATATGAGGTGTTGATCATATTTATTTAAAGTTAACATTACCATATATATACCTTAAACGAAGGTATTATAGCATAGTGAGTTTTTTGCATACCATGCCGTATTCTTATTAAAGTGGTCAATCGTAGAATTAAACGAAAACAAACAAGCAAATTCGTTTAATTGATATCCCCCGCAAATATGCTTCTGGACACAAAAGTGTTATATTTGACACTCAAAAAAGCATTTTTTTTCGAGATACAAAGGGCTATAACTCCTTTATTATCAAATGGTGTACAATGCCATTTGGCGTGCATCATCCTCTTATCCATATATACACTCATACCAAGTTTCCATGAAATCCGCCAAAGCACTTCCAAGATATGGCTCCGGACACCAAAAAGCATTTTTCCAAGATACAAAAGGCCACAACTCCGTTATTAACAGATGGTGCACAATGCCATTAGGTGTGCATCATCCTCTTATCCATATATATACTCATACCAAGTTTCCTCGAAATCCGCCAAAGCACTTCCAAGATATGGCTTCAGACACAAAAGTGCCGGACGGACGGACGGACAGACGGACGGACGGAAGGACGGACGGACGGACAACGCCAAAACAATATCCCTCCGCCTAAGGCGGGGGATAATTATTTTAGCCAACCTACCATATGTGCTAGCCTTATGTAGCAATCAGTCTTTGTTTACAGAATTTACAATGTTTGCATTACTTATTGTACCATTTCGATTATCATTTTAAATGTGATATATGGAAAGTGCAGGTAATATTTTTACAAACAAATATATCAAAATTCAGAATACGTTTCACAAATGTGTAAAACATGCCGTGTACAAAATGCATTATTTCGCGACATGAAAAGGATTTCATTATATCTTGCCAATGTGATTTTACAAATGATATATAAGCTTGTTCAAGGTATAAAAGTACCACGTTTCAAGCATTATGCTAGAAACAATCCACAAACTGACGATCCTTGAGCAAGTTGTCGTATCGAGATATTTTCGGGATGTTTTCGAAATACAATGACCGTCGCAGTTAACACATCCCACAAATATCCCGGGAAATATATTTGCATTTTTATTAAACCATCGTCATAAAAGTATAAATATGATTTGTTTTTATTGTATACAAATACGATATATATATAAATTAAACAGTTTGAAACACTATTAATCCGCTTTACCACTTAAGTGAAGATTTATACACACACAAACAATAAACACACATGTGAAAGATCGCTGTTTTATTGCCACATTTGTTCCATTTTTGCAAGACTTAACACGACAATAAGTGAAGCCTGTACATGTATTGAACGTGTTAATATGATCACTTTTTAAAAGCAATTAACCGGTAGATGACGTCAGTTTCAAATCGTTTAAAATGGACAAAAGCCATATGATTTCAGAATTGAGAGAGTTAAAGTGTTTTTAATTAATTTCTAGAGATACAGAATTTTTTTCCAATCTCAAAAAGTAAGGCTTTCAGGACATATTGAATAATAACCTACGCTTGTCAAGCTTGTGGTGCTACGTGTTCAACGAATTACGAAATGCACAAGACCATATTATAAGTTTGAAGTAAAGTCTGTATCACAAATGAAATTTGCAGATCTAATTTGCAAAAAAATAAGGTTAAAACAAACAAATTGAATAACACTGACCAAATGATTAATTAAAATGTAAATTGAAAACACATGCTTGTCCTTCTCCCCGCCGTAAGCATATACTTGGGTAGCGATTGTTTTATTTAATATAATATGCGCACTATATGGTCAGTCCGTTTAACAGTCAGTCAGTGAACACCACAGTCCCATCAATGAATTTAAAACTAGTTAAAATCAAGACACTTTTGACCAGCTTTTTTCAAATTGTAATACCCAAATCTAAAGGGAAATGTATAAATATCAATCACGATTCAAAAGAAAACCCGTACAAAATAAGCTATGTAATCCCCTGGCATTGGCATTGAGCCCCATGTCACTGGGATCTGCATTAATGTCAAACTAACTAGCTATCAAGAACGTCCATGTGTGACTGCGTACTTACGGACGCAGACGCGGGAGAACCAAGTATACTATTTTATCCACCTGTTCGATTATACATCGCAAAATTCATTCGCCTGGGATGTACACTAATGTGCGATGGTGAAAGATCATTTGAGAAATTATATAAATGGTGGATCATATGACATACTTTAAACTTATATGTTAACCGACTTGCTTTTTCAGATTAAAGTTCTAGTTACATCGTATGTTATATAGTTTTCAAAATATTAGGTAAGTATAGCATACACATATTTACGTTAGTTACAATGCGCATACTGATACAAAATCATTTACTGCCTATTCCGACATCAGCCGAAATTGAAAGATAACAATTAACTTTATATTTGGAAAATGTGAAAATACCAAGCACACAATTAATTTATGTCGCCATTATGTAATTTGTTGGTAAGTATTGACGACATATAGTTGAACTTTTCGGTTATGTTTCTACCTAAAACCGCCCATGCGCAATGGTGAAAGTAACGTCTATCGTATCGATGCTAAGTAATTTCCCATGAAACAACCACCTGCATTATCAAGCAGGTTCTTACATTTAAAAATTTCATTCTTTGTTTCAACTCCCATGCCTTTATATAGATCCATCCCTTCTGCATACTGCATACATCATGAACAAACTGCTTATTGTTGTTAATCAATCAACTTTATATTGACATATTATTGAAACATTTTCTTTCATTTGATAATTTTAATTGCACATGGTTATTTAGTACAACGTGTAATTAACAATAATTATACATTGATGACCAAATTAAAAATTACAATGTTCTTACGTTGTAAAATTATGAACCATTTTAAGGTATATCAATGAGGCTTCGTTTTTTTTCCGGTACATTTTCTCAAGTACTTGATCCAACATTTATTAATAATACATCATAACACGCAAGATTGTCTCAAGGCGTACACGATATTCTTTGAACAGATTACGTATTAAGAAAACACGCATTTTATTAATCAAATATGATTAAATGTACCAATCATGAGTGTCCAGAACCTAATAAACATTCTGCGATCGAATTAGATGATTGATAATTCATATCGATATAAAGATGCTGTCAGTTTATACGGTAACATTTCTCAGAATGAACAGGAGATTGATCCATTCTAGGAAATCGGAAAATTGAAAATTGGTGAGGTTTTAGATAGAACATAATTGTGGACGAGACACAATGGAAAATGGATTAATAATGTTGAGATATGATATTTGTATAAAAGAAACATGTGTTAAGTGTACATAAGAGACAAACTGCAAGCCATTCTTATTAAGGCCCCTTCCACACTGTCTGAATGTTCGTATGTTTGTAGATTGTTTGTTTGCTGAACAGGACAGCGGAGAAAGGTGTGGGAAAATAATTAGTTATCAAACTATTAGAAACTTAATTGAACCGACACAGAATTAGAAACTTAATTGAACCGACACAGAAATACATTTTCAACACTAAGTATCTTACTTTAGAGGAAAAGGGTGTGAGAAAACGTGTTTGAAGATATCAGAACCTCGCACTCGGTCCTAAACAACTCTTTAGACAACATAAGAACACTATAGTAGATGCTCTATCATGCGGCGTCTCATCTGGGTCTACGCTGTTTGCCAAGGCCTTTTTTCTAGACGCTAGGCATAAATTGGTTAATTGAATTTCCAAATTATTCTATGAACAAACGTCTCAGGGTTTTGTCGACATTTTTGAAACTGCGAGAAGAATGAACGCAATCTTAAAGAAAACTCGTCTGAGATATTTAATCATGATCGAACAAACATATGCCTATGTATTTTCTGTCGTAAAAATAGGGAAAACTTACGTGGACGCAGTGGCCCCCGAAGTGACCTATTGGTCTCATTTCTGGGCGACACTTAAAAATCTAACATAGAGATTGACTTACATTGATAGGTATTTATTTAATACACAATGAAAAAAAGGAACCCAGAATGTGATCAATTGATCATAAACGAATTGATCATAAACGAATTAATATGCGTCGCAATAAAAGCCTCATGGTTAACCCTTTGCATGCTGGGAAATTTGTCGTCTGCTAAAATGTCTTCTGCTGAATTTCTAAAATTAGCATTTTCTTCGATTTGTTTCAAAGAACACTTTCAGAATAGCAAACAGTTTGGATCCTGATGAGACGCCACGTTTTGTGGCGTCTCATCTGGATCCAAACTGTTTGCAAAGGCCTTCAAAATCCGGTTCCCGCACTGAAAGGGTTAAAGTGTGAAAATATACATTGGGTGTTTGGTGAAAAAGAAACATTCTACACTACTAGGTTGGCTAAATATTCACAAATTGTATTCTATTTTAGAAATATGTTGGTGCATATGTCTTTTCCATTGAACATAACATAGTGTACATATATCAATACTAGAAAACAAACAGTCGTACAAGTAAATAAGAGGGTCATGCTGACCCTGAAGCGCTCAAAATAGTTTAAGCTACACAATTTGGCAAAGACATGACCCGAGTATACATGTTTGACCTCACTTGAGGCAGATTCAAGCATGACCTAGATATTGTTGAAATACATGACCTTGTATCAAGTTTCATCAAGATCGAGTAAGAAAAGTCACCCCAAGAGTGGTAGTATATGTAAATTTGACATGGTTACCAAAGTTTTGAACACATGAGACCCAAAGTCCAATCCTGCCTAGACATTGTCGTCATAACCATTAAGATCAAGTTTCATCGAGATTGTGTAATACATGTTTTCTACAGAGTGATCACAAGATTGCATTTAAAGTTGACCACGTGCCTCAGTTTTGAA
The DNA here is from genome assembly GCF_020536995.1 of Dreissena polymorpha. Classification (NCBI taxonomy): domain Eukaryota; kingdom Metazoa; phylum Mollusca; class Bivalvia; order Myida; family Dreissenidae; genus Dreissena; species Dreissena polymorpha. Next base: position 85,401,605 of record NC_068362.1, read on the forward strand.
CGCACTGAACCAGATCCGAACTCTTCTCAAATATTGTCAAGATATTTATCACGTTCTGACCAAGTTTAGTCAAGATTTATATTTTACTTATAGTTAAGAAGGGTTTTCAATAATTTGTCAAGATGATCTGGTTTTTAAATGCAAGGGGCCCATAATCAAACATGGCATATGCCAATGATTTCTTAAGATATTACCTCGTTTTAAGACGCAAGTGACCCATTTTAATCACGGCCCAAATATTGCCGAGATAAAAATTCTGACCAAGATTCATTATGAGTGGATAAAACAATCTTGCCTAAAGAAAGGTAACAAGGTCACAGATAACGACACACCGCATGACGTTAATAGATGGACATAGGATGATCACAAACGCTAATCTTGAGCAGCTTGTGCTCAGGTAAGCTAATAACGAACTAATATTTATATGCATTGTACATTCGTTTTTCAAATGTATAAGAGTATTTTTTTGTCATCTTGAATAAATATGTTTTACGGGTTGCATCTACAATAATTCCCAGCAGCCTCACATCGGATTACCGGGTAATTACCACATAATTGCTAGGTGTTGCTAGTGCAAGTTCTTAAGATACGTAATAACACATCAAAGCCGGTCAGGCTGATCATGGGCAAAAAGAGACATGGGAATGTTATATCTTTATGTTAAATGCTTGATCAGTGCGGAGCGGTCGGGGAATGACGAATATTTGCGTACACTAATTGTACGTATTAACCATCGAGATTCCGGAAGAATCAATGTAAACGGGTAATGGATTGTGAAAAATTAAACGAAAATCTCCAATTTTGATATAAAATTATTTTTTTATTCATTATTCTGACAAGAATCCGTCGAACAGGAATCGCACTCATTAGGTGTATATAAAAGGGAATACTTATTTAGCCCGCTGTATGGTTCTATGAATCTTATCGAGCATTTGAAGATACATATCGCGGTCGGGTAGGTGACGTGCGTAACAGCAAGATAAATCATTACACCGAACAAAAACAGACTGCCAACGCTAGGTATTTTACTTTGCAGATCATTTAATACAATAACTGCAAAGTAAACCGCGTGATTCCAAAAGAAGAGAAATAATTCAATGAATGCGGTTAATTAAAAACGCATACATGCGATTTAAAGCCACGTCTGCTAAAAACGGTCTAACGTCATATGCCGCCAGAGTAGACCCATACTAGCCTTCACAAACGCACACACTGTTCAGGAGCTACGCTGTCCCCTAGTACGACCACCACGAAAACTTGATAGCTGAGAGCGTAGCCTCTGACTTTCGTTCACTTTGAGCTATGGATTGGCTCTCAAACTATGGATTGGCTCTCAAACTACTATATATATATATATATTTTTTTTTTGGGGGGGGGGGGGGGGTGGGGATTTCATAGCATGTATGTCCCGTTCTGCACCGTAGCTAGGCGCACACGCAGAAGTCTCAAATGGGAATATGTATGTCTGTTTGTATGTCTGTGTATCTGGTTGTTTCACACACCTTACTCCCTATATATATATATATATATATATATATATATATATATATATATATATATATATATATATATATATAAATATATATATATATATATATATATATATATATATATATATATATATATATATATATATATATATATATATATATATATATATATATATATATATATATTCGCCAAAGATACATTTATAATTATGATCAATTAACATACGCCATATGCTTATAAAACTGAATTTGTGTTTTTAAAAGAAACCTTTTTTAATGATTTAATTCACAAATAACAGTGCCTTTATACGCACAGGTGTTCAACTCATGCAAATCAGACGGACGCAATAAGCTTTAAAGGGGCCTTTTCACAGATTTTGGCATTTTTTAACTTATTCATTAAATGCTTTATATCGATAAATGTAAACATTGGATCGTAAAAGCTCCAGTAAAAAATCAAGAATAAAATTAAAAAAAGGAAAAGAACATTGCTCGGACCAGGTTTCGAACCAGTGACCCCTGGAGTCCTGCCAGAGTCCTGAAGTAAAAACGCTCTAGCCTACTGAGCTATTCCGCCGAGTACATATATTTGAAGCATTTTATACCTTATATAAGTAATCTTCGTAGTTTCACAAAATTTAACGACAAAAACAGAACTCTCCAAATTATTCAATCGTTTCGCGTTGCAACGCTTTATAATTTTTAGGTTTTAAAATCGTCAAAAGATGCATATAATGGCTATATTAGACCATGGTAAATGTTCAGTATTACTGTTTCCTCACAAATATCATAACTAAAACGAAAATTTGCGAATCTGAAACAACTTTTTTCAATTTTGTCAATTTACCAAAGCGTGAAAAGATCCCTTTAATTGCATTGAAAACGTTCTTGATTGAGGTAAGAACTGAAGTAAAGTGAAGGTTCAGTGACTTCGTACCGCATATGCATTCCTTCGCAATATATTACGAAACACAAGCCTTATGTTTCCTCCGACAGCTGGTGCTTTAATGGACGAAACATTATAAACGCTAATTGAGCAATATCCACATATTATAACATCACGTAGAGTGATGGTGAACAAAAAAAAACTACGCAACAAGGCCGTTTCAAATCAGCACAGAAATTTACATTTTTATGATCTGAACAAAATTTACAATGAGTGAAAAGTTATTTCTAGAATGTTCAAGTGTTTTTAATTATTTAATTAAGTCACATAAGGAAAACTGGCCCGCCTTATGGGATTAGGGGGGGGGGGGGGCATACTTTTCGAGAGCCATAAACCATATCTCAAATGTCTTAAGTATCATTAAAACAAATGAAAAACACGTTTATTATAGCGCATTTACGAGATTTTTCTATATTTTCACCCGTTATATTAAAAAAAACTAAATGTCCTAAATACGTGTCATTAGGATTAATAAAAATAATGACTCGCGCGCTTTTCTTTAAGCAAAAACTGACCACAAGTAAGTGCAAAGTTGAAAATGCGATTATTGTTGAAGACATGCTGGTAGTCGGAAACTATTGTTTATGCATTTCGTCTATAAAATAATAGAAAACTTCAACACAGTTACAACAAGCGAATTCGTTGAATTGATATCCCCCGCCAATATGCTTCTGGACACAAACGTGTTATATATGACACTCAAAAAATCATTTTTTCAAGATACGAAGGGCCATAACTCCGTTATCAGCAGATGGTGTACAATCACATTTGGTGTGCATCATCCTCTTATCCATATATATACTCATACCAAGTTTCCATGTAATCCGCCAACGCACTTCCAAGATATTGCTCAGGACGGACGGAAGGACGGAAAGACGGACGGACGGAAAGACGGACGGACGGACAGACGGACAACGCCAAAACAATATCCTTCCGCCTTTGACGGGGATAACAACATTGATCTCTCAAATGAATCATGTCACAAAGGTGTTGAAATCTTAATATTACTAACTGATTTGGTCATGACAATAATAATACGTTCGTGGTCTTTTATTTGTACTAAGTTTTAAATAATAAAACAAAAAATATAACCTTTACGACAGAAAATAATATTAAGAAGTTGCTTAACGATATTTCCAAATTATATATTTAATCTCTTCACCCGATTTTCATAGTCGACTGCAAACGTTCAAGGATAATGTCTCGAACTGCATTGATACGAACACTTGTTCCCAGAATGATTCGATCGATTATCTCATCTAAGATTAATCCGCTTTTCCATTTACAGCTTGCGTCACCGATTATGCCAGATCGCAGCGTGGCGGAATGATTGTCCAGTAATTGATCTGCCGCTGGTCGTAATGGTCCTTATCAGTAATGTGATGTGATGTGGTGTGATAGATATCAGATATCCGTCAGGCTGACCAAAGGCGATTATCGAAGACATAGGAACAAGTGATATTGCATTGCCATACTAGAACAAACCGGTTAAACTATTGCAAACTGTCGCGTGAATTAATTTCCCTTAATAAGCGAACACGTACATTATAGCACGTCCCATTAAGGCACGGTCAAAGCATGATATATATATATATATATATTTATTTATATTTATATTAAATTCAATCGTTACTGTATGATTCCTCAATGTCACTGTCACTAGAACTAAGTTATTCGAATGAAAAATAATTCCAAACATTATTAATAATGGGTACAATCGTACGTATTATGCAAACCTTTAAAGGGGCATATCGATGGCTAAAACATTACAATATCTTCTTAAAAAAGGGTCATATCGATGGCTTATACATAACAATATCTTCTTAAAAATATTAACTAAAAACTGTTTTAAAATACTTCTCGTTTTATTAACGCTCAGTTTACAGATGTTTTCTTATTAAACGTTGTCCCGTAGACACTCTCGCAGGCACATTACATTAAAAGGAAATTTCAAAGTTTGATGAATTAAATTAACAGTTGTAGCGACACAATATTGGTAGGCATTAATCTATAATTTCCTAATGATGTCGTCCATAAATGATTGTTACTAGATAAATACATGCATAAAGCAAAGATAATGTACTGATAAATACATATATGTCCGCTTTTATGGACTTTTTTCGTATCAAGAAAGTCACTTCTACAAGAAAATGCAATCCAAACAGAAAGTTTCGTCCCTTAATAGCTTGCGCGGACTGCACATTCTAATCTAGGACGGCACTTTAAGCACATTCGTAAGGCCCGGTCTGCTAAGGGAGAGGCTCTTTAAAAAATATTATTGTAATTCCAATAATTACTAATTTGCCAGTAGATTGTAATTTTTCGTGGGAGCTACCCATCATTTCTGTTTGCTTTTTTTACGTGACGGCTTATCGCAAACAACACTTTATGCAAATGCATTAAGCCCACTGTTCTCAAAGCGCGTTTCATAAATGGGCCGTGCTCTGTGAAAAGGGGGTTTAATGTACGTGCGAAAACTGTCGTCCCAAGTTAGCCTGTGCAGTCCGCACAAGCTAATCAGGGACGACACTTACCGCTTAAACAAGATTTTTGGTAAGAAGAGACTATCTTTAAACGAAAAATACCAAAAGCGGAAAGTGTCGTTCCTGATTAGCCTGTGCGGACTGCACTCTGGGATGACACTTTTCGTACAGTTATTAAACCCCTTTTTCACAGATCATGACCCAAATGTTTTGCGGTCAACGCTTCGTGTTACAAAGATGTTTATATGCTGTGGGTGCGTTTCACAACCCCTTGAATGCATTTTGTCATGCATTTGCTAACTAGCTTTTTTATACTAACCAATCATTAAATGTATTTGTCAGCGATTGTCAGCGGTAAAGTTACTTCTTATTATGTTATTGAGCCTCGTGGGTTCGTGCCATAGTGTTACGCAATACGTTAATCGCAATTAATAAGGACTTCGTGCTGCATAGGAGTATTCTCAAACAGGTCCACTGGTTTGATTCAAACTATACTAACTGTTCTGCTCGTGATCTTTCTATTCTATTTGAGCCCGATTTTTAACATGTTGCTGTATACAAATATAAAAGACAACGAGTGGTTAAAATAACCAAATTAATGATTCCTCAAATTAGCGTTTTTAGAAATGCTTTTAAAATTTAACAAGTCGTGATGGTGAAAACAAATCGTATCAAGACGTTATTGCACTATTAAGGGAAACCCGTGAAAATCGAATTCATTGCTTCGAGAATTATTCCCTGGAATATTGTTTAATGAACAAGTATTGAACAAGAGAAAAAATCACACCGACCTCATTATACGCAGAAAGCGTTCAAGTATATATTTTCTTTTTGTGACAAAAACTACCCTATAAATGCATTTATTTAGGCATTTCAAGGCAAAGTTACAAGGATACCATAACTTTGTTGATCTCAAATATACATCTTTGGTCCACACAGACTAATCACCTACGACAGTTTCCGCTTAAACTGTAATTTCCCTAATGAAGAGACTTCCTTTAACACAACAATACATACACGCGGAAAACGTGGTCCCTGAAAAGCCTGTATGGACTGCACATGATAATTTTTAGACGAAACACGAATGCATTAATCCCGTTTTTTGTTTCAGAGCCAGGCCCATTTTAACCCTTTGCATGCTGGGGAATTTGTCGTCTGCTAATATGTCATCTGCAGAATTTCTAAAATTAGCATTTATTCGACTTTTTTCAAAGAATACTAACAGAATAGCAAACAGTTTGGATCCTGATGAGACGCCACGTTTTGTGGCGCCTCATCTGGATCCAAACTGTTTGCAAATGCCTTTAAAATTCGGTTCCAGCGCTGAAAGGGTTAAACAGAACCGAACACGTAATTATTATGTTTTACATGTGTAGTTAGACGTAAAATAATGACTAGAAGCGGCGTTAACACAAAATGTTCGCTTCCTGACAATGACAAAGATGTTAAAACAATCTGAAAACAAAACTGAACTGACAACATACTGTCACAACATGTCAGTTTCTGAAACCATATCTAGTCCATAAGTGAATACTTTAACGGAAAGTAAAATATTATATGTAAATACAGGTGAAGCCTATAAACACATAACATAATGCTCTATAATTACGTTACCAGAACGTTATTCGATAAATGACCCGTTTATTTGTTTTTTTCTAAAACTGAACTGGAGCCCAGAGGAACCAGAACTTGGCGATTAAAATCTGTTGATTTTTTACATATGTAGGCAAACTCGTATTTTCCAGATAATGGATCCGTTCTAAATTCAGCAAAGCATAAATCAAACCAAACCACGCGAAGTTTCATACAGAAAATCTTAAAACAGACAGTATACAGCACATATTTAAATAAGAGTATACCAGTCATCTCTGCTTTCTATCAATTCTCAATCTTTTAAAGGTTTCCCTCTTGATAACGTTTCTCCAGTTTCGTTTTTCCTTTATTTTAGACTCGCTCTAGTTAAAGGTTTCCCTCTTGATAACGTTTCTCCAGTTTCGTTTGTCTTATATTTTAGACTCGCTCTAGTTAAAGGTTTCCCTCTTGATAACGTTTCTCCAGTTTCGTTTTTCCTTTATTTTAGACTCGCTCTAGTTAAAGGTTTCCCTCTTGATAACGTTTCTCCAGTTTCGTTTGTCCTATATTTTAGCCTCGCTCTAGGAAAACCGGGAAAATATTTGTGCTTAAAGTGTCGTACCAGATTGTGATGTTCCCATCGTTTAAAGGAAGTCTCTTCTTAATCAAAATCTGGTCTATGCGGAGAGAGTCGCCCCGGATTAGTGTGGACTACACAGGCTAATATGGGACGCTACTTTACGCAGATAAATGTATCCCATGTTTTGCAGACCCAATATCGAACACCAGCTCCTCCTTCTCACATAAATTTTAGTTATAAACTATTCAAAGGACAATTATTCTGTTTGAAATACCGAATTTTCATTTGCATCATCTATTGAAAGAAGAAGAAATGTGAGTAGGTACAAAACAATATACGATAAGAAATGAAATAGCAATACCAATTTTATACTATCTACACGAAATAAATAAACAAACCATATAACCATTCAATATGGATTACACGATGTAGTAATCAATACTATAACGGTGTATATATAAGACAAACTTAGCCAAAGTTGGCTTGAAATAATCTATTACATTAACTGAGTATATCATTCCATTCCGTAAATTTGATGAAAAAATTCTTTGCAATAAGCAATTAAACCAACAACTCGTTTATCATACACCAATTACGCAGACGTCATTTCGTAATAATGTCTTCAAACGGGGTATTCACTTAATTTCTCAAATTAAGTCTTAAACATGTAATGCTATCCCACAATTCCCCCAAAATGATGATTGTAATTCGCTTTTATTATTTTTCAGATAGACGTGAATAAAACATACGTTTGCTTTATAAACAAACCACGCATGAATTCAATGACGTCAAGAAAACACAAACAATAATGCTGCAATAACGTCTTCATTCTAATAACTTGAGTATCTGGAATCATTTACCGGTAATCGAATTACCAAGGATTACAATGACATAACGTATGTTTTCACCACGAAAAATACATTCCTCGATTTAATTGGATTGTTTAATGTAAAATTTGCATAATATGTCTGGAAGTGTCATCTGTTTCCGTAATGGAGGTTCATTATGGTAATATTTGCATTTCTTTTTAGCATTGATGTTTTTTTAAGGATTTGTACGAGACACGATGTTGTTATGTACTGAACAATAAAAACCATGAAGTCAACGAATAACGTTTTCCAATTAAGAAATTCATAAACTAAAAGGCATGACATTAGTTTATACAATATAAATATTTAAAGTCACTATCACGCTCACCAATACATACGGCTACTGTATTATGCTATATAAAAACATTCGACAACAAGTAGTACCATACGATGGTTAATTACAATAAGAAGACCCTAAAAACAAGTAACATTGATGCAAAAACGTTATATTACAAGCATTCGGCAAGTTTTAAGCATCTAAATATCTAAATATCGTTCCACGATGTAATCTACTTTCGCTTTCGAGTCAGGATCGGATTCATTCGGGTTGCGTTCATTTGCATAATTTATACAAGCCATTTTCGCATTCGCTAAGTTCCAGTTACCCATAATTCATTTTGATTTCACAGAATGATCATTCATGAGACCTACGTCATGCTTCCGACGCTTACCGTATCCAATCTCGTGTTCGCCCGTAAATGTTCGGATATTTCACGGGAGATATAATTATTTGTAGAATTATTTGTGGCCACAAAAAAATAAAAACGAGCATTTTGTATCTCGTTGAATCAATTCTACCAGACCACATCTAACGTTGAAATTTTGCATTTTGCTAAAAGGAACATTGATTTTTTTATGGGTAAGCTTTATTTAACGAAATATTCGATATTTTTGAGCGTGATTGTTACTTTAAATCGAACTAATCATTTAAAAGCTTGATTTCAATGCTTGACCTGAACAATTCTATGCGTAAAACATTTTGTGGTCATAAAACGCGCACATCAAACACACATTCAACATACGATAAGGTGGTGCGGTGGTCGAGTGGTAACACTCTGGTCTACCATTCCAGAGGTCCCCGGTTCAAATCCCGGCCGGGGCACTGGAAATATCAGAAATGCTTCAAGTGTTTCCCACCCAACTAGAGATGTACTGGTATGAAACCCAGGTAATTCTCGCGTGTATCGGTGCTATACACTGAGCACGTAAAAGAACCAAGGTATCTATTCGCAAAGAGCTAGGGTATCGCACCCGGATTCCTTGTATCCCAATACTGTCTCTTCTGCTTGCTGTCTCTTCAGCAAAAACCAAAGGACCCCATTGGAAATAAGTGCTTGCACTTTCATGGGTTATCCTTGACCGCAAGGTCAAAATAAATACATACATACATACATACATAATTATTGAGTTTGTCGGAAAAAGTAGTAGGCATACAAATTATTGGACGACGAACGTATGTTTTAAAGCGACCATATAACTAAAATATTGAACGCAAAGTGAACGGTTAATCAAAGTCACCGAATCTAATAATAAACTGAGCTTTGCATTTATTGCCAAAGAGCAGTTCGATCAACTAAACTGTTAATCTCGTACTTTGAAAAGTCACGTAAACTTAAATGCGAATTCTAAAGTCACGAAAATAGTTTATGACCACACAAAGAATATATGCTTTCCACGTTGCTAAGCCATGTTCTCTTAAAATCATTTAATATCTTAAAACAGGCGATGGTGTGAGTTGTTAAGTTATATGGATGAGTATAATGTTATATACGGTGTGTATATTATATAATATTTATATTACATATGCCTTCAAATGCTTGCCACGCAGATTAGGGCACTAGTGTAAAAATAAATCCAGGACAAACACCACGTTCACAATGAAAATACAATTTACAGTAGCCGAATAATATCCGCATAATTTGAACTGTATGAACAGCACAATAAAAAATCTCGATATCCATTTCTTAACACCGTGAGATTTCTCTTTGTTGATAATTCTTAAAAAGCTTGCCTAAGAGTGAAAATCGCAGCAATAAATTATGAATGCTATACAAGAATATTATCATGTTATAGCAATCCGTTTGGAACGACAGACATGCAAAAGGTTCATCAAAAGCATTAACAAATTTTGTACCCAAACCTGTTGAAAAAAAATGAAATACATCATTAAATTAAACTTTTCTGAGCCAATATCAGCTTTTGCTGCATAGACCGCATACTATGGTAAAATATTCAATACAATAGCAAAAACAATGCTGCCCCAAATCACAGTACATACATGAAAGTTAATCATATGCGGTATTGATAAAACATTCAATTAGTGTATCAACTAAGATTCGAGAGACATATACTGTTCATCCAGAACGTGACGACAGCAATGCGAATTAATGTGTCGGATGATTTCAGGTGATTGAATAATATGTTTTGATGTATGGTTTCTTTCTATAGAGATTATGTTTTAGCTTAAATGGATCAATAGTTTCCATCAATTTGCAAACATGAGGCCTAGTTGAGAACTGAAAAACGTCCTTCATTGCAGGAAAATGTACAAAAGAAGTCAAAGCAATTTGTATACCAAAATTTGAAGAAAGCCATTGATTGAAATTTACTATCTATTAACAATACGGTCAGCAATTTACCATATAGAAACTGCTATAACAAATATTAAATTAGAAAAACGACGTATGATTTTCAAAACAAAATAATAATACGCCGTGTGGATATTAAGCCGTAAACTATGAATGTACAATGCACAATCATGTCGTGATACACATGTAGTAACAAACCAGGTGTGTATTGTTTTCAGCGTTACTTACGTACACGTAATGTCCCTTTTCGTATCACCTTTAATAACAGCTTACCTGAAAATAAATATGAAACAAAATTTACTTTAAACTCATTTTGACATTAACAAAATGGTCAAGACGAAGTAAAAACATTTAGTAAAAAGCCTTTATTTATTCTAGTTTCTCATGTTTGTCAATCTTCGAAATGGTAATTCTAAGCACGGCTTCCGGCTCTGTTGACATTATGGTTCTTGGGTTGTTCATACCTTGTATCACCGTATATGACGAGTGCAATTAATACTATATACCACGTCCATGGGCTAACATTGTAACAAGGGTTACCCAACAATTAAGTTTTGGGGGATAAGGTAAATATTGCAACCTCTAAAAATAATGACCACACTAGGCTTGTCTATACATCACTCTCCTAGTGATGTTATCTTTACTACAACCCTCATTTGCCTAATATATTAAAAAAATGTACCATGCGACATAAAAATTGTCACACGCTAGGTATATGCACATTGTACAAAGACAAGTCATGTAAGGAATAAATATACAACAAAAATTGTCGCACGCTAGGTATATGTACTAAGCACGATAGCAACAGAGATAAACCACTTTCTAAGGCACGGAAGGGAAACGTAAAGGCAACGGGTGGCTATGTTTTTCAATTGAACGGAACAATTGTCCAACTGATATATTTAAGAAAAGAAATCTCAGCACGTATCTTGAAGACTGGGCTAAAAATAAGACTTCTACTGCGTATTTTTTAAAACTTTATGCAAACCTGTAAAGTCACTTGTCCTATTGAAACCTTTTTTGAACTCGGTTGAGTTAATGTGTGAATACATATTCTGAACAATTTTAATGGCGATTGGATAAAACATGTGACTTAATGAGTTATGGCACGGTTTTATTAAAGCCATAATGATTTAAGGAAAACTGTACCGTGTCCCATGCGACCATGTTTTGTTAACGGTCATGAACCATTACGAACTTGTCTCAGAAAACATGTGAACACATATACTAAACAAGGTTCATGATGATTAGCGATACAATGTGCATTCGAGAGAATTCACAATGTTTCACTTTGGCCCTCCTAACAGAGATGTATTTAAACGGACCTGAATCATTTTTGAACTAAGTAAGTTAATATAAGAACGCATGTTCTGTGTAGTTAAATAACGAGTAGGCACAATTGTGATTTCAAGAGTGTCCACGCGTTTTTACCAGAGAAAAATACCACCTCCACACAACGGTCGTGTTTTTGAACCGACCGGAACCATTATCCAACTCAACTGATATATCATTAAAACGAATGTTTTGTGGATTGTGGAGGGTCCAAGCGCGTTTTCTTTAAGTTAATTTATATACCAAGTTTGAGACCCCATGTAACTCAGTTTCAAACTCGGCCAAGATAGCATTTGGGAAAAATGTTCTGACCACCATATATATAGGTGCATCACAGCTGCTATATAAACAGAGAGAAAGAGAGAAAGAAGTAGGCATTTACTAATAGTACACTAAGCTACATGTATACTAAGAGGCCATCGTTGCTATGCTGAGGATTTGCTGTTTTAATTGTATGGACTTTTCGACACAAGTCGGGAAAGGCTGACCAAACAAAATTCCCAGATTTTTCCCTAATTTCAGGAACTTTTCCCAAATTCCTTGACTTTTCCCTGACTGGAAAAAGTGAAAGTCTTTTTCACTTGCGAAAAGGTTAAGTTCCATGTTATTTGCAAAATAAGGCCGAGTTCATCACTCAATATAAACATCTATATGCCAAATCTAATAAGGATGATACCGACATATCGTCTGTTCGCATCCTATTGGGACAGTGACGATTGAATCGGAAAAATTCTGCAGATAGCACGATTGTTTAATTTGTATATATTTTGAAAGAAATATTAGTCCAGTATCACCTAAATCGATGTGGATATGTGTTTGAGGTTGTATATAACAAACAATACAACATAAGCATACTAGCAGATGCAATAATAGCTTTCATAGTAAACACATAGCTCGGAGTATACAATTCCTGATGTTACTGGTTATCCGTTTTTTATGTTGCTTCATGCCTTGCAACATGCGGAGTCCTTATTGCTTTAGCTTTATTGTATTGCTAGTTTAATTACTGGTGTAAAATTGTTATACACAAACTAGCACAATCAAATATGCAGTTGTCGTATACTTACATGTAATTGAAAAATGTCTCTATGGATTTATCATTACGCAATATAGAATTGCCACTAATCAATACGCAATTGCCAGTCAGCATTATTGATAGACTGTTGGACATTTCCTTCCATAAAAAGGTAGTAAAACAGCAGCTCATACAAAATATATGCCTGTATTCACCTCATTCCGTCTCTGTAACGTAAGCAGGTATGCCAAATTTAAGCCATTATTGTTTGGGGTTGCATTAGCCAGCAAAATAGTTACAAAAGGCCATAACCGGCAGTCCAAAAGGCAATAACCGATAATTGTTATTTCGCGCTGAGTCCTTGAGCCCTTGATTAAATAATTAATACATTAGCGAACACGAGATTCCCTAAAACCACATTAACGTTTATGCACTCGTTAACAAGATAACGTACCGAGAAAACATTCCACTAATCTATCAAACATGGTCAGGTGAACGTATTGTGTTTGCGCCGAATTTAAGATATTCTTGTTGATTGCATAATTGTCTTGACAATATGCGGAGACAGCTGCAGAGACTCCCAAAGAACAGACATGACCTGGTTGGCGGCAAATGGCCCAGGCAATGATGAGATGGGACGGTAATTGCTTTTGGAAAGTGGTAGTTTTTTTCCAATTATGACAGCACATAAGCTTATAAATAATATTTTTATTTCATTTCAGGAATGCCAAATATGTCTAGAAATAGTTATTCAAGACGGAACAAATAATCAAACTATTGCAAATAAAATAATTAAAAAGATAGACAAGAGGGCCAAATCGCCAAATGCGATCACCTCAGACCCCAACAAACTTAACTCTTGAGCTGGTATCGTTCACTCGGCTTCATAATAAAACTGCCCATTACATGTCGGTAATATTTTTGAACAAACGAAAAGCATTTATCCATAACAGCAACCTTTAAAAAATATTGATCGTAAGTGTCATGATTAGTGGGTTACAGGTGTGATTTTCTTTTTCAATTGTTACAACAATATTTAATTTTCTTGCGGTTTCTGAGATTTGAGTTTTTCACTATATGCATATACGCGAAAACAGATAGCCCCAGGTCAGGGTTAACATTTAAACCCCAAGGGCATGATTTGAAAAACTTCGAACAGGATTACCGTGCCTTTGATGCGTTTTAAGAGGAGAAGATTTTTCACGATACACATGTAATTTTAACAAGGAAACCACACTGCGCGACCTGTTTTTACACTAGTGGCATAATTGGAACAAACTTGGTAGAGAACCACCGTATGATAATGCAAGTCCAATACCAAACTTCTGTGTATATCAGTTTCAGATCATACGATTAACAAGATGTGTTTGTGAAACACTATGTCCCCCTATATATGACATTGACCTTGTGAAGGATGACCTTGACCTCGTGAAGGATGACCTTGACCTTGACCTTTCACCACTCAAAATGTGCAGCTCGATGAGATACACATGCATGCCAAATATCAAGTTGCTATCTTCAATATTGCAAAAGTATTAATAAAATAAGCGATTTGGGCCACATATATTTGACCTTTGACCTTGAAGGATGACCTTGACCTTGACCATTCACCACTCAAAATGTGCAGCTCCATGAGATACACATGCATGCCAAATATCAAGTTGCTATCTTCAATATAGCAAAAGTATTCATAAAATAAGCGATTTGGGCCACATATATTTGACCTCTGACCTTGAAGGATGACCTTGACCTTTCACCACTCAAAATGTGCAGCTTCATGAGATACACATGCATGCCAAATATGAAGTTGCTATCTTCAATATAGCAAAAGTTATTGCAAAATATTAAAGTTGGCGCAAACAGACCAACAGACCAACAGACCAACAGACCAACGGACCAACAGACCAACAGACAGACAGGGCAAAAACAATATGTCCCCCACTACTATAGTGGGGGACATAAAAATCCCTAAAACATACAAGAAAAACAAGTAACCCAAAGGGCGGAGTCAGTTTGAACCCAATGACATTTTAAGAAGAAACTTGGCAGAAATATTATTTTAACTTTATGTTTAGCTCTGGTGACCTATTTATGCTAACGGTTCAGAAGGAAAAGTCCTAAGGAAAATAAGTGAACATACGCACTTACTAACGGACGACTGACAACATGGTATTCTTAAAGTTTCAAATGAGCACTATATGATCAGGTGAGCTTACAAAAGCGTTATGAATAGCAATTAACTTTTTCACTTACGCAAATCTAGCGCGATATGTGTCGTTTTCACAAGAAATATTGGAAATACAAACGCAATAAGTATATTTTTTGGTTCAGTATAAAGACTGGACATACTTGCTGATTCCCGTTATCAACAAATACATATATTTTTAGACGCCCTGCTCATTGTAGGATTCAACAAGAAATGTGTTTGTCAGAAACACTATGTCCCCTTCTGCGCCGCTTTGACGGTATATATTTGACCTTTGACCTTGAAGGATGACCTTGACCTTGACCTTTCATCACTCAAAACGTGCAGCTCCATGAGATACACATGCATGCCAAATTTCAAGTTGCTATCTTCAATATTGCAAACGTTATGGCAAATGTTAAAGTTTGACGCAAACACACAAACACACAAACAATCCAACAGACAGGGCAAAAACAATATGTTCCCCACTATAGTGGTGGGGGACATAAAAAACTTGATTATCAAAACTTGTGTTGTCATGATCCAAATATCTCTGTCTAAAGCTGCCCCACTTGCTGACAATTAGCTGTCAAATTACATGAAACTGCAAAATAAAAGTTCTCTTGAGTAACATATTATTTGACGTGACGCAGTCTATCGGAGCATAAAGCCTTTATGCATTTATTAAGTGTGTCGGCAGCATTCAATCTAAATAGAATTTTACTCAAAGCTGTATGCAGCATGATGGCAAACAACATTGTTTCTTAAGAACCGACATCATTTGCGAACATAACACAGCTTTTGCGGGGATGATGTGACACATATTCGCAAGAGCGAAACAAAACTAAAACAACGTTTTCCGATCCTAATTAATTTCAATTAATAATTATACACGATGCGCAATTATAAATTCGACAAACGGGCTCTTAAAACCTAGTAATGTTGACAGTTCCACTTTTGATTTAGACACGCAAACTTAAACATTTTTTTTGCATTCCAGATGAGTATTTGATAAGTGTTCTAATATTCGCTAAACGAAGTTAATATGAGCATAACAGCTTAAAAAGAAATAAGAATGTGACGCAATGTTTCATATTCATATTAAAAGGAAGCATTTTTTGTTTACGTATTAAAATACATACCAGCATGACTCTCAGTGTTACATATTAAAGCAGAGCGTAAATTTATAATAATTGTACAATTTGAGAATATATATGCTGTAGCGTTATTCGATCTAAACAATGCCGCTAACACATAGATAAAGGTTTTTATTCATAAACTTTTTAAAGTCCAATAACAAATCCAGTAGTTTATCTACAAGAAACAAGCGAGCCCATAAACGGGGTCTCGCCCAATACCACAAGAATCGTACGACAACATTCTAACCTGTGTGCGTGGTACCCCATTTAATGCAAAAAGTGACAGTTTATATGACCATTTAACGCTAGACGCTAGTATTTAATATAAGGAAAAGTCCAGCTTATTAAGGAAGGTACACTCACACATAAATGACATTTTGTTTTATCAAATTGACAGTACATGGGGAAAACGGTTAGGAAAATTAATTAACAACTTGTAATAAGGCTGCACCATGAAATCGTTATTTTGTAAATGAATGACCCTCAAATGTAAACTAGATTTAGACTTTTACGTCACGATTCTCACACTATATTGTTTGGGAGGCGGAAAACTACAACGGGCGAGGCATGGTCAGGGGTGATAACCCCAAAAAAGGGTTAGGGTAAGGGTTAGGATTAGGGGTCGGGTTAGGGTTAGGGTTGGGTTAAGGCTAACCCAAACCCTAACCCGACCCCTAACACTAACCCGAACCCTAACCCTCTAACCCCCCCTTGCGCAATACCATACCATGCCTCGCCCGTTGTAGTTTTCCGCCTCCCATATTGTTTAGACTAAGGGTTGCCTTAGATAACAATGAGCGTGTTGTGTGTTCTTTTTCATTCTTCAAATCATTCTTAATTGACCTTTGGGTGACCCAATCAGAACATGACAATTTAACCTTTATGAAGCCTCAATCCTGGAATCTCATACTTATAACTACTATACATTAATGCGCCTAGAAGAACACAACTTTGTAATCATGTTTGTAAAGGATTAATTCTTTTTTAATCAGATAACTGTTCACGCGAACGCAAGATAAATTACAAGTAAAACCACTTGTTTAAATATAAACTGACAGACTGCCGACTTGTTCGACATTAATCGGGAAATCCTTACAAATTACACCCCTCTTTTCCGTTCGAATAACAAAGAAGCCATCAAAAAGATGAAGGCGCTCCTAAATGGATCAACCGTATAGAACATCTTAATAAAAACACAGGTAAAAAGTTCACTAGATTGCCGTACAATTCATTTGGAGACAACGGAATGCGTGATGTTTCAGTTTAATATTTGACAAGAGGGCCATGGGCACTAAGGCGCTCACCTGAGACCCAAAGGAACTAAACTATTCTGGGAAGGTGGAGTTCAAAATAATAAAAGTACTTCATGAAACATAAATATCATCATAAGGTTCACAAGAAGAAATTCGCTAGCCCCTGGAAATCATGCTCTTCAGAGCACCGGAGCCATTTTCAAAGTAAATCAAGATATTATAGGAACATATGTTCTCAGCATGTTTCATTAAGATTGAACTAAAATGTGACTTATAGAGAGTTCACAATGTTTCACTATAGCAATAAAAAGAAATCTGCCACCCACCTCAGGGCCTTGCTTTTAAACAAACTGGAACTATTTTCAGACTCTCCTTGCAATGATATTTCCAATTAAAACAACAATCAACCCTATTTTAAACACAAATATTTGACAATCACACCAAAACTACCGACCTGACATCAATAAACTGTGTGCTATATAAATTTGTGTTCCACTCTTATCAGTCTGAAGGTCTTTGATGTAAGGTCCCAGCTGGGGCCTATTTCTAGGGACTAAGGGGCTTTTAAGCTGCAAGCCTGTTACATCACATTAACAATTCAGGCAAAGTAAATAGAGAATTAATTAGTTGCTGATAAGCAGGTGGATGAATGGGATCAATGGAGTAATAAGAGTGCTTTCCTGACAAGCCATGCATTCATGATTAGAGGTCAATTATAATTCAAGTTATATACAGTTGTTTCTCCGCTAAGTAATTTTCTGTAAAATCAATATAACTACTTAAAATTTTGAGAATATTTAATAAAGGGTTTTCAGATGGCAAAAATATGTTTGTTGCACTTCATCCCCGACCAATCATAAACATAAATAATCCTCTTCAGAAAGGAACAAAAATAAATAAATAAAAATTTGGCAATTTAACTGT
Organism: Dreissena polymorpha; assembly: GCF_020536995.1. Taxonomy (NCBI): domain Eukaryota; kingdom Metazoa; phylum Mollusca; class Bivalvia; order Myida; family Dreissenidae; genus Dreissena; species Dreissena polymorpha. The sequence goes on from NC_068362.1 coordinate 85,419,981, forward strand.
ATATCTTATCGGCAGAATTAATATTCAGATGACTGCATGGAGATCACGAATATCATAATATGCATACATTTCATTCAACATGTACATTGGTAATTTCATAGTAAAGTGTAAACAAGGTTACACTATACAGCCATTTAAAACCATGTTTTTCAACAGACCGCAACCAATAAGGAACTCGGCCTAGATATCATAACAAGATATCCATAAAACCAATGTTTTGACTAAGTTTCATGATGATTGGACAAAAATGTTACTTCTAGAGTGTTCACAAGCTTTTTTTACTATACAAATATAAGGAAAAAGACCCCCCTGGCGGCCATGTTGTTTCACCGATCCGAACCATTTTTTTGAACTCAACCGTCGTAGCAAGGAAACAAATGTTCTGACCAAATTTGATAAAGATTGGGAATACAATGTGTCTTATAGACTGTTCACATGTTTTCACTATAAACATATAGAGAAAACTGCCCAACCCCCTGGTGGCCATGTTTTTCCAATGTACATTACTATTTTCAAACTCGTCCAAGATATCCACATAACCAATGTTTTGACCAAATTTCATGATGATTAGGCAAAAATTGTGACTTCTAGAGTGTTCACAAGCTTTTTTACTATATAAATATAAGGAAAAAGACCCCCCTGGCTGCCATGTTTTTTAACCGTTCCAAACCATTTTCGAACTCAACCGTCGTATCCAGGAAACATATGTTCTGACCAAATTTCATGAAGATTGGACCAAAAATGTGACTTTTAGAGTGTTCACATATTTTCACTATATACATATTGAGAAAACTGCCCCGCCTCCTGGAGGCCATGTTTTTTCACCGATCTGGACCATTTTAGAACTCATCCGAGATATACATGAAACCAATGTTTTGACAAAGTTTCATGATGATTGGACAAAAATTGTGACTTCTAGAGTGTTCACAAGGTTTCTCTACAGCCATATAAGGAATACTTCCCCGCCCCCTGGCGGCCATGTTTTTCAACGGTCCGGAACAATTTTTGAACTCAACCAACATATCATTAAGACAAACATTTTGACAAAGTTACATGAAGATTGGGCATCAAATGTGACTTATACAGTGTTCACAAGGTTTTTCTTTTGTTTGACCTAGTGACCTAGTTTTTGATCCAGAATAACCCAGTTTCGAACTCAGTTGAGGTATCATTGGGGCAAATGTTCTGACCAAGTTTCATGAAGATCGGACAATAAATGTGGCCTCTAGAGTGTTCACAAGGCAAAATGTTGACGACGGACGCACGACGGACGCACGACCGACGGACGACGGACAAAAGGCGATTCCAAAAGCTCACCATGAGCACGTTGTGCTGATCTCCATAGGATTACATATGCCCCCGAAAAACGCTTTGATAGAAGTTATGAGCATTTTTTTGGAAACCTTAACGCAGATTTCGAAACCTAAACGCGGACCTTAAGTTCAAGGTCAAAGTCAAAGGTGTCAAAATTTGTGTGCGTATGGCAAGGCCTTGTCCATATACACATGCATACCAAATATAAAGGTTAAATCTGAAGCGACATAGAAGTTATGGGCGTTTTTCGAATCCTAAACGCAAAGTGTGACGGACAGACAGACACACGGACGGACGGACGAACGGAAGGAATCACGGACGGACAGTGCGATCACTATTTGCCCTTCTTCGGGGGCATAAAAATATCCAATTGTACATATCAGGCACAGTAATGTTAAACTTGGTACTTCACCAAATCACATTTCACCAAATTTGATTTACAATTTGTTTAAAGATGACGGAGGTTTCATTATAATATTTGAAAGATGCCATATCAATTTCACATAAATACGAACCTCTAAAATCGAAAAAAACAACATGTTTTCGGGTAAAAGTTCACTAGATTGGTTTAAATTTGATTTATAGATGACTGAGCTTGTTTCAGTATAATATTGAAAGATGTCCATGTTGGCATATAAGAAAGTCCCAATTAGGTTCGTACACAAAAACAAAACAGTTCAAACGTTCGTTTACAATTCATTTGGATACCGCGTGTGAGGTCTCCGCATAAGTAAGGTATCCGTATAAGTCATTTAGAATGTTTTCATTGAATCTAATAAAATATAAAGATTTAAGAGTACATACAGGACATTTTTACAGGTGTTTATCCACTAACCGACTGGTCCTTTTTGCGCTGATACTGAACTGTTTTTATTCCAGATATGGAGTTTTGATCATTTTTGTTTACAATTAAAATTATCATATATAACTAAAACGAAAGTATATAAGCATAGTAAGATTTTTTGCATGCCATGCCATGTTCTTATTATAGTTGCCAATCTTAGAATGAAACGAAAACAAATTAGTTTAGCCAACCTACCTACAATATGTGCTAGCCTTATGTAGCATCAGTCTTTGTTTACAAAATAGACAATGTTTGTACACATTACCATTTCAATAATACTTCAAATGTGATTTATAGGATTGAGGTAAAAAAAATATATCAAAAGTCACAATACCTGTCACAAATTTCAAAACCTGCCGTGTACAAAATGTACTCTTTCTCGAAATAAAAAAGGATTTAATTATATTTTTACAATTCGATTTCAAACAAGACATATATGCTTTTTGAAGGTATAAAAATATCACGTTTCGAGCATGGTGCTAGAAACTATGCACGAAACTGACGATCCGTGAGCAAGGTGTCATATCGCATTTAAATATTTTCGGGATATTTATAAAATAAATTACAGTCGCAGTAAATTAATCCCATAACTATTCCGCGAAATATGTTTGCATTTTGATTGAGCTATCGACATGGAAATATGAATGTGATTTGTTTTTATTGCAGACGAATACGATACAGAAAAACACTATCCCTATGCTAAAAGTTTGCAAACATAAATCATTAGAGGCATTCTATTTGTTTATACTTATCATTAAAATACTACCAATGTAGTACATATTTATACACATGAAACATAATCATACATGTGAACGGTCGCTGTTTTATTGCAACTTTTTGTTTGATTTTTGCAAGACATCACATGACAATAATTGAAGCCTGTACATGTATTGAACGTGTTAATATGATCACTTTTTAAAAGCAATTAACCGGTAAACGACGCCTTTTTCAAATAGTTTAATATGGTAAAAGCCCTATGATTTCAGAATCGAGAGCTTCAGAAGTTATAAATAAATTTCTAGGGAGACAGAAATATTTTCCGATCTCAAATGTAAGGCGTACAAGACTTGTTGAAAGTGGTACTTCGTGTTCAACGAATTATAAAATACACAAGACAATATTATAAGTTCGACGTATCATACTGTAACACAGGTGAAATAAGCAGATCTTATTTGCAAAAAATAAGATTAAAACGAACACATTGAATACCACTGACCAAAAGATAAATTAAAATGTAAATTAAAAACACATGTTTGTCCTTCTCCCCGCCGCCGTAATCATATACATGGTTAGCGATTGTTTTATATAATATGCGCACTAGTATGGTCAGTCCGTCAGTGTACACCATAGTCCTATCAATTGATTTTAAAACCAGTTTTAAATTATGCCACTTTTGACCAGCATATTTCAAATTGTAATACTGTAAACGTATAGAAATTCGTCGGTATGAAATTTCGTGGTTTAATAAAAATCAACAAATTCGTTGAAACGTAATTTCGTGGATTTCAAATTTTTTGGGAATACTGACCTTAATAATAATTAAACTTTTATTTAAACAACCAGAGTAATAACGAAGCATAATCTGCTAATCTGTGTTGACAGCAAGACTTGGGGTTAATGTGCATTGTTAAAAATGGTTGAAAACGGAAACAGTTCAGACACGTTCCCCTACTATAGCAGGATTGCCCGACCTTGCAAAGGCCCAGTCTATGACTGAAGCATTATTGACACAGGTCGCTAACGATTTAGTGGAAGAAAACATTTTCAATTCGGAAATATTTTAATTAAGCCAGAAATTGTGTAATGTGACCTACTAAAGTGAAGTAATTATAAAAAAAAACAAATATCTCGGATAACCGAAAACAAAAGAAAATGTCGGAAATGACATTCGGAAATGACCGATTTCGGCTAAAAGAATGTATAAATAATCGTTGGTACTTGAATTCGTGGTTCAATGGACCAACGAAATCCACGAAAATTCGTACTAAACGAAATTTAATGGTTATACAGAAACAAAATCTAAAAGGAAATGTATACATACCAATCACAAATCAAAAGAAAACCCGTTCTAAATGAGCTATGTAATTGACATTGAGCCCAAAATCACTGGGATCTGCGTGCAGGTCACACTGACTAGCTATCAAGAACGTTCGAGTGTGACTGTGTACTTACGGACGCAGAAGCAGAAGAACATAGTACACTAGTTTTTTCCACATGTTGGATTAGACATTACAAAAAGCATTCGCATGGGATGCACACTTATGTGCGATGGTGACAGATCAATGGGAAATTAGATAAATGGGGAAACATGTGAAATTCTTTCGGAATATTCAATATTAGTATTACAAATATAAGTTAACTATGGCATAAAAAATATTTACGTACGTTATAATACGCAATAAGTACATTATTTTACCATTATCAGTGTCTAGGACTGATACAAAATATGTTACTGCCTTTTCCGACATCAGCAGAAATTGTAATATTACAATAGACTTTCAATTTGAACAAACTTGAAAATACCAAGCACACAATTAATTAATGTCGACATTATTTACTTTGTTGTGAAGTATTGACGACATATAGTTGAACTTTTCGGTTATGTTTCCTACCTAAAACCTTCCATGCGCATTGGCGAACGTAACGACTATCGTATCGATGGTAAGGAATTTCCCACGAAACAATGAACTGCATGATCAACCAGGTTCTGTTCTTTGTTTCAACTTCCATACCTTTATATAGACCCGTCTCTTTTTCATATATCATGAACAAACTGTTTATTATTAATCAAGTAACCATGCACAAAGCAATCAAGCAATCAAGCAAATTATTGACATAACATTATTACATTTTCTTTCATCTGATAATTTTCAGTTGCACATGGCAATTTATTACAACGTGTAATTTTTAACAAGTGATGACCAAATTAAAAATTACAAACATCCTTACTGTTCTAAAATAATGAATCATTTTAAGGTTATAAATCAGTCTTCGTTTTTTTCCGGTACATTTTCCCAAGTACTTGCTTCAGCATTTATTAATAATACATCATCACACGCGAGAATGTCTCCAGGCGTACAAGATATTTTTTGATCGGATTACGTATTAAGAACACGAAATTTATTTATCAATTAGGATTAGACATACCAATCATGAGTGTCCAGCACGTAACAAACATTCTGCGATCGAATTAGATGATTGATAATTCATATCGATATACAGATGCTGTCAGTTTATACGGTATCATTTCTTAGAATGAACAGGAGATTGATCCATTCTAGGAAATAGAAAAAAACGAAAATTGGTGAGGTTTTAGATAGAACATGATTGCGGACGAAACACAATGGGAAATGGATAAATAATGTTGAGATAAGATATTTATTTGAAAGAAACAAGTGTAAAGTGTACATAATAGACAAACTGCGAGCCATTCCTATTAAGGCCCCTTCATCACCGTCAGAATGTTCGCATTTGTGAAGATTAGTCGTTGGCTATACAGAACAGTTATTAAAGAGGACACGACATACACAAAGTGTAAAAACATATCTATACAGGTTCCCGTTGATACGCGTTAATACGCGAGAAAAATGAGAGACAAATTCACGACACAAAGTACACATGTATTATAAATTCACATAGGGTCAAGCGCACATACTTTGCCAATAAAAACACGACACACACATAAATAAAGTTTTGCACAAGTACATACTAATAACACCATATCTATAGTGATCCTTGTGACCATAGAGAATAAAAACCGACTAGTTCACGACATATAATACATCTGTGCCATGATATTAGTAACAGGTATTTGCCATAACCAAATGGCACATACCTCTGCAAAAACATCGCGATATTTACGAAAATGATGTCTTACCCTTCTCCATAGTATAAACATCATATTTATAAAGTTTAATCTTATTACGTAAAGAGCTGAGATACTATTTCGCAACATAAAGTTTGTATGTGCAGCGTAACATTTCATAAGGTTGATTTTGAAAGATTGTAAGCGGTAGAGTAACGTCTTATTTTGTAATTGAAAGCCGTGCATTTGTGTTGTGTCTCACTGTTCTACAATTGGTTTCCTGCCATAAATAAATAACTACATAATAAACTTAATTAAGATGTATTATGTACACTTATATTACAATATGAAGATTGCGTTATTGGTTTAACCTACTTAGCGATGATGTCAACAGAACGAATAACCGTTGAATGACCCGGGTTTTCAATTATTTTAATACGATTAGAAACCCTATTTTCCACAAGAATTGTGTGATTTAAATCATTAGTTATCAAAGAATCCCAGGAGGCAATCGTGTATTTTTCACTGCAGTTGAAAATAAACAGGATTGTCATTGTCGTGCCAGAGATATACCTTGTAGGAGGGTATAGAGAGTTCAATTACACGACCTGTTTTTCAAACTATAAAAGATTCATACATAATCAGTTTTTAATTTTACATATTAAAATCGAAATATGACTCGTAAATAAATTCAGCATGACGATTCAAAAGGGCAATACAAGTATAAATGCAGTTATTGCTCTTGAGAAAGAAATCCTTTTATTGAAGTCTATCACCCTGAAATGTCGAGCTCATACCTGGTATAGTTTGCAATAAATAACCCATTCAAAACGTAAATGCATACACATTAACAAATGGTATCAACTCTAAAAAATACGTTTTCAAGATCAGGTAATGGCGCAATTAGAATTAAACAATCAAAGGGGTAAAAACTTATAGAACATGACATTAGGCTTATTACCTATTGGTCACTTCACATACCCATAATGCAATATAACTAACTCTGAACTGGATGCCTTTTTTAAAGTTCGAGATATGCTCCCGTTCAAATTTAAGCAATATCAATGATAAAGGGCAATATCTCTACAAATATGGGAGCAAGAGTTACGGTTTTTGTGTACTCAGCAGCCTCAACCTTTATAAGTTTCAAGCTGATACCTGGCGACGACGACGGACAGACAGACAATTGTTGTTGACTGCATTAGTTTTCTCTTTATAATAATTCCATCTGTTGTCGAGATTTTTCAGCTTTGAAATTACACTGTGCTTTTAAATGTCAGTATATGATACGCTTTGGTAAATGTGTGTTAAGTTGCATTCCTAATGCATATCGTTCATATTTGCATGTATGTTATTTTTGTGCAACTCTGCTAATGTAAACTAGGGCTGGGTTTCATGTAAACAAATATTCTAAATCGGCCTAATGGGCATATAACTGCTGAAATAAAAGTGAAGGCATACACAACGGAAGGTGAAGAAATGCAATATACGCAATTTTAATTAGTTACATTTATACATCGACTAATTGATGCTATATTGATAGACTAGAAATTACTTAACATCAATATGATGTTCGACTCTTATGGAATGTTGTGCAAATAACGAAAAATGGTATTGCTTTATATTTCAATAAATCAATATTAGCGTTGCAAATATATTTTATTTATTCATTACGATGGCGACACAAGAACGTATAACCTGTGGATGAACCCGGTTTTCAAACGGTTAAATTTGAACGGAATCCCAATTGCGATCCAAATTGACGTGATTGATTTAAATGAGGCCTTTTAAAAGATTCTCCCTGGGGAAACCGTTTCCCACCGAAGTTACACCAGCGTATTAATTTAACAACCTATACATTTAACAAGCACATATTGTCGTGTTAACAAAATGGAAGATACAATCATTAATTTAAATAAAATATTTTAATTTAGATTTTTATTGAAATTCTGAAAAATAAAGTTCAGTAAGTTGTGAAAACATAACCGACGGTTAAGAATCATTTATAATTTGAATAAAAGTGCCACAAAAATACTCTTCTTGTTCATTCATTAACTATACTAAGATGCGTACGGTAACATTGATGTGTTATTTATATTTCACTCTTATATTGTACTCTTTATATTTCAACAGTTGACCGTGTGCGTTTAGTCATAGACTTCGCATTATCATGTTTGCGTTTATCTCATCTCCCATGGCACAAACGCTGCCTTTTATAAACAAATAAGGGGAGCCTAGATGTTGTTGAAAAAAACTAAATCATTCACATGGGACGCGCACAGCTGTGAGAAAATGACGTACCAGTTTGAAATAAAACGGAAAAAGGAAGATTACATCATTCACTTAATTCTACAGAATTCCGATTTCGTATTTCAGATGACAATTCTAGTAACATAATTATTTGAAGAGTGCTCAGAAGAATTAGATTAATACTATTTTGAAAAAAAAATAAAATAAAACTAGTCTACTACAATGCGTTAGGTCAAATAAATTACGTAATTAATTGTGGTGTTTTGTAGAAGCAGACACGGATATTACACAATAAACGAACAGAAAAAGACACATCCAGATGATGCCAATTATAATGTTTTACCGGTGAATTGCTATTGAAGTATTATAACCACAATTTGTTGTTGTTTTTTTTGTGTAAATTTAGGCATATTACGCCCTTAAAATCCTAATTTTAGATATAACAAAATGGTTTGTAACGCTCTTAAAATCCTAATTTTATATATATAAAAAATGGTTTGTAACGCAGCAGCCACTATGCTTCCAGCAGATGAAACATTGGTTTATGGTTAGCAAAGATTAATGCCAATGAACGATGAAAATATACCAATATATGTATTTAACTACATTGAAAATAAAGCAAAGGCATGCATGAATGGTCTGGTCATTATAATGACATCATCACAGGAACGTGTATCAACGCAGCGAATGTTTTTCCTTCTTTGTAAAGTAATTATAAATGAGTACGGTATCGACAATTGCAGCGAAAAGGCGTGTTAACGACATGTTTTGGATTAGTAACATGGGTTTCTGCAAGTTAGTTCCAAACAATTTAAATGACCGGTAATTTCCAATATGAAGATTTCAAGTCGTTAATTTTCCCTACTCATGTTTTTTTCGCGCTGATTTCTCCGAATAGGCGCGGTACATGTACCGGTACCTTTTGCAGTATGGAAAACACAATCGCTGCAACGTTTGTGCCGAAAAAAACAAAACACTATATGAGCGCGGGAATATTTGACACGTTTCCTTTTTACATTGTATTTTCATATACGTTTACTATATGTAATCGCGATTCACCAGCGAATGACCGACACTATTGTTACTTATGTTGGTACGTCAATGTACTTAGAATTGTGTATGCTATTCCATAAGTTTATAATTTGGTTATACATTTTATTTGTTCACATGACCCTATGTTAATGATTGTATTCACCACTTATACGTATATACTTTAAAATAATATCGCCAAATCTAGTTCATTCTTAGTGTAATTTTGTATTATAATATATTATCTTCAGATGTTTTATTTCGAACGCGATAACCCCGTTTAATCGTCTGTTTATACCATACATGCGGAAATAGTCGTCCATGCATTAAGCCCCGTTTTCCAAGAGTCAGACTCAATTAACTGCTTTGCCCCATGTATTGATTTGTGCATCTGCTTCGACAGCAAATACAACCGTCAAACTTGGACCAACTTTTCCTGTTTAACTGATTTTCTTATGTGGACCATGTCACAATAATTGTGTTCTGTTAAATGGTTGATAGTAGATGTGTGTCATAACAGACATAGCCCGCTCAGGAGCGTTAGAACAAAACAACCACGCACAGCTAAATTAAGTCTTACACGTATTTGAAAATGCTTCAATTTACAATTATTGGCTTCTTTATCGTGTTATTTCTGTCATTATAATTATTGTTATTATGTAATTTTAATAAGTTCAGCATCAGAATCGAAGACTATAAAACGGCAGAATTTTTTCGACCAGGCATAAAGGTGCGCAATACTTGTTATTTTCGCTCAGACATACAATTATGATAACATAGGTCTCCCAATATGGGAGAACGTAATTGAACATTTAAGTATTCAATAGTTTACTTAATCACATAACGCGTCGAACAGTTGAGATAAATTAACAAAAGACAAAGCTGTGAATATGCGACCCGGCTCTGTTATACCATCTGTATATAATGTGTTCTGAAAACGAAACAAACGGCTATATTATAATAAGAATGTTCTCGCCTGTAATAACTGCCAGTCAAGTTAGTTTTACGTGTGTTATTTTCATTCTAAGAAAACCTCGCACGTGTTTTCGAGTAGAAACACTCGGTCATTATGACCGATAAAACAACGCATTCGACATGGATAATAATGTTATTTGTTATTTCCACCATTTAAAAACATAATGACGCATTTATCTAAAACGCCATTTCTCCCGATTTTACGGACATTGGCAATTGAGCAACAATTATATGGCCATGAAACTATAGGTGTAAGATGTAATTCCACGCTAGATGGAACAGTATTACCCTTCAAATTTAGAGTTCCTAACCACTAATAGATTTATTTCATAAGATGAAGTAATTTATCTCTTAACAAACTCAATAAATACGCAGACAATAGATATTCTTAATAAATCATCTGTAAACAATTATAATTAGTAAGTAATATGCCATGATAATCGGTACTCTATTAAGAAATGTCAAACGAAACTATGAATTGCATGATTAACCAGGTTCCAAAACGTCTACACATTTATACAATTAGTCCACTTGAATACAAGCAGAAACCCGCCTACGGATGAAGATCGAATAAATCCTTTTAGGAATATTATTATGAAGCCTATTGGTCATTTAGTGAATATTAGCCAACGGCAGTGTTGAAACATCTTATATTTTACAATCAAAGACAGTTCTTAATGTATAAAAAAGCTACAAAACCCGACCACTTTATAAAATTGTAACCATTTTGAATCTGAATAAGTTGCTTTTCGACGAATTTCCAGCAAAATACGATCGACCATTGAAAACACACATTCGATATATTAAATCGTAGTAACAATATAGTTTTGATAAAAATATAACGTTTTGGGAAGATGTACGGTGGCATAGAGGTGACATTCAGTTCTCTTTTTTAAATTGCTCTCCTCTGTTTTCTATTACTAGTTGTAGTAGTAGTAGTAGTAGTAGTAGTAGTAGTAGTAGTAGTAGTAATAGTAGTAATAGTAGTAGTAGTAGTAGTAGTAGTAACAGCAGCAACAACAACAACAGCAGCAGTAGTAGTAGTAGTAATAGTAGTACTAATAGTAGTATGTTATGTTATATCAGAGCCTTGCCTGCTTTGACCAGCTATATATATGCGTACAGAATATTTACACATGTTACGCAAAATTTGATTGGCTGACTAACTCGGGATCTCGAGATAGCGAAAATTCTCTCCTCTTTTGTTTAATACATTCTGCCTTTATTTACTGCACCGCTCTTTTTTTTAATTGCACTCCGCTTTTATTTAGTTTTGTACTCATCTTTTTTCTATCTCGTGGCCACGACATAGCTAACTCGTGGCCACGAGATAGAAAAACGAGGAGAGCAATTTAAAAAAAGAGAAGTGAATGTCACCTCTATTCCACCGTAAAGATGAGACAATAAGGTAATCATTTGTTAGTCAAGACAGTAAGCGACATTCTGCTGTTGATTGAAAATATATTTTGATAGATGGCTTCTGTTTTTAAAGTCGATATAAAAAGGTTTAGCTTGAACAATATGTAATTATATGGCTACGTTTAAAACTTCATATAAGGAACCAAACCGCGTATCTGGAGATTTATACCAAGATAACTCATTGAAAATGATTTCAATGATTTTAATGGAGCTACCATAGGTACTTAAATGGATCACCGTTTCTTAAACGGATTGAATTGACATCTTTACGAGATTTATCTTGGTTAAAACGATATTTTATTGTAATTTTAAGAGATACTAGAATTACGGAGGATTGGACACGGATTTGTGCGAAGGCGCTTTCAGTCTTTCAGGTTTTTTTGCCAGTATTTCTCAATTAAAACAACAGCTGACCTATATTTCCTTTGGAGGTACAACATAAAGATTTGCCTTCGAAACAACTACTGCTCTTGGCCTGTGTCGTGATGTTATTACATAGGTCAACACGTATCATCACTGTCTGCAATATTATCTCTATTTACAGACTAAAACGGCTTAATATAACAAGTTTATCAGTTCGAGTCATTTTTTCTTTAAAAATTGTATGTAAGCAAAGTTTTCTATCTAAATGATAGTCTTTCAATTTAAATAACGACTAACGCAAATATTGCCTGCTTCAGCAAACTTCTTCTGCTGTAAAAAGAAACCGAGAATCAAACGTCTTCTTTTAAATTGCAAATGAAAAGCCTTCACTCTTAATGCATTCGTTATAAAAAATCAACCTCTTCAATTCCAGCGTTAAATCTTTCGAAGTTAACTGTTTTACCGGCGAACGTACCCTTAAATAGACCAAACATTTGGAACAGCCCATACGTTCATATGGGCAGCTTTCTGGGAAACGGTGCTTCGTTCAATTGCCTAAAGTTTTGTCAGAGATAAGCCTTTGCAGTTCGCACAGGCTTATCAGGTTCAACACGTTCCGCCTAGACAATTTTCGTTGCGTTTTGTTTAGAAGATCCTTTCTCAAGGCCTGAAAACACATGCACATCTAGGACGCCAATACGCACATGCATCAAGTCTGGTTTTCACAGAGCGAGACTCACATGCACATCTCAGAGGGGGTTAGCCCGTGACAAAAAAAAGGATGGCGACGTCCATGCCGATACCGGTATTTTTTATCATTGTATATCCTTTATTACTTGTATTTTTGTTTAAATACCGTTCACTTTCCAGCCATATCAGGAGCGGTTATTTTGTGACCCGCTAGGAAATTTCGCACGTAGTAAAGTCGAGCTATAGAGCGAATATTAATACGATAAACACGCTAATCACTTTCTTGCCGATATAACTGGAAAGTGAGCGGCATTTTTACAATTCTAAATGTAATCAATGGTATTAAACGGCGAAAAATTCCTGTCTCGGCATGGTCGTCACCATCTTGTTCGCCACGTGATAACCCCTCTGATATCTAGGTCTTGATGGTCTAGATACGAGCGTGATACCCAACGATGATAAAGATGATTTAGCCGTATAAAGAGATCTATTACTCGATCCTTTGTCAATAACATCTTTGTCAAAAACTTTATAACAATTTGAACAGAAACGGTAACTGTATCAATTTGGTGTTTGGGACATAACTGAAACCATCGTGACATATCTACACTCTGTACTCGCTTTTTTCGGAATTGCTCTAAGATGAAATGTCGGTAGCTTTGACGCTCTCGGATTGATTTCCTAACATAGTGCATGAAATGATAACAATTTTCTCTGACAGTAAATGATTCCGAAACTTAATCTGGAGATAATAACAGCTGTTTTGTCTTCGGCTCTATAACTGGGATGTCCAAAATAGTTCCATATATACGATGTAGCATGCCTATGTTGGCTAAAGTGATGCTAAGAGTAAAGTCATTCATTTGTGTTTGTCTGATGCAATTGAATAGAACGAGACGAAACACTGAAAGGATGAAAACATATCCAAATTGAAGTTTTCCCCCAATCAATTGGTTATGCATCCATATAAATATGTGACATTTGGGATTCGACTGAGATAATGTCATATTTTTAATTACATGGCAATAACTGGAGAGAGACTTATTTGAACGGAACAACCTGAAAATAAACACGTGTCCACGCAATAAGGATGTCATGTTAGTAAATTTGCATAATTTTTGTCCGAGATCAAACACGGAAAGAAATAATAATCAATGGGCAATTAATCCACCATAGTCTACGAGGCAAAACAACCTCACAATATTCGCGCCTGTCCATCCTATAAGGAAAATGCATATACAATACTAAATAAATGACATATTTATTATCAAATGACAATAACTCCTTTATAAAATCATGTAATCGGAAAAAATGGCAACGATGCGCATGTTCATCTAATAGGGATTCTGTGTATACAGTTTCGTCAAATATGGATAACTATAGTGTGACGTACTAAGCATACACGTAGTCAAAAGAGCAATAACTCCATGAAAAATCATTGGACCGGAACAACCTAAAATGGTATTATCAAATCGGATCACTATTGTCTGAAATCTCGCGTCGACGAAAAAGAAAAAGAGCATAACAATCAGAGCGCAATACTTCCCTTCATAGGCATGTGAGATCTCACGCAGAAATGAAAACTGCGACGGACGGCAGGACGGACATCGAGACGGACAGAAGTGACTATCGGGGACATTCGTTTCAGACCCGCACAAACTCTTTTCAGAATCATAATTCGGACGGACGGACAAAGCGTCGACTACATGCGCTACTGAGAGTATAGACAAGTATAACGAACAGGAACCTTATTTTTCAGCCTTGGTGCAAAACAGTCAACGTCGTAGCATGGTCTTATATGAAATGACACATCTGATAAAAATACTGACCCTTTAACTACCGGTCTATGCAATCATTGAATTATATGCGCCATGTTCTACATATCCGATCTGGTAAATTAGCGCTTACTATCAAAATGTTATTGTTCTTTCTATAACCAAATGCTTACCTTATTGCACTTGTTGGATTTGATTCCATCCATAGTTCTGATGGAGCACACTGTTGTGAACCTGTCCTATAGAACTTTGACAAGCTTGTTTCTAAAATTATCAACAATTGCTTTAAAACTAAATAAATTGTTAACCATTTATATGTTCTCGTTTTTCTATAAGACTCGTTCGATTTTGAAGGCTACTGTCGGTTTGAATTTATTCCGAGAGATTTCCCCTGTTGTTTCCTAAACTACTCGTGTACAATAAATATATATCAACGTATTTCGCGTTTCATTTGTGGCGTCATTTCTACCGGTGACTCATAAATACCATAGCTTGGCTTTATTGCAACAGTCTTTTTTTCAAAATCTAATTTTTATTAAATAAAAATCCGCATTCATCCTCGGAAATAAAGAAACGTAAACAACAATAACAAGGACTTGCTTCATAACAGTTGTAAAATTATGATGTTCTATTTGGTTGCAAACATGTACAATATTGTTATTATCACAATCTGATACATATTTAAGTAGTATCAATTTTAAAATACGAATATAACACACTGAAATGGCCTAAACATTAATTTTCTTCCGTCAAAATTAAGCAATACTGTATCAACAGATTAGAGTCGCACACATTGTTTTGAACGATCTTAATAGGCACTACCGAATACATAGTATAATATTATCATGTTTTTGCAAAAACACCCATCTGCTCAGAGTTTTGCAAAAACTGAATTTAACAATTGTGTAAAGAACATTTGTTATTCTCAGAAATAATTCGCAATACAGGTATATTGAAAAATTGCCTGAAATCCGAATAAGGTTTTATCTTTGTCTGCTGCAGCGACGGAGTAAAATGCATGTTTAACATATAACGTAAGAACGATCTCCGTTTTGACCTAAGTAACAGCGATTTCTAAAATATGTATTTTAATCGGATGGTATTATACCATTTCTTTAAACGTTTGCTTGTCTGAAATCTTCCTATGGTCATTATTGCTCTTGAACCTTAATTGTAACAGAGTTTGAATTTCTAAGTGAATAGCAACTGCCTTTTGCACTTTGACATTTTGGGAAGAAACGTGCGTCTTTCTCGAAGTATAACCTATTAACTGTTTTCGACAATGCTCGACAATGTCGAACATTTGTAATCAAAATGTTTCGATCAAACCGAAACAATAGGCTAACTCACAGGTCACTACATTGTCCTGCCCCCATATAGGTTTTTTTCAGGGCTTTGGCTTTAAACGTCAGTGGATCCGCATGCACCACAATCGCGGAAACCCCGTCGCCTAAAGCCGATTCGAGCTCTTTGTCAAAATCAAGTTGGATCTCGGTTAATTCCTACAGTTTAAGTGTAAACTGGATCACTCTTCAATTTCTGTCGCCGTTTTTGACAAAGTCGTCATTAAATGATTGACTTGTGAATTGATAGGAATGTGTAAACAAATGAGCATATTTATTCCTCATTTTTGGTTTCAACATATCTCAACGAAGAATGTTAGTTTTTCGGTTAGTACAATGCATCAGACTAAAAGCAACAACACATCGCTCTATTTTAAAAGCACTATTTTTGATGTCTGACTCAATCTTGCTTGCTTTATCTAGCACTAACAAGAAAACGTGTCATTTTATCAACATTTGTTTAAATCGTTTGTAAATTTTCATCTTTTGCTCAGACAAGCTACAGAGAACCCAATGTCCAACAGCAAGGGGTTTAGCTAAACAACAACCAGCCCTTCAGATTTGGAATAAAAAATGCATTTGAGACAACAGTTTCTTCCACAATTTCAGTGTCTGAAACATTTCATTTACATCATTACGGATCTCAATTTCTTGACACTCTATTCAAATCAAGAACCGCTTGAATAACTGTCGATAGTATTGCCATCTGCCATTTTATTTGTCCTAACACTTGCGCTCTACAACATGCATAGTCAATATCGCACTCAAAGTCCAATTAATGAAATATATGAATAAAAATCCAGAATTCATTCATGAAAAATTTAAACCCACATACATCATAATTATCACTTCGTTCTTACCGATGTTCATACGATTCGATGTTATAAAGTTCATATAAAGCTGCATAAATCTATAAACTGTACAGAATCTCCCTATTATTCTGATGGTTTTCTACCGAAACTCGTGCTGTACATTTTTTTTGATGTTGAGTTTATATCAAACAATAAAACAACCCGTTTCTTTGATTAATCAGTTCGCCTTTTAACATATTAATTCACTCGCACGGAAAGAAGATGTAGTTTTTTCCCCATTTTGAGAAATTTCCGCTTTTTCACAAAATTAACGAACACCGTTCTTTTTGGCCACTGTCACTGCGAAAATCACACATATCTCTTCTAACACATTAGTTATTCTAATGAGCGACATAGAACGTGTGTCTTTGTAACGTTCAGAATATCTGAATTACAACTACTGAACGTGAAAAAATACCATTATACAATGTGTAGTAAACATATACCACAACAATAGTAAAATCAGAAATAATTTGATTTTCTATACTTACCCATACGAACGTGCACACTGAAGATTCGATGGACCCGAGCTATGAGCATATTGGATTGCATGTAATATTTTGTGCTGATTAGAAAACTAGTTAATTATATTTAAGATAAATACTCACAATCAACGAATAATTCGCAAAACATTTCGTACAAAAGTTAACCAATAACAAATAAGTGTTCCTTATATCAATGGCAAAATTTCAACGCTAGATGTGGTATAGTTACATAGACTTAACGAGATACACAATGCTCGTGTTTATTTGTGTTGCACACTATTCCATTTTAATTTCCCGCAACGATATTTATTCATACGACCCACGAACACTAACTTGGTACATAAACATGTGTTGCATATATTGTCCCTCAAAAAACATAAAAGAGCATTTTGTATCTTGTTAAATCTATGATACCAGACCATATCTAGCGGTGAAATTGTGAATACTGCTATAAGAAATATTGATTTTTTATATATATATTTTTTTACGACATATTTTACGAAATAATCGTTGATTTTGAGTATGACGTGGTCGGAACAGGAGGCAGCGGTAATGCCAAGAATTAAAGTGCATATGTGCTTTTGTGTAAATACTGATGACATATTTCTGAAGTGTTTTATGTCACCTATTTGTCTTCTTTCATACATGTATATAGATCATAAATACACCCATCCGACGGGGCATATAAATTGGTGTTAGAAAATCTGTATATATATATTGATACAAACATCCTTTTTTGCAGCCGTTTGTCCCACTGTCAGTTCGCCGTCAAATTAATTGCAAAATAACTGATGTAATAGTTCTAATTAACTTCTAGTTCGATCAGACATCGTACTTTACATCAATTCCATGGCATGTATTTATCATTCTGACACCAAAAAAAGTCCAGCGCGGTATAGACGCGAGTACACTTGATTGCCATGTAATATGCCAGGATAACATATTTCTGGATTGATTCCGAACATCACAATAGACTTGATCGAGATGATATCACGCAAATGAGTTACAAGTACAACAAAACAACAACACAAATATGTGTATCGAAATTCAAGTTGTTTGAGTTGGAAATAAAATTACTTCCATGAATGAAAAAAGGAAACACAATGTAATTGTAAATTCCAGTTTTGTAATTGCTTGGGCAATAATGTAACTTAAATACATAACAAATTAAAACGATGTATAGGTTTGTCATAAACACAATGCCCCCTATTGCGCCGCTTTGAAGCCATATATTTGACCTTTGACCTTGATGGATGACCTTGACCTTTCACCACTCAAAATGTTCAGATCCATGAGATACACATGCATGCCAAATATCAAGTTCCTATCTTCAATAATGCAACAGTTATTGCAAAACTTTAACCAAGGTTAACGTTTTAAGACACATACAATGAATGACAGACAGACAGGCCAAAAACAATATACTCCCGATATTTCGATCCAGGGACATACAAAAGTTAATTTATTAATTTGCTTTATTGCTATTAAATTTGTAATACGTTCTCGTTCAACCTTTTATAGTGACAATTGGTTGCAACTTTCATTCTGTTTTGGTGATCTGTGAAGCTGAATGTCCGTCCAAAGTTTAATTTTGGACCCTTGAACATTATGGGCAAATTAGAAGTGACCATAGGAGAGTACAGCCTTCTTACTGTCATGCATTCACTGTTAATACGCAATCAATATACAGTACTAGATAAGTGATTTATACAATTAATTGCTAATTAAATTTAACATACATATGTAAGTTTCACTTTTTCAGTAGAACCAGACGGTTATGATTCTTGTAAAATGTTTAACACGCAGCGTATACATTGAAGAAATGCATATACTAGCTATATTCGAATACAACATTGCGTGTATCCTTTAACACCATTTAGGGGTACTGCGCGGAAGGTCTTTAATAATTGTATTTGACTTTTCTTAATGACTTCTTTCCAGACCTATCGACATCAACAGTAATTGAAATCTTTCCCGGTAAAGTCTCGTAAATGTCAGGAAATAACTGTTATTAAAACTATTAAACCAAAAAACATCATGAGCACTACGGATTCTGAATCCCAAAAAATTGAACAAAGCAGAACTCTGCGGGATTATTTAGCGGTGGGTTTCGAGTAAAAAGTTGGTACATATGGTATTGCAGCAACAAATGTAGATCTTATGGTACGATAGGTAGTGCCCGTAACTTACATAAAGCGTGCCCCATGGTAATCACACTGAGTATCAGTACGGCTTACCTGAACAAACAATACATTACAGCATAACTAAATGGATCAGCGCATTAATATGGTGGAATATAATGGATAATTTTTAATTTCAAATGCAATAAACATTTAATACAATCGTAACGAAGATGGATAACAGAAGGGATTTGCAATAACCCACTCATTGTTTTTGGTGTTGCAATTGTATGACAAAAATCGTAAAAAGATAGATCTGTATGTATGTGCATAGTTATATTTATAACATAAACACGGATGTTGATCCGTTCTTTCTTAATTAATTATCGTGCAAAAATATACAAGTACTTTACTATATCAATTCATATTAACAGTTACATGGTAATTAAATTGAAACGTATACAAATAAGTGTTGGTTGGTGCAAACTTGAAAAATTGAATGCCATATTGAAAATATTCTCACGAAAAATTAATCATCAAGTGTTTTCAATATGAAATGGCTTTAAGAGCCGCGATGTAAATTCGAACACAGTTCAAACAATATAAAATGGTATAGACCGATACATCAGCTTACAATGCGACGTTGTGTCAAATAAAATCGTGTAAATGCCAGACGAAATGTTGAAGACTGATCAAAGTTTAAATGTTGAAGACTGATCAAAGTTTACGGCCGATTATGTTCAGGGCAATACTTCCATTTTCCAGCAAGGGACGTGCATTGTATTAATGTTCTCTTCTAAAAGAAGTAAAATAATTTGCGATTGTTTGAAAATAAAAATAAATTCAATTACAAACTGGAAATCGTCAAATTAATGAAATTTTTTGGATGCAGTAAAGAGAGATAGGTTGATATGGGATTGATGTTATAATTACGGATTGTGGATACGAAGTCTTTAAAGCATAGTGTGCTCAAACTGAAGCAAAATTAATACAAGTTAGATTACTGATTAAAGCCTCTATAACGCTCAAAATCAACGAATATTTCGTACAATATTTCGTAAAATAAAGTAAAACAATTAAAAAACAGTGTTCCTTATGGCAATTGTCGATATTTCATTGACTGATGTGGTCTGGTAAAATAGATTTTGTACATACAACATGCTCGTTTTTATTATTGTTTTGTATATTTATTATATCTACATATCTTAATTGAAGTAGTTCAAAAGGTTTTTCTAAAAACAAACACATCAATAATTAACCCTTTGCATGCTAGGAAATTTGTCGTCTGCTAAAATGTCGTCTGCTGAATTTCTAAAATTAGCATTTTCTTTGATTTTTTTTCAAAGAATACTATCAGAATAGCAAACAGTTTGGATCCAGATGAGACGCCACGTTCTGTGGCGTCTCATCTGGATCCAAACTGTTTGCAAAGGCCTTCAAAATTCGGTTCCCGCACTGAAAGAGTTAAGATTTGTTCGAAATAAAAGCACTCAATTGAATTAACACCATCTTAATAATCGAGGCGTACATCTAGGATCCTTCAAACTAGTTTATGTTGACACAGTGGGTTAAATTTGTGGTAACCGTTTATTTCCTAACTAAAACTAAACAGCCGTTGCGTGAAACATACCGGTAGCTTAGAGCGTTATATAGATGCAATAATAATCCTCTTTGAAATCAAAGTATATCATAGTAAACACGCGTAATTATACAATTTGAGTATTAAAATGTTGTGTTTTAATGAAGTATTGTGCCTTTAAAGACACAGTGCTTATTGTGTTATAGTGTTCATTTTTAAGCATAAGTTGACGTCATCAGGCCTTGATTATGAGGTTATAACTTAGAATGTTTAGTAATATGGTTTTGCGCCTAGAAATAATACCTATGTAAACATGTTTGATGACGATTAATACTTATGAAATTCGTCTCAAGCAGATAATGGTATTGGCGATGAAAAAATAAGTCAATTATGGTGTACAAAATAAATAGAAAATAAATGATTTACATTGCTTATTGCAAACCCATTTGTTAAAATACATACTGACATACTGATATACTGCCGACTTCGTTCGACTTAAGATGGAACATTCTTTGGGAATACTCTAGTGATTTACTGTTAATTACAAGAATATCAGTGAAACTGATGGATGCTCCCCGATGATGCGCTTTATCAATCTATATGTCAATAACCACTTAACAAATATATTATTAGCCTCGGTGACCTTGACCTTGACCCAAGTGACCTCAAACCTCATCAAATGGTAGAGGTTTATGCCAGGTACGTACATGCCAAATATGTAAGAGATCGGTAAAATATTGAAGGCGCTATGAGAAACTGTAACAAAAATGTAACGGAAAAAATTATTATTAGCCTCGGTGACCTTGACCTTGATCCCAGTTACCTAAAACCTCATCAAAAGGTAGAGGTCCGCGCAAGGTATATTGTACCTACATGCAAAATATGAAAGAAATAGGTAGTATTGAAAGAGCTACGAGGAACTGTTACAAAAGCGTGACGGAAAATATATTAATAGCCTCGGTGACCTTGAGCCCAGTGACCTCAAGTCTCATCACAAGGTAGAGGTCCATGCAAGGTTCTTACATGACAAATATTTAAGAGATCGATAAAGTAACAAAAGCATGACGGAAAATCTAGTATTAGCCTCGGTGACCTTGATCTTGAACCCAGTGACCTCAAACCTTATCAAAAGGTGGAGGTCCATGCAAGGTACGTACATGCCAAAGATGAAAGAGATCGGTAAAGTATTGAAGGTGCTATGATAAACTGTAACAAAAGTGTGACAAATTTTTTTTATTAGCCTCGGTGACCTTGACCTTGAACCCTGTGACCTCAAACCTCATTAAAAGGTAGAAGTCAATGCAAGGTACCTACACGCCAAATATGAAAGAGATCGGTAACGAATTGAAGGTGCTATGAGAAACTAAAACAAAAGTGTTACGGAAAAATCTATTATTAGCCTCGGTGACCTTGACCCCAGTGACCTCATCAAAAGGTAGAGGTCCATGCAAGGTACCTACATGCCAAATATGAAAGAGATCAGTAAATGATTGAAGGTGTTATGATAAACTGTAACAAAAGTGTGAAGGAAGGAAGGAAGGAAGGAAGGAAGGAAGGAAGGAAGGAAGGAAGGAAGGAAGGAAGGAAGGAAGGAAGGAAGGAAGGAAGGAAGGAAGGAAGGGAAGGAAGGAAGGAAGGAAGGAAGGAAGGAAGGAAGGAAGGAAGGAAGGAAGGAAGGAAGGAAGGAAGGAAGGAAGGAAGGAAGGAAGGAAGGAAGGAAGGAAGGAAGGAAGGAAGGAAGGAAGGAAGGAAGGAAGGAAGGAAGGAAGGAAGGAAGGAAGGAAGGAAGGAAGGAAGGAAGGAAGGAAGGAAGGAAGGAAGGAAGGAAGGTAGGAAGGAAGGAAGGAAGGAAGGAAGGAAGGAAGGAAGGAAGGAAGGAAGGAAGGAAGGAAGGAAGGAAGGAAGGAACTATAAGCTGGCAACTATATGCTCCACCGAAAATATTTTGGGGAGCATAAAAATGAAGACGTTAATTATAGTTAGACTATCGAAATACAGTGCACTAGATCGGTTTGCACTTCGTTTATAGTTGACGGAATGCGTTGGGGTTTAGTACAATATTTGTGAACTATACATATTATCTTAATATAAATTATGCCGAAATAAGTGCTTTGCGCAATGACACAGGTTACAATAGTTGCATTTAAATAAATATATGCCTGCCAGTAAAATTAGACTGACGCAAAAAATGTATCTTATTTTACGTTAGGCTTAAGTTGATATCTTGATCTTTTGAAAGGGTTATGCAATTAAGTATGCTTGATACTGTACTCTAACCTTGGACATAGGGACTTGGTTAACGCCTGCGACACTCCGTCGCAATAAGATGACCACGTATGGCAAACAATATAAAAATACATCTACATTGTTGAAAATAAATCATGCGTCTGTTGACCTTTGATGGTTACCCTGACCTTGAATCTCTGGAGACTGGCTATAACGCAAGACACTCCTTCATATCATGCTGATCACGTGTGCCAAGTTATTTGAAAATCAAAAGTTTTGCTCCGTACAATAAGCCTCATCATACAGAAAATTTTGAATCCAGTATGAATAATACTTATAAGATACAGACAACTCAGCAGAAACTCAAACAATTACATACAAATACGCTGTAATGTCGTGACAATAAACCAATTATTACAATAAAAAGTGAATTTTTTTAAGAATATTTTTTCATTGATATGGTAGAGGTGTAATGCCTAATTTAGCTTGTACATACAGTACCAAAAAAACTTAAACACTTCCTCAATCGTTATAGTTTTTCCTCGCATATTTATGTTCAATTTTAGAGACAATTTACTTTCTATTAATTTACGTCCAAAAATATAACGAAGCTATGAACTTTCCATATTCAAATAATGTTCTCATCTCAGTACGGAAAAACATGTATTTTGTCATTCAATAATTTCACTTAGCCGACAAACCAACGGTCGATTGCGGTTATAATACAATTCAATTATTATGCGGCGAAGTCAGTAAATGATCCGATTAAGTAAGAAAATATATTAATAAAGAAAATCATTAAATTATATGTGCTTTATATCAAGTGATCGTTGGAAGTACTTTATCTTGTCCTCAATAACAAATGGTAATGTGTTTTATGTTCGTAACAACAGACCAGATTGCCGAACATGAAAACCGTTCGATATTTCCGTAACAAATTGATCGCAACAACGCAAGGTACGTAAAGCTTAATAAACTAGAAAGTAACTTAAAATAACCATTAGTTTTTTTGAAAGGAGGTCAAGACAATTTTCCATATTAGCCATTTTACAGTTATTTTCGGAAAACGGACATCGTCAGTATTATCTCTTTCAATGTAAATGTGTACGTTGTCACGACACATAATGTATTGATGCTGTCCACAAAACGATCAAATGAATGACCACCCAGAAAGCGAAAGAACATATCTGTATTTGCATCGATTTCCATACCGCTATACATAATTATCCTGCTTTTATAAATTATGGACGAACTGGTTAAAAATTATTAATCAATTAATCAAATACATTTTTGACATATCATTTACAGATTATATTTGATTTGAAAATATTCATGCTCATTTAAAAGACTTTATTACAATACAAAGTCAAAATGAAACACAATTTCTAGTTTGAAAATGTTCAACCATTTGTAATGTAAACGTACGGTTGAAGTTTAAGCAAATGAGCCTAAAGTAAACTTAATATAGCCTTTTGGTGATAATGTCATAACTCTACGCCCGATTCTTGCATATGCATTTCCAAGTTTGTCTGCAGTATACCACGGTAATATTAATATATATGCGCATAAAATAAAATATGTTTATATTATTTATATGTATATGCTAAAATATGTTTTACCTAACTAACATTCAGTAAAGGAAAACACCCAAGATTGTATCCGAGTGCAAAAACAACACATTCCTTGATCAGATAACGAATCAAGAAAAAAACTCGTTTGAGCAATAAGGATTAGATGCTCCAATCTTGTTTGCCCAGAACTTTAGAGACAATCTGCGATTGAATCATATGATTTCTGTTAATTGCGTAATTTATCTTAATAACGATGTATGTCTTTAAAGACCAGATATTCGATAGAAATGAACAACGGTTAATTCGTTTCTGACAAATGAGGACTTGAACATAGAGAAGCTAAAACCTTTTTTCTAAAACAAAAAGAAACGATAACAAAAAGAAGCACATTTTGTGGTGTCAATGAAATATAATACAATATATGAAAAGGAGCTTCCCGTGGCGACGAAAAGCAAATTATTAAATAAGTATAATTCTTAAAAATCAAGCAGTACCACACACGACAAATGAAATACTTTTCTTGTTCTTTCATATGATATACTTATTTTAGTATGGTTACATTAATGTGCTATTTATATGTCACTCTAATATTGTAATCTTTATATTTCAACAGTTTACCACGTGCGTTTAGTCATAGACTTCGCATAAACATGTTTGCGTTCATATCTCCCATGACACACACGCTGCCATTATTAGACAAACATCGGGAGCCCAGCTGTTGTTGAAGAAACTTAAACGTTCACATGGGACGCGCACAGCTGTGAGAAGAAGTCATACCAAATTAAAATATAATGGAAAAGGTAGAACACATCATTCATTTAATGCTGCAGAATTCCGATTTCGTATTTCAGATGACAATTCTAGTTACATAATTATTTGAAGAGTGCTCATTAGAATTAGATTGATACTACTTTGAAAAATAAATTAAACGAGTCTATTACAATACGGAAACGTATATTACACAATAAAAGTACAGAAGAAGACAAAATCCAGATAATGTCAATAATAATATTTTACCAGTGAAATGCTATTGGTGAATTTAAACCACAATTTGTTTAGTGTAAATGTAGGCAAGTTACGCTCTTAAAATCCTAATTTTAGGTAAAAGCAACAAATGTTTTGTAACGAAGCAGAAACTATGCTTCCAGCAGATGAAACATTGGTTGATGGTTAACACCGATAAATGCCAATGAACTATGACAATGTACCAATATAATTATTTAACTACATTGAAAATAAAACAAAGGCATGCAGTTTGGTCTGATCATTCATTATAATGACACTATCGATAACACAGAAACGTGTATCAACGCAGCGAATTATTTTTCTTCTATATATAGTATTAGTAAATTAGTACGTTATTGAAAATTCCCGCGAAAAGGCATGTAAAAGACATGTCAATGATAAGTAAGATGAGCTTCTGCAAGTTAGTATCAAACAATTTAAATAACCTGCAATTTTCAATATGAAGATTTCAAGTCGTTAATTTTCCAAACACATGTTTCTCGCGTTGCTTTCTCCCAATTGGCGCGGTACCGATACTTTTCGCAGTTTGGCAAACAAAATCGCTGCAACGTCCGGTTGTGCCGAAAAAAACAAACACTTAATGAGCGCGGGTATATTTGACACGATGCCTCTTTAAATTGTATCTATATATACGTTTACTATATGCGATCGCGATTCACCAGCTCATGACCAACGATCATATTGTTTCTTGTGTCAGTATGTCAATGTACATATAATCTTAGAATTGTGCATGTTATTCCATATGTTTATAATTTGGTTATACATTTAATTTGTTCACATAGCCCTATGTTAATGATTGTATTCACCACGTATTCGTAGATTCATTAAAATAATATCGCCAAGTCTAGTTCGTTCTTAGTGTTGTTTTACAGTATAATATATTTTCTTCAGATGTTTTTATTTCGAACACGATAACCCCGTTTAATCGTCTGCTTATTGTCACGTCAACGTCGTGAGGTGAACGTGTACGTAAAGTGCCGTCCCGAATTATATTGTGCACTCCACACAGACTCATCAGGGACGACATTTTTAGCGTAGATTGAATTTTCGTTTTGAAGAGTGTTTCGATGGAACGGGACTTCCTTTTAAACGAAAAATACCATACAGGCGGAAAGTGTCGTTTATGAATTAAGCCCCGTTTTTCCAGACCGAGATTCAATTAATTAGTTTACCCGGTTTATTGATGTGCGCATCTGCCTCGACAGCAAAGACAACCGTTAATCACGCAACGACCTGTTTCGGTTGAACTGGTTTTCTTATGTGGACCATGTCACACTAAATTGTTTCTATTAAATCGTTAATATCAGATGTGTGTTGCAAACAGAAAACAACGTTTAGGAACTTAAGAACAAAACTAACACGCACAGCTAAAATGCGTCTTACAAGTATCTGAACATGCTTTAATTTACAATTATTGTCTTCAATAACATGTTATTTCTGTCATTACAGTTACTGTTATTATGTAATTTTGAATAATTTTAGCATCAGAATTGATGACTAGAAAAGTACGGAAAAAATACGACAGGTACAGAAAAGCGCCGTACTTGTTCTTTTTGCTCAGACATACAATTATGTTACCATAAGTCTCCCAATATGTGAGAACGTAATTGTACATTTAAGTATTCAAAAGGTCACCCCATCGCATAACGCGCGGACAGTTGATGTAAATTAACAATAGGCAAAGCTGTCAATATGCGACCCGGCTCTGTTATAACATCTTAATATAATGTGTTCTGAAAACGTAACACTCGGTCGGTATGACCGATAATACAACGCATTCGACATCGGTAATAATGTCATTTGTTATTTCCACGATTTGAAAATATAATGATGCGTATGATATTTATATAAGAACACTCATTAGCTTTGAACCTGGATTAGGTCAACAAATGAGTCTAAAGCGCTATTTCTCCCGACTTTACGGACACGGGCAATTGCGCAACAATTAGATGAATTTGAAATTATAGGTATAATATGTGATTCCATGCTAGAAGGAACAGTACTACCCTTTATATTAAAAGATCCTAACAACTAATAGTTTTTATTAATACGATGAAAATAATTTATATCTTAACAAACTCAATACATACGCAGGCAATACATATAATAAATAAATCATCTGTACTTTATCAAGAAATGTCAAACAATACAATAAATCGCATGATTAAACAGGTTCAAAAACGTCCATGCATTTATTCAATTATTCCATTTGCATGCAGGCAGAAACCCGCCTATGGATGTAGATCGAATAAATTCTGTTAAGAAAATTATTATGAAGCCAATTGGTCATTAGTGAATAACAGCCAACGGCAGTGTTGAAACATCTAATATTTTACTTTCAAAACCAGGTCTTAAAGGGATCTTTTCACGCTTTGGTAAATTGACAAAATTGAAAAAAGTTGTTTCAGATTCGCAAATTTTCGTTTTAGTTATGATATTTGTGAGGAAACAGTAATACTGAACATTTACCATGGTCTAATATAGCCATTATATGCATCTTTTGACGATTTTAAAACCTAAAAATTATAAAGCGTTGCAACGCGAAACGATTGAATAATTTGGAGAGTTCTGTTTTTGTCGTTAAATTTTGTGAAACTACGAAGGTTGCTTATATAAAGTATAAAATACGTCCAATGTGTGTACTCGGCGGAATAGCTCAGTAGGCTTGAGCATTTTTACTTCAGGACTCTGGCAGGACTCCAGGGGTCACTGGTTCGAAACCTGCTCCGGGCAATGTTCTTTTCCTTTTTTTAATTTTATTCTTGATTTTTTACTGGAGCTTTTACGATCCAATGTTTACATTTATCAATATGAAGCATTTAATGAATAAGTTAAAAAATGCCAAAATCTGTGAAAAGGCCCCTTTAAAACGTATAAAAAAGACTACAACAACACGACCACTTCGTGAAATTAGAACCATTTGAAACTGGATAAGTTGCTTTTCGACGCATTTCGAGAACAATACGGTCCATCATTTAAAACACTAACTCATTCCAGATCTTATATCGTAGTAACAATTGATTTGAAAATACTATAACGTTTTTGGGAATATGTTTACTTAGCTTTCACAATATGGTAATTATTTGTAAGTCAGGACCGTAAGCGACCTCTGACTTTTAGTTGAAAATATATCTTGATAGATGGGTTCTGTCGTTTAAGTTGATATATAAAGGCTCAGAATAAACTACATGTATATGTTATGTTATGGCTACATATTAAATTTTGATATGAGGAAGCAAACCGCTTATCTGGAGGTACATACCAAGATAACCCATTAGCAATGATTTATAAATCACACACCGCATCATCTATAATGATTGTAATGGAGCTACCATAGGTACTTAAAATTGATCAACGTTTCTTGTACGGATTGAATTTACATCTTAACCAGATTTATCTTAGTTTAAACGATATTTTATTGAAATTTTAGAGATACTAGAATTACGGAGAATTGGACACGGATTTGTGAGAAAGCGCTTTCAGTCTTTCAAGCTTTTTTGCCAGTATTTCTCTATTAAAACAACTTCTGACTTTAATTTTATGTTGAGGTACACCATGCAGATTTGCCTTCGAAACAACTACTGCTCTTGGCCTGTGTGTCGTGATGTGATCACACAGGTCTACACGTATCATCACTGTTTTTATTCATCTAGTAATAGTATCTCTACTTTAAATTGTTTTTTTTGTGAAAAATTTCCTATCTGAAGGATATGTTTTTAATTCAAGTAAAGACTAATACAAATATTGTCTGTTTAAGCAAATTTGTAAGCAGTAAAAAGAAACGGAGAATCCAACTTTTTATTTAAAAATGCAAATGCAAAGCCTGCACTCTCGATGCAGTCGTTGGACAAATCAACGTTGTCAATGTTAGCGTTAAGTCCTCCGAAGATAAATGTTTACTGGTAACAATTTTCTTAAATAGATCAAAGAGCCGAATAAACAGATCTATTACTCGATCCTTTGTCAAAAAATATCTTCCGTCAAAAACTCTGTAACATTTTGGACAACAACGGTAAATGTATCAATTTGTTGTATAGGGCTAAACTGTTACCATCGTGACATCTACACTATGTACACGCATTTTTTGGAATTGCTCTAAGATGAAATGCCGGTAGATTTGTCGCTCTCGGGTTGATTTCCTAACATTGTGCATGAAATGATAACAATTTTCTGAGACATTGAATGATTCCGAACTTAATCTGGAGCTATTAACAACTTGTAAAGCAGCTATTAACAGCTGTGTTTTCTTCGGCTCTATAACCTGGATGCCCAAAATAGTTCAATTTATACGCTGAGCCATGCCTGTGTTTGCTAAAGTGGTGCTAGGAGTAAAGCCATTCATGTGTCTGCCTGTAGCATTTGAATAGAACGAGACAGAGTACTGAAAGGAGGAAAACATATCCAAATTTGAAGTTTACTCCAATCAATTGTTAATGCATCCATATATTATATGACATTTGGGATACGAATGAGATAATGTCATATTTTGAATAACATGGTAATAACTGGATTGAAAACTTATTTGAGCGGAACAACATGAAATAAACGCGTGTCCTCGCAATAAAGATGTCTTGTTAGACCAATTGCATCAAACACGGAAAGAAATAATAATCAAGGGGCAGTTAATCCATTAAAGTTAACAAAGCGAAACAACCTGACAATGTGCGCGCATGTCTATCTTATAAGAGAAATGCGTAGTTTCATGAGATTCCAATCACTGATTACTGAGTTTTCGCGCGGGATAGAAACAAACTAAAAAATGACAAATGTATAATCAAATGGCAATAACTCCTTTATAAAATCATTAAATTGGACAAAAACTGGAAACAATAATCATGTTCACCCTAAAGGGATTCTGTATATAACGTTTCGTCAAATATGGATTACTATAGTGAGACGTACTAATCATACAAATAGCCAAAAGAGCAATAACTCCATGAACAATCATTCGACCGGAACAACCTGACCTAGTTTCATCGATTCGGATCATTTATATCTCATGCCGACGAAAAAGAGCATAGCAGTAAAAAAGCAATAATTTCCTTTATAAGCATCTGAGATCTCACGCATAAATGAAAAGTGAGACGGACAGAAGGACGGACATCGAGACAAACAGAAGTGATTATCGGGGACATTCATTTTAGACCCGCACAGCCACACACTCAGGTCAGAATCATAATTCGGACGAACGGACAAAAAGTCGACTACAAGCACTTCTCCGAGAATAGACAAGTAAAATGAAAAGGCACCTTGTCATTCAGCCTTGGTGCGAAACACTCAAAGTCGTATCAGGCCTAATATGACATGACAAATCTGATAAAAATACTGACCCTTTAATTCCCGTTCTATGCAATCATTGAATTATCTGCGTCATGTTCTACGTCTGGCAAGTTAGCGCTTAATTAACAAATGTGAATTGTTCTTCTATAACCAAATGCTTTCTTTATTGCTCTTGTTGGATGTGATTCACCCATACTACATTTGGAGCACACTGCTGTGAACCTGTCAAATAGCACTTTGAGATGGTTGTTTCTCAAATTGTAAGAATTGCTTAAAAACTAAAAATGGCTTTAGCTTTTAATCATTGACATGTTCTCGTTTTTCTTGCACACTCGTTTGACTTTGAAGGCGACTGTCTGTTAGAATTTATACAGACGGATTTTCCCCCTCTTTTTTCCCGTAAAATAATCGTGATGATAAAAATATATCAACACAATTCGCGTTTCATTTATGGCGTCATTTCTACCGGTTACTCAAAACAACTATAGCTTGGCTTCATTGCATCATTATATATATCCGCATTTTACCGCGGAAATAAACACACTACAACAACAATAACAAGGGCTAACAGTTGTAATAGTGTCTGGATTTGGGGAAAAGATACTTTTTTCAAATAGTAGTCTGACCAAATATCAGACTTAAAATCAGTTTAAAATTAGTGAGTCTCTAATACTTGATGTAGCAAAAAAGAATATGTTTGTATCGAATATACTTTCAGCTTAGAGTAATGTCACAGATATGTTAGAAGAAAAAAGTCACAGCAAAATAATTTTATGGAATAATAAAAACATAAACGCAAATGATAGCACATTCTTTTATAAAAACTGGTTTGAAAAGAGCATAAAGTATAACGATCAACTATTTGATTACCGAATAAACGACTTTTATTCCTTTCATAATATATGCTACTTGTATGAAATCCCAGCAACATACTTCCTTATGTATTACACGCTGATAAAACGTATTCCATCACATATAAAATCTATTATAAACCCAAACAACACGCAAAACATTAGAGCTCAATTTCTAGAAAAACTCTCAACAAAACAAAAACCGAACAAGCTTTTATACAGAATACAAATAAACAACAATATTAACGAACTACCCAAATTCCAAATAAAATGGCAAAATATATTCCAAGAGCATGAATTAAACTGGAAAGAAATATTTATTATTTCTTACAAAATAACAATCGACATCACACGTAGAAACTTTCAGTTCAAATACCTACATCGAATTATCGCCACCAATAAATATCTTTTTAAATGCAAATTATCTAACTCTAACTTATGTGACTTCTGCGATGAAAATATCGAAACTATAGAACATCTATTTTGGTTGTGCAAATACATCCAACCTATCTGGAATCAGTAGACTTCCTTTCTTGGCCAACAGCAACATAACATTAAACTATCCCTCTTAAATGTTAGTTTTGGAATTAACTCATTAAAATCCATAGACGGTAATAATATTGTGAATTTTATCATCATATTGATGAAACTTTATATCTTTAACATGAACTACAAGAAACAATTACCAAATTTTAATTGTTTTATACATAGCCTGAAATTAAATATCCAGATTGAAAAAGAAATAGCCCTCACTAATGATACATTGCATATTTTTGAACAAAAATGGAATCGAATTAAATTTTCATAATGCTTGTCCACTTAAATATACTACTATCTATATGTTAGTTTATCATTTCATATATTCATTTTAGGTTTTTTTTCTTTTTAATCTTATAACATCATTGATTATTATATATATTAGAACACAACCTGTTATCACTGATTGTAATGTTACAAACCAAGGTCTAAAACATTATAAGGCATATTTCTGTATAATTTTTTAAAACCATTGATTGCAAATGAAAGACATGTTTGTTTACAATATATGCCTTAAAATGAATAAAAAAGGGCTAACAGCTGTACAATTAAGATGTTCTATTTTGTTTCAAACAAAGACATTATTGTACTGCTTTTCGTTGGACAATCTGACAAAATTCAAAGTGGTATTAATGTAAAATACAAATCATACAAAACAGTCGGACATGGCCTAAAACATAAATTTTACTCCGTCAGAGTAATACCATACTGTATCAACAGATTAGAGTCGCACAAATCGTATTTTTACGATCTTAATAGGCACTACCACGTAACTATAATCATCTATAAAGCCTTTGCAAATAAGGCCATCAGTTTGCAAAAACTGCTTTTAACAATTTATAAAAAAACACACACAAAACATTTGCCCTTCTAAGTAACCCTTTAAAATGCAGGTATACTTGGTATTTCTCATTAACCATTTGAAATGCAGGAATATTCGGCCTTTCTTAATAACCATTTTAAATGCAGGTATAATTGACCCTTCCAAGTAACTCTTTAAAGTAGCATTGCTACTAAAAATCAACGAACATTTCGTACACTTGTTCGTAAAAATAAACTTAACCAATTAAAAATCGGTGTTCCTAATGGCAATTGCCGAAATTTCAACGCCAGATGTGGTCTGGTACAATAGATGTTTGTAGATACAAAATGCTTGTTTTTATTATTGTTTTGCATATCTATTCATACGACACATGAACACTAAAATGGCTTTCGTGTGTCGAATGAATAGATATATTCGCGGGAATTAATTGTGGCCACAAATAAATAAAAACGAGCATTTTGTATCTACAAAAATCTATGTAATCATACCACATCTAGCGTTGAAATTTTGGCTATTGCTAAAAGGAACACTGATAGTTACGGTGTTAACTTTATTTTACGAAATACTTAACGAAATTTTCGTTGATTTTGAGCGTTATAGACTTTAAAACGCAGGTTTATTGAACAATTACCCGCTATTGAAATCAGAATAAGTTTGAATTTTTGTCTGCCACAACGACTGAATAAAATGCATGGTTTACATTAACGTACGAACAAATCTCCATTTGAACAAAAGTAAGAGAGGGTTCAAACGTGTTGTTGAATAAGATCGTGCGAAACGTTTCCATGTCTGAAATCCTTCTATGACCATTATTGCTAGTTAACCTTAACCATTTGAAATGCAGGTATATTTGGTCTTTCTCAATAACCATTTTAAATGCAGGTATAATTGGCCATTCCAAGTAACCCTTTAAAACGCATGTTTATTGAACAATTACCCGCTATTAAAATCAGAATAAGTTTTTATTTTTGTCTGCCACAACGACTGAATAAAATGCATGTTTTACATTTACGTACGAACAAATATCCATTTGAACAAAAGTAAGAGCGGGTTCAAACGTGTTGATGAATATGATCATGCGAAACGTTTCCATGTCTAAAATCACTTTATGACCATTATTGCTCGTTAGCCTTATGAAAATCTGTTAATTGCTTTTAATTCTTACATAATTTGGACTTCTTTGTCAACCTATAACCTATATTCGACAAGTTGGATCTCGGTTATCCCTTCTATTGGAGTCTAAACTGGATCACTCTTCAATCTCTGTCGTCGTCTTTGACATATTCGTCATCAAATAATTGATTTGTATATTGATAGGAATGCGTAATAAAATGAGCATATTTATTCCTCAGTTTTGGTTTCAACATATCTCAACGAAGCATATTAATTTTTCCGTTTGTGAAATGCATCAGACTTTTTATCTTTGGCTCTAGCTACAGGGAACACAATGCCCAACAACAGCGGGTTAAGTTTAAGAACAACATGCCCTTCAGAGTTGGAATTAAAAGAAATTTATTTGAGACCACTGTTTCTTTCACAATTTAAGTGTCTGAACATTTCATTTACATCATTACAACCTTAACATATTTCAATTTCCGTGACACTCATTTTAAATCAAGAACCGCTTTAACAATTGTCAATAGTATTGCCATCTTCCCTTTTGTTTGTCTTAACACTTGCGCTAACCTCTGGCACTCTACTACATTCTTAGTCAGTATCGCTTTCATAATAAAATTTATGAAATGCCAAATCAAACTGACATCCATCATAATTCTAATCGAGTACTTATCGATATTCATACGATTCAAATTTATAATTCGTTTAAAGCTGTTTAACAAGAAATGTAATTAAAATGAACACAGTGTATTTATGGTGTGTCTTTTGGTGTCCTACCGACACTCGCGCTGTATTCTTTTGATTATGATGAGTTAATTTTGTCAGGCAATCAAACATTCTGTTTCTTTGATTAATCATTTAGCCGTATAACAGCTTGTTTCCCTCGAAGGGAAAAAATATTTAATTAGTTCACAATTTTTAGAAAATGCACCATCACGTATGGCAAATATAAAAACCGATTCAAACGGTTTAGACAAATGTTAGCGTTCCCACTACGTTCAAACTAATGGCCACACTTTATAGAACCCTTGTGTTCATACTATTAACGAACAACGTTCGTTTGTGCCACTGCCACTGCGAAAAACACACATTTCTCTTCTAAAACATAAGTAATTCTAATGAACGATAGAGAATGTGTGTTGATTTTCAACGTTTAGCAGATCTTGATTACAACTATTGAACATGCAAAAATACCATTACATGTATACAATGTGTAGTAAACATAAACTACACAATAAGAAAAATCAGAGATAATTTTATCTTCTAATACGTTCCTGTATGAACGTGCATACTAAAGATTCAATGGACCCCAGCTGTGAGCGTATTGGATTGCATGTTATGTTTCGTGCAGATTAGAAAACTAGTTAATTGTATTTAAAGAAACATCAATACTCAACATCAACGAATATTTCGCAAAATATATCGTAAAAAACATAACCCATAATAGTTCAATGTACCTTATATCAATAGCCATATTGTCAACGATGGATATGGTTAAGTAACCTATATTTAACGAAATACAATATGCTCGTTTCTATTTGTTAGTGGCACACTTTGTTCCATTTTAATTTCCCGCAACTATATCTATTAATAAGACCCACGAACACTAACTTGGTACATTAACATGTGTTGCACATATTGTCCAGCAAAAAACATAAAAGAGCATTTTGTATCTTGTTAAATGTATGTTACCAGACCACATCTAGCGTTGAAATCTTGGCTATTGTTATAAAAAACATTACGTTTTCATTTGTAAACTTTTTTATTTGAAATACGGCACGAACTATTCTTTGATTTTGAGGGTTTATGGTTTTAAATAGTTTGTATGATTTTGTTGTGTCGCCTTTCTCGGGATTCGTTGAGCCATAGCAAATAGGTCCCTAAACATAACCACAGTACACAGCCATCTGGCAGACACTGCCAACTGACCTACTTGATTCAGATGTATGTGAAGTAAAGCAATATGACACGTATTGTCATAAAAGATTAATACTTTTTATGATTCAAATATATTTATAGAACCTTATTTTGACGTACATTAAGCTCATCGTAACCAACATACATAGACAACAGCACTATGCTGCTTATTTTGATTTTACCAAAAGCCACCGTAAGCGCCTTTCCCGAAATTAGACCCATTTAACACAACGAATATTAAAAGTATATTTTATACCACTTTTAGAAGTTAGCAAAATATAATTACAATTGATTCAACACCATGTTTGGAAATGAAGCGACTATTAAATTGTCCAAATAGATGCATACGCAGTTCAATACAAAATATGTATTCGTTATCGTGCATTAGTGTACACAATCAATTGTTCGATTGCTTGATTGTCTGAAATATACTCGGCATCAATCTCCACGCAGAGTTGTCGTTCCTTGCTCTCACATACACTTCTGCGAAAGGCTCAGCATGCCATATTGCCCAGAAACTTGGCAAAACCGAACAAACGCATTCAAAGTATATTTGATTTGGATTTTTCAGGATCAGAGGCATAAAATAATGAAATAAGAATTTTAAATTTACGATACATCGTGCAAAAATTGCGAGTTTTAATGCAACTCTTTAGAACTATTGTATTGCCCATTTGTGCAGATGGAATCATTCCACGCACTTCACAAATGTAAACAATTGAACATATTTTTTATTGAGTGACGTTAGGCATTGCTTCAACGTATGTATGTATGTATGTAGGTTTGTTAACATAAAAAACCCATATCAAATGTATAATAATGAATTAAGACTGATATAAGATATTCTGGTATGAGATGGCTTTCTTTAATGCAGTGAATGTTATGTAACCGTTGTGCAAGAGACTGTTTAGTATACTGTAACCTCCATGATGAACGCTTTGAATGATCATGACATGAAAGAGAAATGTAATGTAACCGTCGTGCAGGCGATTGACTCGGCATATCGTCCAACTCAAAACACGCAGTTAAATCCCGTTACAGAATTGAATCTGTCTATTTACACGATTATGAAATATTTCATCCCAACGTTTAATATGATGTGGTTGAAGTATAACACGTGCTTTTGTGTACATACTGATGAGATGATTCTAAAGTGTTTTATGACTTTTCATCTTGCATATATAGATAATATACACACCCATTCAACGGGGAATATGAATTGGTGAGAGAAAATCAGCATATATTGATACAAACATCCATTTCTGCAGCCGTTTGTCCCGCTGTCAGTTCGCCGTCAAATTAACTGCAAATAACTGACGTGAACATTCTAATTAACTTCTGGTTTGACCAGACATCGTACTTTTCATCAATCCCATGACATGTATTTATCATTCTGACACCAGAAAAAAGTCCAATGCGATAAAGACGCGAGTACATTTGATTGTACCACAATAACATATAACTGGCTTGATCCCAACCATCACAATAGACTTGATCGAGATGATATCACGCAACTGAGTTACGATTACAACAAAACAACAGCACAAATATCTGTATCGAAATTCAAGTTGTATGAGTTGAAAATGAAATTACTTCAATGAATGAAAAAGGGAAACAAAATGTATTCGTAAATTCCAGTTGTATAATTGCGTGGGCAATAATGCAACTCCAATACATAACAAAATAAACAAGAAATGTGTTTGTCGGAAACACTATGTCCCCCTCTGCGCCGCTTATAATTTGTTTTGACCTTTGACCTTGAAGGATGTCCTTGATCTTTTGCCACTCAAAATGTGCAGCTCCATGAGATACACATGCATGCCAAATATGAAGTTGCTATCTTCAATATTGCAAAAGTTATGGCACAATGTTAAAGTTGGAGCAAACAAACCAACAGATCGACCGACAGACAGGACAAAAACAATATGTCCCCCACTATAGTGGTGGGGGACATAACAAGTTAATTTATTAACTTGCTTTTGTGCTATGACATTTCTAATACGTTCTCTTTCAACCTTTTATATTTACAAGAATCAAGTGGTTGTTACTTTCATTATGTTTTGGTGATCTGTGAAGCTGAATAAGTTTGTCCAATGTTTGACCCTTGAACATTTTGGGCATATTTGAAGTTACCAATGTCGGGTACAGCCATCATTCACTGATAATACGCAATTATTATACAGTACTAGATAAGTTATTTAAAATTATAATTGCTAATTTTATTCAACATACATGCAATATTACATATCACCCATGTGTAAGTTTTAAACATTACAGTAGAACCAGACGGTCACGACCTTAAATGTTTATCTAACATCAGTAACCTTTTAGAAAAGCATATTCTAGTCATATTCAAATAGAACAGTGCGCGTATTTTAATTCTAGTTAGATACTGGCGCGAAAGGTTTTAATTCATGTTATTTGTCTTTTCTTTTTGACTTTTTTTTCCCGACCTATCAACATCAGCGGTAATTTAGATCCTTCCCGATTAAGACTCGTAATTGTCAGGTAATAACTGTTATTAAAACTATGAAACCAAAAACACCCAGAGCCCTACGGCTTCTGAATGCGATAACACTTGATAGAACGCTGCGGGATTATTTAGCGGTGAGTTTCGAATGAAAAGTGGGTACAGATGGTATTACAACAATAAATGTAGATCTTATGGTATGAATGGTCGTGCCCGTAACTTACATAAAGCGTGCCCCTTGGTAATCACAGGCAGTATCAGTACAGCTTACCTGAAAAAAGCAATACATTACAACATTACTAAATGGATCGGCGCTATGGTAGAATATGATGGATAGTTGTTAATTTTATAAATTTTAAATGCAATGAACAATTAATACAACAGTAACGAAATTCCACAAAAGAAGGTCTTTGTTATAAACCATATATTGCTTTTGGTGTTGCAACTGCATGGCGAGAATCGTAAAGAGAAAGATCGGTATATGTATATGCATATTAATACTAATAATATAAAAAGAGATCAAGTTGATAAATTTCTTTCTTCATTGATTAGCGAGCAGAAAAATACAATTCTGTTTATCTAACTATCAATTCATCTTAACAGTTACATGGTTATAAAATTGAAACGTATACCTATAACTGTTGTTGGTGCACAATATATCATTACAAATTGACAAATAATCATGCATACTAAATCATAATGTGTTTTCAATATGAAATGGTTTTTAGAGCCGCAATGTAAATTGAACAAAGTTTAGACATTATAGAATAGCATAGACCGATATATCATCTTACAAGGCGACGTTGTGTCAAATAAAATCGTCTTAATGCCAGACGAAATGTTCAAACTGATCGAAGTTTACAACGATAATGTTAAGTGCAAAACGTTCGTCTTCCAGCAAGGGACGTGTATTATGCTATTGTTCTCTTCTTAAAGCATTAGATTCATTTGCGATTTTTGACATTAAAAGTAAATACAGTTCCAAAGTGGAAATCGTCAAATTAATGACTATTACCCCTAACCCAGAGGCGCGTTGTATTGATATGTCGTTTTGACCGCAGTGGAGGGTGGGGGGATAAAACATTTAAGAGAACCACAATGCGATGTTTTATATATATATTTAAATATATATTTAAGTTATTTTGCTGTTAAATTCTATTAAAAATTCGAAACCTATGTGTAGCAAGTTTTGACCCAAATGTCATGATTGCATGAAACTGAAAGGACGGCCAATATAAATATTCCCTACCAGATATGAGATATGAGAAACCAGATATAAACCATCGACGGGGTAGGTTCAAACATGTATATTTGTGCTGCTACGGTAGAATGTAAAACGCTTTTTAAGTTGTTAATACAAGCTGCAGTACATATAAAGGCTATGCGGATAGAAGCCATCACCCGATATTGCATATTGTGATATTGCGAACACGCTATTACTTTATCAATCATTTACTTGTGGATTTTGAATATGTAATTATTAAACATTCATAGCGATATTGTTGCATTCACGGTTATAAAACAGTAATATTTATTAATGACTTTTGCTAAAAGAATATACAAATAATAATATAAACAAGAATATACAATATAAACCTGCATGTTTCTGCCCATATTACCGACCCATACGGTTATCCAAAAAGTATCCTTATATCACATACGATTATTAGTATAGGGATTCTGGCATTGGTTGATATTCCTATTTTTATTGATAAAAACAAATAAATACATATTAGTATATGTTCTTCTGAAGTGATACTGCTATATTGCGGAGGACAACAGTTATCTCAAGCAGCATAGAGTGAGTTGAATTATTGAAATCAGAAATTGTGGATTTCTTGAATATTCCAGATTTTGTTTAACATCGTCATTAAATACGAGATCTCCCGCTGACAAGCAAAAAGCAATTTTATGTACTAAATAATAATAGAAGTAGTAGTAACAATAGTAGCACAGTAGCAAAAGCTACTTCAATAAAAATGTGATATCCGGATAACAATATGCAATATCGGGTGATTGCTTCTATCAGCATATGCCAATACATCTTGTTATTGTTATAATAATACAGTGAATTTTGCAAGAATATTATTTCATTGATATGTGTGAAGCCCAATACATATATTTAGCTATTTATACAGTACAACAAACATTAAACACTTCCTCAATTGTTTTTCCTCGCATATTTATGCCCTATTTGAGAGACAATTTACTTTCTTTTAGTTCCGTCTGTTCAATAATAACACTTAGCCGACATTATAAACGGTCGATTGAGGTCAATATACAATTCAATTGATATGCGGCCATGCCAATAAGAGATTCGATTTAGTAAGAAAAGTATATGAATAAAGAAAGTCCTTAAATGATATGTGCTTCATATGAAGTGACAGGTGGAAGTACTTTATCATGTCATCCATAACAAATGGTAATGTGTTTTATGTTTTCGTAACAACAAAAAAGATTGCAGAACAAGAACACGTTCGATATGGTATATTTGGTACATGTATGTGTTTATGTTTATCAAATATTACGATGTTGTGTCATCTAAGAATGAATGTTATTAACTTAACTAAAGGTTTGCGTAATAAATTGATAACAGCATCGCAAAATTCGACATGCTTAATAAATTGGAAAGTAACTTAGCCTAACCATTCCTCATTTCGCAAGTAGGTCAAGAAAATTTTGTCACCGTCATTAGCCTTTTTTGTAGTTATTTTCGGAAAACGATCATCGTCAGTATTATCTATCTTCTATGTGAATAGGTGCGTTGTCACGGCACATGATGCATCGATGCTGTCCACGACATGAAGTGAATGACCAACTAGAACGTATCAGAACATATCTGTTTTTGTCTCGATTTCCATAATGCTATATAGAATGATCCAGCTTTTATAAACTATTAACAAACTTTTTAAAATGTTCATCAATTAATCAAATATTTTTTTACCTATCATTTTTACATTGTCTATTCTAAAACACTATGAGAAAAAACAGCGTAAACATCAAACACAATTTCTTTTGAAAATAATGAACCGTTTGTTATGTAAACGATTTACTGCATTTCTAGTAATTGTTCCTGCATCAAACTTAAAATGAACCGTTGGTGATGATATAAATGTATATATCAAATATAATACGATTAAATATATATGCTTAAGCTAACTTACAT
Source organism: Dreissena polymorpha (assembly GCF_020536995.1). Classification (NCBI taxonomy): domain Eukaryota; kingdom Metazoa; phylum Mollusca; class Bivalvia; order Myida; family Dreissenidae; genus Dreissena; species Dreissena polymorpha. The sequence continues at coordinate 85,461,806 of NC_068362.1, forward strand.
TGTTCATTCAGTACATGAAAACACGCAATATTGTCATTCGTTGATAAGATAACGTATTTAGAAAAAAAAACTCATTTAAGCCATTAGGATTAGATGTTCCAATCTGGTTTGTCTTAATGTTAGACACAATCTGTGATTGATTCAGATGCTGTCAATGGCATAATGTATCTTAATAGACGTTTTCTGTCTATAAATACCAAATACTCGATTGAAAGGAAAACTATTTCATTCATTCTGGAAATTAGCACTTGAACATTTTAACATAGAGATGTTTTAATTGACAATTAATCATGGATGGACAATGCAAAATGAGTACAAATGACAAACACTTAGTACAGTGTCTTCAATTGCATAAGATAAGTATAAAGTATGCATCATACACAAACTGTATAGTAACCCACGATTATAAAAGTATCAGCCTGAACGCTTACATATCACACCAGTATTTGTTGGCGTATTCGTAGTGGTAAAGTGACCTACACAGCGTTAAGATCGTATCTTTTAGTTTACATACACAGGCTAAAAACAGCACCGAGAACTGCAATATTATGCACAGTGTCTTGATTTTTACAGATATTTTCTATTTGTTCAGACAAATAATTAAATAGCTAAAAATTCACATGAAATCTAAGAATGTAGTTCAATATGACAAGAGTTGATTGAAGAACATTTGATGTGCGAAATGCAGTTACGTACACAATTTGCTTCATTGTAAAGGACAGTCAAGGGTTGACACGTACTTTCTTGTTTTTTTAATGGCAGTTAATGCCTACTTTACAACATATGAAGATATAAAGACAAGAACAAATTACGAGATAGTGGTACAAATATATATTTCTAAGGTTTCTACATTTGTTACTTCGTTGTCTTATTAAAATAAAAAGCGAACGGTATCCTCTAAATTAAAAGTTCAATCCGACTTCAAAATCAGTATATTCACCCGATAGGTAGTGCGAATCCATTTGTTTGTGAGATAATTGACAATATTGACAAAATGCACTGTATTTAAAACCGAAGGTATTGGCAAAAATCACATGAGTTTAGGTCTATATGATATAACCCTCCTAATGCGACAATGGCTGTTATGTCATATGCAGCGATCGAAGCTCCAGACCTGTCTGGGCATATGCACAGTGCGGTCAGGAGCTACCTTGTTCGCTAATGAGACGACGAACGCTTGCATGAATTTATGTGGTCATATACTTTGGAAAATACTATCTCATGTATTGTGTACAATTGCAGCATACTTAGTGATTTAAAATAGTGTGTTAAAATATACAAATGTACTAAAACTTGCTTGGAGCGTTCGGGGCGATAAACCTAGTTCTCGTCATTTTATGTTCGTAATTTTATGTTAATTTCGTTGTTTTATTATAAAATAAGTGGAGACGAACAAGAAGTTCTCATCTGATATAGTACCTGGCCTTTTATTGAGTTCCGCATCCTCACAATATGTTAACTAACACTTCGGGAAGAAACAAAAAATCAAACTATTGATGAACTAGATTGATTGCTGAGCCGAAATTGTATGTTTAAAAAAAACGCCCATTAAGAAAAAGGAAGCAGCATATTATGCTCGTTCATAAAAAGGATATTTTTCCTTTTAAACGAATGTAGCATGTTAATGCATAGAAAGTTTATACTTGTCTTACAGTGTCAAAACATATAAAGACAAAAGGCCTACGTCGTCATGTGCATGTTTCACAAGATTTATGCATCTGCGTTAAGTATCGCGAACTATGCATGTGCAGTCCGCAAATATTAATCTTGGACTTTTAGAGATTTTTTTAAACATCTAATAAATTACCCCACCCCACATTATACCCCCTCTCACTCCCCTACCCCCCCCACCCCCACCAAAAAAAGTATTTTTTTTAAACATCTAATAAATTACCACACCCCACATTATACCCCCTCTCACCCCCACCCCCTACCCCCCAGTGGGGGTAGGGGGGATAATGAGAGGGGGTATAATGTGGGGTGGGGAAATTTATGAGATGTTTAAAAAAAATCTTTTTTTTGTAGAGATTTTCTACATAGACTGCATTTTTTTTAAAGAGACTACCGTAAACAAAGCGTTCAATAACAGTGAAATCGCAGAGTAGCCTGTGCCGACTGCACATGCACATCCGGGACGTTACTTGACGCACATGAATCAAGCCCAGTTTCACAAGAGCGCAACGTATTGCAATATGCAGGCCCTCATAGTACTATAGTTCAAAATGTGATGACGTACAGACGTTTTAACCGGTCAACAACCCCGATTTTAAAATTCTTAATTATGAACTGAATGCATATAATTTGACTGAACTGAGTCATTAAAACAGTGTCTCAAAAATGTCTCCCTTGAGGAAAACATGTTTCTCCCACATATTTATTAAAGTCTGATTTCAATCTGCGTTAAATGTAACATAGTTATTTTGTCGTATTGATTAATTTAATGATAAAAATCATAGATGCTTCACAAATGTTTCAAAACAAAATGCAAACATGCAAATTTGTACATGTATAAAAGCTGGAATTAAAATAAATGTTGAAGACATAACTACAAATAAGGACCATTTTAATATCGTTGAACATACAACTTAATATTAAGTTTACCCCCAAAACAGAAAAAAATGTCGAACATTCTGTGTTTACAATAAAATAAAATTTAATGTTTAAAAGAGCAGTCACCCACGGCTACAAAAAGCGATTTGTCAAATATGTATATTCTATAATAATCAAGCAGTACCACAGTACAAATAAGAGAGACATGGTCCTATGTTGAACAACGGAGACCAAGGGGACTTAAGCATTATCAAAAGGGGGAGTTCAGAATAATACAAAAACTTAATGAAACATAAAAATTGAATTTCTCTTCACATGAAGATCGGACTAAAATGTAACTTCAAATGTGTAAAAAGGATTATTTTACTATAACTATATAAGGAAAACTTCCCGTCCCCTGGTGGCGAACCACAACCATCGTTGAACTTGGTCGGGCTATATTTAGCATAAAATGTGGCCACAAGAGTGTGTACAGAGAAAACGTTGAAGATTGGACGACAAACGACGGGAAAACAAACGCGATAACAAATTATATTTTCACTGTGTTCCTTGTATTTCATGTATAACCCCCAGTTTCGTTTGGTAACGCTGTTATTATATTTTAACGGTCTATAAAGCTCTTTGTACCCATTTTGAGTCTAGGAACGCTTGGGTTTATTGCTCTTTAAAGCGCAAAGCGCCTTTCTTAGACGAACACGGTTTAACATGTGTATTAAAACTAAAGCGTTCACATGAGGCCAACACAGCTGTGACAGTGTGATACTAGTACGTCAGTTAGAAATAAGACGTAAATAGTGAAAAAATAATACATCGAAATCATCAACTGAAATGTCAACTTTAAATTATTGAATAAAAAGCTCTAAAGACGAAAAAGACAATTATATGACTCGACCAATTAAGGATCATAGAAGTAAGTAATACCTAACCGTTTAAAAAAATATCCAGATAATGCCCATTGAAATGAAATCGGTTAATGGAGATCAGTACTTTGATTGTTTTATTAATGCCATGCTATGCTGCCAATATCAAACATTTCGTCACACAAACTGTTTTTCAAACGCAGCAGCCACCGTACTTCCAGAAGGAGAATATTGGTTGTGGATTAAAACAACATATTTTACTTCGCTGATAATAAACGAAATGTAAACATTCAAAGTGCTGTCATTTATATTATTTTACAGTTTTGTTAAACATACGATTATGTCATTGGTATAAACATCCGATGTTGCCGGCTAAAACAATATACTAATGTGACCATAAAGCACACATTATCCGATATTTTAATACAAAAACCTCCAATCATTTTATCAATATGAACACAGTATCAGGACAACCAATAACGTTATAAGGAGCAGTATGTTTCAACCGATACTTAGCATACTGTATGTAAGCCATTATTATATGGTTTTGATATGAAGTTATGTTTTTCATGGTCCCCTATGTTCATTCTTGTATTCACCACTAAGCTCGTAATTCATGCAAATAATATCTCCTGTCTAGTTCATTAAACAAACTATTTGGTTCAGTTTACACATTTTAATGAGCAAAAGACGGAATCAGGAATAAGTCAGAACAACGGTAAATGGTGCCATTTTTGGGTACATGAGTTGACGCAATAATATGTTACGAATACGTTACGATTTAATAATATTATTATCACCACACATTTCAGACTCTCAAAACAAAACCATAGTACAAGCAATTATTTTAATTTAAACCTTTTTCAAATCGAATGAGTTTTGTAAGAAAGCATATCCAGTTAAACAAAGACCACTTTTTCATACAAATGTACATTTAATATTTTCTCCCATCGCAATAACATATATGCAACTTAGTTACATTTTGAGACAACATGCAATCATATTATTAAATAGGCTTACATGGAAATAACGTGTTTGTCCACAGAATAAGATATGCTCTTCAATTGAATCAGATGATTTCAGTTGATTGAATAATATGTCATTGTAAATGGATTCTGCCAATAAAGATGGAATTAAAGCTAGAAGTAAACAATGACGTGTTGTATGACTTCTTCCACAATTAATCGCGGATTGACAGAGAATAGACTTACTATGGGATGTTGCTAAATTGCTGGGGGAAATCATAAAAACAGGGACGACACTTTCCGCTTATATGATACTTTCTCGAAGTTTCTTCTTAGCAAAAATAGCAGTTTAGGCGGAAAGTGTCGTATATGATTAGCCTGTATAACGTTATCGCGACACATAATTTGTTGATTCTTAATAATTCAACACGAAACATTTATTTAAATGACCAACCAAAAGGTGTACGAATATATGTGTCTTTGTTCCGAATTTCATACAGTTTTACAGATTTATCCAACTTGTATGCATTACTCGTATGAACAAACTAGTTAAATCTGAAATTCATGTTATTCAATACATTTTTGTTCATATTATATTAAAGGATAATATTTCACTTGTGCAAAACATGAACTTTTATTTAAAACATATTTGACGTGCAATCCAAAAATGTCGTTCCTTATGACACACTCGATTGGGAAAAATTGAATGCATGCAATTCAATTACGTTTTTGAATATTAGACGTGCAATCAAATAATTTAGTTCATTATGACAGACTGTACGGGGAAACTTCGGATGCTTGCAATACAATAGCGTTCACAATTCGCTTCATTGTTTACTGCAGTCAATATATTTTACTCTTACATGTACAATTTTTAAGTGGCGGCTAATGACTGATTTACAATATATCAAGATTTCTTGACAATAGAAATGCACACGATAGCGAAACAAATATATATTTCAAAAGTTGCTTCTGTGCTGTTCGTTTGCTGCCCGAGTTGTTTTATTCATGTGTCACAAACCCTAACACAAGACGGGTTTTAATCAAATCCACTTGTTTGTGAGAAATTACAAAAAAAAGAAAATCCTGATATATTTGCAAACCGATTATTTTCAAAAATCTCAATAGTTTAGGTCGATAGGATATGACCTATGGGGTCAGCCAATGGGGAAAAGCTGTGGGTCATTAGATCTTTAAAAGACAAATTCACAAATTAGAGCAACTTTCTAAGTGCTGGCACATCTGCCATCGAGTGCATTGTATGTTTCACCAAGCAATTGTAAAACTAAATCAACTTGCTTAAAGGACTGCTTTGGATCTAATTTTTTAATATTGATAGAGAATCGATAAAAGCGCAGTTATACAAAATATAAATTACACTTACATTTACCAAGATTGAAACAAAAATTGTTAAATCAAAACGACGACCATTATGACTAAGCACACATTTCGAAACTTTTCAAGCCAATGTATAATTCTTTCGACAGCCACTCATATTTACGATGGCTGCACAACTTATCCAATGAATGTCATTGTCCCGACACTGGCTGCACAACTAATCCAATGAATGTCATTGTCCCATCAGTCATTGAAATGCCTATAACTTGTAAAGCATCTCGACTTATTGGAACAGGTGGCGTGACGTATGTTGCGAACTGACTACCAGACTGGACATCCACCGATGAATATGAGTAACCTGCGGTAGTTCCCTTCCTTCAACTGAAAACATAGTTGGCATTGCAATCTAACTTAACATAATATATTGGAAATTTATTAGGTTAATAATCATACTCCTGATCTACAAGCCATAAAATGTGTGAACTGCTGATCTACCAGCCATGAAATTTGTTTTAATATAGAACAAAACCATGATGTTTTAAGAAGATTATTGTTATTTTTGACATATTAGTTTGGCTATTATTCTTGGATTAGGAAAATTTTCAGCTAATTGGGAAATGGGTCAGACATTCTGACACGCAGGATTTGTATAAAAAGGCCTGCCAAACGTTGCCTAATTTACACTTGTGAGATTGGCGGTCAACATAGATAATTAGTTTTACAACACATTTGATATAGTTTGATGTTTTCCATGTAATGATGCAAAAATTTATTGTTACCGCTGATAATCCAAATAATAGATTCTTACTGCATTTGATTTAAGATAGCAACGCTAGCTGCAATCATTGCTTATTCAGTCGCAACTTGCTCTATCACCTCACCAGCTGGCTGTTACATTATTGTTGGTGTCCGATATTGTTTTGAGGTTTAAATGTGGACAGGCTTACAGCATATTGTTTACACGGGATGGTCCACCCAGGCTGTCCACGATTGCTAAATGCAGAAACAAATAAAACTATAGCAAAGATAAAAGTAAGTACAAGATCCCCCCCAAAAAAATACACATATACTTCTGGTTACTTTATCTTGATGTTTACAGTAAATAGAGCATAGACAAAGACCATAATATTATGATAATAATGGCCTTAATTTACAACTTTGAACTAAATGTCTTTATAAATGATTACAAAATGTGTATTTTATATAAACGCTCTGATCATATATGTGTGACCTTACCTGTTTCAAGTTTTGTGTTGACAACGAAGAAGGTACCTGTACGAAATAATGGGGCGGAATCCGGGCGTAATCGGGGCGGAATTGGCACGTAATGTTGGAATAACGCCCGTACAACTGGCGGAATGAGTTTTACGTCCGGAACTAAAATTATTTCTGGGCGTAATTTAACTGTTTTTTTCCGGGCGTAAAACAAATCCGGGCGTATTTTCATACTTAGAATTTGTATGATGGAAAATTGTGGACGGAATTTTGCACTTTGCTTCTTTCGCGGGGCAGAATTTCATACTTATAAAATATTTGTGAAGCCACATGACGGAATTTTGAACTTAGTAGTTTTTACAGAGAGTAATATTGGACAAATTTCTATGAAGCTGAACAATAACTTAATAAATTTCATCTAAACCAAAGTACTGAACAAAATATTATCAGTAACTGATAACTTAATAAACGTTTTTAAATAAAATATTTAATTGTATTTATACATAATTTGTTCAATCAATGAACATTTATTATAGACACAACTATTTCAGTCACAGTATAATTCATTCAGCATAAAGCTTTGATCTGATTTATGATTCTATTGTTCAGATTCTAAAACACATTTTGTAGTATTTGTATACTTAATTTGTGAGAAGCTGAAAAGGAGACAGACTTTTGAACTTGTGACTTGTGATCATGAATTATACTCTTAGATTTTGCATTATTACCCTTCTCAAAATAGAATGCACTTTTTAACAAAATAAGCTTTAAAAAGTGTATTTTTTCTGCATTATTACATCAAAGTTTAATTTTTCTGCACTTTTTTTCATAATAAAGTGCACCAAAGTGCATTTTTTCTGTATTTTCCTTATCTTCAAGTGTATTTTACTGTACTTTTTGTGTATCTTCTGTAGACCAAGTGCATCTTTTTATGCAATAAGTGATCTTTTTTAATGAAGTGCATTTTTGTGCATATAAGTGTATCTTCTGATTTGCAAATTTTTTTTATTTCTGTACAAGTGTAGTTTTAGTGCATCTTCATAAAAGAGAAACACTATAGCAAATTACTGCAAGGACAGAGATATAGTGATTAATAGGAGGATTGTACTGAATTCTTTTTTATCTTCACATAATGTTTATGGTCTTATTGTTGCAATTTGTCTGCTCATAAAATATGTGATTCAGTAGAGCAGCTTTTTAAGGGAAAAGTACAACTAAATAAGACAGACAGACAGAGAGACAGACAGTTTATTCAGACTTATACATAAGTACATCGTCTTCATACACAAATATATACATTGATTTCTGTCACGTAAATAGGTTAACAATATTACATTACATAACATAACATAAATGGTCATTTAGGAATACAAATATAAATAAACACAATCAATTACAAGAATACGTAAATTCCATCAAAGCGGTAATGAAATTAATTTTTTAAACATAACATAACATAATAAGTCATTTACTAATACAAATGTAAATAAACACTATCAATTGCAAAAAATACGTACATTCGCATACGCAAGGATACGTATATTCCATCAAAGCGGTAATGGATTTTTTTAAACTTAACATAACATAAATGGTAATTTGCGAATACAAAAATAAAGAAACACAATCAATTGCAAGAAAACGTAAATCCCATCAAAGCGGTAATGAATTTGTTTAAACAACATTATTTAGAATTGTATTTCTTAAAGCAAGAGCTTCCTTCAAATATATACATACATTTGAAATAACTGATTTGTCAGATGAAACTAATAACTGGTGGAATTTATATACGGATGGGTTTATATAAAATTTGCGGCTTATATATTTTTTCCTAAGATCAGTGTAACATCGGCATATACATATAAAATGGTATTCATCTTCTAAATCCAAGTCATTACAACATAAACAATAACGTTCATTTCGTGGTATGTTATTTTGGGCGTATCTCCCAGTTTGGAATTTAAGGCTGTGGGTAACTAATTTAAACTATTGAAAGTGTCAAAAATATTATGTGGGCTTGCCAGAATCAATTATATCTCAACAACATAAAAAATAAGTATTTGAACTTTCTTACACTGATATTTAACCCCAATTAAATTAATGTCTACCACATTGACTATTAACATACACTTTAAAAGACAATTTAAATAATATTTATAGTATTATTATTATTTGCTAACACCATTTAGTATGTTATATTGAAATATTCACAATTAAATATAATATGCTGAGTGTGCTGTGTATTATTCAATAAATATCAGATAAGATCAGGATCAGATAAGAGATCCATTAGCATCATAAACATTAATCCCTATCAGTGCTCCATCTAGCCCAAACAAAGGGGTGTTTATAGACTTTTGATTGGTTGTGGCACCATCTATTTGAAAACAAACCACCTTTGATTGGTTGGAGCACAGCAAAGTATTTGGAGCACAGGAAGTTATTTTTTGTAAACAATTTGGTTTCAGCAACTTAAATTGAGCTAAATGTTTAGGTATATTTGAGCAACATTAAGGCTTATACTTCTAGTGTCAAATGTATTGAAATTCTTTCAGCACATGAAATATTGTGTGATGAAAACAATGTGTATTTACTACCATGTGTAAAATCAACAAAAAGTTTGTTGCAAAGAAGATTCAAAGTGGGTGGTTAAAGTGATATGGTCTTGTAGTTCAACAACTACCGTTTTTGGAATACTGAAGAACAGCTGTAACAGGTTTGTATTTTCATTTCTGCATCTCTTTTTAACATAATTAAGTATGATCATTATCATATTTATGTATTGTCACTTGGAAATCTAAATGGATAAATAAATGTAATGCACTTTTTTAGAAAAAAAAAACACCATTTGAATTATTATGGCTGTATTTTATGGTTATTGTCATCTTAAAATTTATTTATACCTATTTCTTTTCATTAATGAACAGATTTCTTTCCCCCATATTTAATTAGAACTTTTATATTTTATATTTGAAGGTTAAACCATAAGGTCAAATTTACATTGATCGGAAGATCCATTGGACAGAATGTGCATCATCGCCTGCAAAAAAGGGGAGTAAAAGGGGGACTACCTGATGTATGGACATTTATACCAGGTTTTACCCTGCACGAGCAGGCCAACTTGAGGGGAACAGGTGTGGGAAACCGCGCCCTGTAGCTTGTCTTTGACCAAGAAAAGATGGATTTGTTGAAAGGTAAAACTATATAATAAAGGTTATTGCATTTTAAAGACGTCATACTTCCGACCAGTCCACACAGTCAAAGGAGACCATATATATTAGTACATTTATAAACAGTATTTTCTACTAAAAGTATTTTTTTAATTTATTTATGAAAAGCGTTAAGTCACATGTAATCACAAGATTAAAATTGCAAAAATAAACAAACAAAAACAACAAGCCAACAAACTTGTTTTGATTTAAATTTATGATATGTATATAAACTGTTGAACAAGATTACCATAACAACAATATTTAACCCTTACATTATAAAATATCTTTAAGGACCTGATCTCAAATGAGATCATGCACGAGAAGCGCCTCGCAGACCATGACACTTGACAGTAGTATTCAGACCTGATCAGCTGGTGAGAACTGCTCAATAAAGGGTGGTTTATGAATGCATTCTTTGCAAGGAACAGTGTATAACAACAAATATAGAGACAGGGGCTAAGCTGCTAAATATTGTCAGCATGTATGCAGTGATTTTCTTTGTAAATTCAAAACAACCTGTACGTACTGGATCTCAGAAGGGCATATTTAAGCGCAATAATGAACACAAAAAGGAAGATCTTAAAAATAAGGTATAGATTTATAACAATTTCATGAATACGGTTCATTTATCATGTATAAGGATCCAGAAAATGATTGAATTAAATGTGCTGCTTTTGTCCATATTAAAAAGGGATTTGAAATTAATGTAATATATAAAAATCTAGTAAATGATAGGGAAAACATTTCAGCTTAAGGAGAGGAAAACTTTAATATTTTTGAAGCGGAAACCACCTGTATTTGGCTGTTAATCAGTTACCGGTAATCAGAGGGGAGAAAAATTACTGGTATGAGCTTGAAATTTTAAGTTGTTAATTCCAGATAGGCAATAGCCCGTTTGAATCCTCTCTTTAATGTAGACATGTAACCTTTGTTTTTGTTTTTTAAGGTTTAACATTGTAATAAAAGTGTTTACTTATCTATATATTTGTACTTTTTGTTTTTTATGTATGTGTTTACACAAACCTTTCATTACAAGAATGAATGCTGGCTTCAAAATGCTGGGATTTTTTAAAATTTGGTTATTTTTTAAGCATATTAATTTGAAGTGATGAAAAGTACACTTGAGCGTATAATGCGCTTAAAAAAATCACTTCCACTTCATAAAGTGTATCATTTGTATGACTGAAAATGCATCAAGTGTATTAATGCGCTTAAAAATTCACTTTTTACACTGTAAGGTGACGTGAATTATTTGTATGACCGGGAATGTACTCAAGTGTATTTTTTAATGCGCTTCAAAAAATTCACTTTCAATTTTGTAAGGTGTATTATTTGTATGAGTGGAAATGCACTCAAGTGTATTAATGCGCTTACAAAAATTCACTTTGAATACTCAATGAAGTGTTTTATTTGTTTGTCTGGAAATGCACTCAAGTGTATTAATGCGCCTAAAAAATTCTCTCTGAATACTCCATGGAGTGTATCATTTATATGAGTTAAAATACACTCAAGTGTATTGATGCACTTGAAAGATTACTTTAGTTACTGATAAGTGTATTATTTGTATGACTGGAAATGCACTCAAGTGTATTAATTCGCTTAAAAAATTCACTTTTAATTCTGTAATGTGTATTATTTGAATGACTGGAAATGCACTTAAGTGTATTAATGCGCTTAAAAAAATACCTTGACCATAAAGTGTATTATTTGTATGTTTTAAAATACACTCAAGTGTATAAATGCGCTTAAAAATAAACTTAAGCGCACGTATTATCATAATAAACGCACTTTAGTGTATTATTTCGTCGAAAAAAATACACTTCTATGTTTAAACACACTAGTAAAAAGTTTTTCTTTTAACATAATAAAATGCACTTGTTAAGCAAAAAATACGGCGCCAATAACATGTGCATTTAATGCGCATTAAAAGTGCATTTAATGTGTATTAAATGCGCATTTAGTGCAGAAGGGTATTGGCGTTGCTGGTAAATTAATAAAATTTAGAAGATAACAAAAACACATTTTAAATTTAAATATATTTTATCCATTGCTGACTTTTACAGTGTCCACTTATAATTTTAAGTCTGAGGGATGACCATGCATTACAAATATATTTGCACTTATTTGTTCAATTCACTCCTTTAATTCTTCTTCTTTTTTGAAAATTTTGCTCCTTTTTAATAATTATTTTATAATTACAATAATGACTGTAAAGTTGTATAAAGAACAAGACTTGGTTGTTTTCATCATTTAAGGTTTCCTTTATCAAAACACACAACAGTCTAGTTTAATATTATTTGTTTATATCATCAATATGAATGCAGTTTCTCTGCAGGTTACTCTATTATAATATATTGTTTATAGTAGTTAAGATTTCCCCAGTCTGAAACGACCATAAACACGCACATACATATACCAATGTTCATTTAATCTCAGATAAACACTGACAACCAACTGAGCTGATCTGGTATTTTGCTGCCTATTCAATACTCAATGAGCGCTGAGTATCATCTGTACATGTTTATATACCATCTGGGCTTATCAGGCTTCAGTGGATTGGTTAATTAGTGGTACAGGAAGTGGTAGAAGTTGCTGTTTGAATTGAAAACAAGAGCGGTTTAAAGCAATTACTGACTCTGAACTAAATTGTCAGTATAATGCTTAAGCAAAATGAGGACTAAACTGTAGTGAAAAAATGTCTTGCAGGGAGTACTGTGTCGAATTTTTTTTTTATTTAATTCATTTAATGTGGAAAGTAACACTAATTTTGTTGCAAAAGAGGTTCAAAGTGGCTGGTTTTACTGTAATTTTGTCTCACCAAATTCCTGTGTTTTGGAATACTGCAGAACAGCATAAAAAGGTTTGTATTTTTACTCCTACATTCCTCTTTTATTTAGATTATTAACTGATATAATTGTATTTGTGTACTGTCCCAGTGGGAAATGCAACAGGATGATGAAATTAGTAGACGGGCATCTAAAGGAAAACAAACACAGTTTGAAACTTAAATATATACACAAATTTCTTTATAATATATTTTAAGTACTTAAATTAACATTTCATTTTCAGATTATGTCATAGAATTGGGGAGAAAGGTTGCTGGTGGCATAACATTTCCCATCTCGGACATAAAAAGCCATATCACAAATTGAATAATTCGTCTGCAAGAAAGCAGTGTTGAAAAAAAACATGTTGTGAAAAAATGAATTTTTTTATATTTGCTCTGTGTACCGCGCCCGGATGATGAGCACAAAGCGGCCCTTGACAAAGGAAAGCTGGATTTGTTGATAGGTAAATCACAATTTTACTATACAAGTTATTGTCTTAATAGTTTGAAAAAAATACGTTCAAAATAAAGATTAATTCGAATAATACGATTAGTGATCCTCAGGGCTAGGCCTGAACAATAGGGGGTCTCAGTGACTTGACGCATCAAGATCCAAACCTGCCCCTTTTGACCCCCAACATGTCCTTAATTGGTTCTGATCACATTATTTTACAGGATATTCAATGAATTTTCAATAAACTTCTTTTGTTTTAACAGTGAAAATAGTTGTATCAATCACAAAAATATTTTTTTTTAATAAAAATACATGTAATTTTAAACAATATGCATATATAGCACATGTTGTTTGAAAATATTCCACAGGGATAAATATCCAAGCACATTCAAAAGTGTACTATTGCCAAATTTGGATCCTGCCTTTTTCAAATCCTAGCTGGGGCCCTGGATTTGATTAAAAGTTTGAAAAAGCAATTATTGAATTAATTCTACATAAGTTGTTAACAGTATTTGCAAAAGGTGAACTGTAGTTGTACTAAATATCAATTTGCATTTCAGATTATGACATAGGATGGGATGAGAATCGTGGACCTGAACAATACTGTGATAGAGAGGAATTCCTACTCAAGAAAGCATTTTAAAAACGCATTCAATGTGAAAGAGTGAACTTTTTTATTTTGGCCGTGTATAAGGACAGTTTTTTTTTAAAGTGCATGTCTATCAAATTATTTGTATGTATATATATTGAATATTTTTGTTGCATGTCTTTAAAAGCTACATTGTATCTTAAAAGTGTCATCAAAATGCGGAACGAAAATGCGTACATTTTCCGCATAAGTTCCGCATTTTTTGTGACTGCGGACAAAATGCGGGGATTTTCAGCATTTGTTCCGCATTTGCAGAAGTATATAAAGTATAAAATGGTGATCCATGTTTTTAAAATGTATTATCTTAAAATAAATATTAAAATACTATGTTAAATATATCTTTCATAATTTTGACTAGTTTTTAGCCAACCTGAGCACAAAGTGCTCATGGTGAGTTTTTGCGATCGCCTTTTGTTTTTTTCAAATGGCCTGTCCTTATATGGGTATATTTACAATATGCATGTTATCCGATTTCCGCCCGGTGTCTAAATTACGCCCGTAATCTAAGTTACGCCCGTAATTTTAACATTCCGCCTGTAATCTGAATTCCGCCCGTAAACTGCTTTCCGCCCGTAATTTAAAATTCCGTCCCACCTCATTTACATATTTTGCCCCTGTTTTCCGCCCGGATAACGCCCGGAATCCACCCCTCTTCTTAAAATCATATAAAGAAAAATACGCCCAGAAATATTTTTACGCCCGGAATTTAGTTTGTAATTCCGTGCCAATTCCGGGCGGAACATTTCGTACAGGAATTCCACTTGTCCAGGTCCATTTTTCCCATTGTCTTTGACTGTGTGGGTTTAACAATACGCTGCAGAGTTTACCAACTGGCAGTCAATGTTACTGCACTCTAATTACAGATTTTTTTACTCGTTAACCGTCTTTTTGGCAACGATTCGCGATTGCTGTTTTTTATGTTGTCGCGAAAATATATAACTTTCGGTTCATTTTTTACACAATTTTTAAAGAAAAATCTATTTTGACGTCGTAATATGTTGCACTGTGCATATCATCGATACAATCTATTATTGAATTATATAAAACATGTTTTTATTGAAGATTTATACTTAGTAAATAATAAACCGAAACAAAAAGGACATGTCACGACTTCAGTAACGATATTTACCGACATTAGCCGACGTCAACCGATCTTACAAAAAAAACGCGGGAAATGATTACAGTTGTACTACCTATAAGCCAATTGCGACCATCATAGGTCCTGACCAGCATGCGCATACGCCTCTAATAAAGGGCTCTTTTTTACTTACATAGGTGTAAGTATTTGTTATAATTGTTTTTATTCCTTGTATTTTATTAGGTTTTATTTAGTATTCCCATCTGCTTTTGAATAAATTGTTATTATCTTTCAACAGTCTCTTAGGCTCATGGTAACAGATAAGTAAATTACGTACTGTGGGTATATTGCTTCTCGAAAACGCAAATGGCCTTTCCAGAAAAAGCCCGGGAACCCAGATGTTGAGGCAAATCAAAAGCCTCCATATGGGAAAACACAGCTGTGAGATGATGTACTAAGATGAGATTGATATAAGACGAAAATGGAGGAACAAATAATACATTTAAAACTTTGCAGTTAACCGATGCTATTCGATCTTCTCCGTGACAGACACGCATTTGACTAAATTATTATATAAGTAGTTTGTCGAAGATGATCATGTCCCAGCTGTTCAAGTAATATTCTGATTATGTCCGTTGAAATGCGATTGGTGAACGGGAAACCACTTTTGTATTGGTCTAGGTAAATTCATGCTACGATGTCAATATCCAACCATTCATTACAAGCACTGTTTGCAAACGCAGAAGTCATCTTGTAGATACAAATTGTAAATATTAAAATGTTCGAAAATAAGTGCATTTTATCATTCAATCATTTCACGTAACCGACACGTCAACAGTCGATTGCGGTCAATATACAATTGTATCATTTGGCGGCCTTGTCAATAAGAGACCCGATTAAGTAAAAATATATATAAATAAAACATCATACAAAAAATGCTCTTCATACGAAGTGATCGGTGGAAGTTATTTACATAGTCCTAAATAGCAATCGGTATTGTGGTTCATATTCATCCCATTATAAATATTGATTGAATAATTGTAAGAAGAGAAAAACTTGTAGAAATTAAAACACGTTCAATTTGATATATTGGGTACATGTATGAGTTAATGTTGATCAAACATTACGATGTTGAGTCATCTTAGGAAGTATGTTGTTTACAAAGCTCGATGGTTTCTAAACAAATTGACATCATCATCGCAATGTAACTAAAACGGGAAAGCAAGGGACCAATAATCTGTTTATCAACTCATTGCATAACAAAAGGATTGTTCGCTTAGTGGTTCAGTTGCATGCACAAAGAACAAAACTGCTACACGTCTAGGTCTTATTTCCTCTTAAACGGTTATTTCAAACCATTTTCTGATGCAAAGTAATTATCAGATCAGTATTGCATGTAAACAAATCCATTAAGGTTTATGATTACAAAACAACACATGCATAAAATGACGTTAAACAAGTAACTACAAATAACTTAATTGAAGCTACCAATTATATACTCCTTGTATCTTGTAATCATTGTTTATAGCATCAATTACTAGAATGCTACGAAAGACATGCATGCCTAGGTAGCGTAATAATACAAAATTACAAATATGCCATATCCTTTTTTGTCGTGTACACAATATAGGGATAATACATGTTTTCGAGGACATGATCATCTGCGGGCGCTCGTGTTGCGCACTCGGGTAGGAACGGATTTTGAGAGCGCCCGAAGATGATCATGTCCGAGAAAATGTGTATTTTCGCTTTTATTGCATAAACAAAATCACACATACCAAAATAAATTAAAACAACATTGAAAACAATATGTCTTGTTCATTCGACATCGACAAAATAATTCGATTATTTCATATGACGTCATACAGTTCAAGGTTGTGTTTTACATATGCTTCACTCGGTCATCATCAGAAATGACGAGGCAGTTGTCGATTTAAAATGTGTTTAAACAGTGGATTAATCCAAAGTTGAAATGCAGACGCGCAAAGTAAGAACTGAGGAATGGTTTTGAATTTACTTGTCGTGACGGATAAATATATCGTCAGAATACGTCATTGTTTTCATAGATGTTTCTTTCGTACAGGTCTATCTTATTTCGTTCCAACTAAATTTTCTAAAAATTAATACTGCCAATATATATTGTTCCTGAAGTATTTCAAGCATACAGTACGGACAATGAAGGTACATAAACACTTACATACAGCAAAGGCTTTTGCAAGTGTTGAGTTAATAACGTTAACTTCATTGACGTTGCAAATAAATAAAGCTGTTGTAAATAGAGTGCAGATGGTATAATTTAAAAAAGTGGATTGAAATATTCATTGCAATTATCCCTGCGTGCATGAGGAAACTGGTGCTTATTCAGTTCCCCATTAATGCTTGGAAAGTCGTCGAAGGCTGGAGTTATTAGATCTAGAACAAAGTTCAAAATAACTTTATTGAATCCAATAAAAAATTGAAAGTAACTGCGCGTGGACCAGTTTGTGGATATGAAAAACACATAACAGAGATTGAACGGCACGTGAATCGCCTTGTTAATACACGATTTCTCCCGTCCAAGCCCTCCTTTTGCCAATTTTTGCACCCCGCCAGATGGCATAATAGATAGAATTTATGCAATAATTTTTTAACATAGCTCTAATATTATAGGAAGAAGTGCTCATACATTTTTCATTCCCTCTGGTCCATTAGCCGACTTACGAGCTAACCGTTCAGGTCAATACACTCTGGAAATATTTGACGGAATTGTCAATATATTACGCGATTCAGTAAGAACATTATATCATAATTAGTTCAAGGTGTGAAATATTGTTTATGCAAGTGCAATTATACAATAAATATAAAATTCAGTCTCAAAATAAAATCATCACCAATGCAGATATTGAAGTTTATGCCATATAGGAATCGATTGGGATTCTAAAGGAAGCATATTTAGTAGAAAATGTTCCGCTTTTTAATACAAAATCTAATTCTAGATGTGATCAATTGCAATAACAACATATTTGCTACCGAGTAACATATTAAGTAAACATAAAATAACGTTCTTAGCATGACTAAGATATAACTTGTTTGTCATAACAATAGTATATACTTTACGATTGAATCGGATGATTTCTCTTGATTGAGTAATATGTCATTGAAGATGGTTTCTGCCAACAACGGAGTTATTTAAGCTAATAGCAAACAAGAACGTATTGTATGGCTCTTTCACAGTTTATTGCTGACCGAGAGTCAATAGACTAAATATAGAATGCGCTACATTTCAAAGAAAAGAAACACTACCCCATCTGTGCATAAAATATAACCAGATTCATTTAAATACTTTTAAGAATCATACATCGCATTTTTAGTTTGTATTTTACATTTGTTAATGTTTATCGAACGTATTGATGATGCGTTATTTCATAAAGGATGTTGTTTACTCAGCTCAATGTTTGTTTTTTAATACATTGAGTACATCATTACAATGTACATAATGCTTTATATTTTGGAAAGTAACTCACCCTAACCAGTCGTCTATGCGCAAGTATGCCAAGACGCTTTCACAGATTGGCCTTCCTTAAAAATTATCTGAGAAAACGGATCTCTCCAGTAATAAACTTCCATGAACGACACATTATGTATCTATGCAAAATAATTCCTCATGGAACCGTTAATTGAATGAACATATAGGCATTGTCAGAACATATTTTTTATTGTCTCGCATTCCTTTCCTTACATAGAATGATTCCATTTTTATAAATAAAACTATTAATCAAGTTATAACGTGCATTTGGTTGACAAATCATTAAAGATGGAATAATACATGTTTGAGCTAGTTTACATGTGTTATATGATGAAACAACTAAAACAATTGCCCAAAAGCGCAACAAGACCAGAAAACCAGAAAAGGTATTTCTTGATCGGAAAACGTATTTAGAAAAAGAACTCACTAAAATATCCGTCAACACTGCACGATATTATCATGCTAGATATAAACTTCTAAAATCAAGAAGTGTCGTCCAAAGATTTATTACAATAGGATGACCCTTAAGCAAGATGCGGTTGTATCAAAAAGTTAAAATACAAACATTCTGACACTTTTTAGCATCTTAAAATCGTTTTACAATGTCATATTTTTTCATTAAACGGATCACTCGAGTCAGGATCGGACTTATTCGGTTTGTATTACTTTGCATAATTTATGCAATCTATCTCAGAAATGTGCTGCATTCTTCATCAAGTTCAACTATGTTCACAAACCCCTAATTAACATATTGACAGCTACGTCATGCTTCCGACACTGCCCGAAGCCCAATCTCATGATCGCTCGTAACTGATCGGGTATCGTAGCGGCCAATTAAAATGGAATATATTGTCCTACACAACAATAAGAACGAGCTTTTTGTATCTATTTAAATTAATGTAATAAGAAACAACGAACACTTGCCCAAGAGCGCAATAACAAGAATCCTCTTGATCAGATAACGTACTTAGAAAAAATACTGACTTAAATATCCCCCAACACTGCACAATATTATTATGCTATATATAAACTTTAAACACAAGTTTTGTCCGAAGATTAATTACAAAAGGAAACCCAAAAAGCAAGTAGCATTTGTTTCAAAACGTTAAAATACAAACATTCTCCCACTTTTTAGACTCTTAAAATCATTTCACGATGTCATATTTTTCGTTTAACGGATTAACTCGAGTCAGGATCAGATTCATACGGTTTGCGTCAATTTGCATAATATATGTACTTTATCTCAGAAATTTGCAGCTGTCGTCATCAAGTTTAACTATGTTCACAAACCCCTAATTAACATATTGAGAGCTACGTCATGTTTCCGACACTGCTTGAAGCAAATCTCGTGTTCTCTCGTAAATGGTCGGATACGGTCGCGGACATTACATATAGCGTTGAAATGTTGGCAAATGCTATAAGAAACAATGATGTTTTATAAGTTAAATTGATTACGAAGTGTTCGTTTATTTTAATCATATACGGATCTTTAGGCAATTAGGATTAGATATTCAATTTCTGTTTGTCAAGAGCATTACATACAGACTGCGATCGAATTAGATTATTTTTGTTGATAGTGCAATCTATCTTAATAAACGATTTCTGTTTACAAAGACCAGATATTAGATTGTTCATTCATTTCCGTGACAAGTGATCTTGAAGCTAGCGAGGATTAACCTGACAAATAATTGCGGACGGAAAGATAACGTCTGATGAGGATATAATGTTGAACACTGAGTCTTGTATCCTCATTTGAACGAGATAGGTATAACGTGTGCATTTTACCAAAAACTGAAACCGGTCATTAAAGCACAAATCATAATGTCTGCTCTTTAGCTAAGATAGCCCAAGATTTTTTGAGATCGTATTAGTTGTGATAATGTATTATATTCAGCGTCCAGATATAATATTGAAGATAAATTACACAAAAAATGCTCAAAAACTACGTTTGAACGAGAACTGCAATATATTATTTTGTTGTTTTGTACTATTAGATCGTAATCAGTTGAATATCCTGAAAATATATCCGGTTTAATGACGAGTTCAGACGAAAACGTGCCATACAGCTTAAAAGTCGTTTACAATACTTGTCGTAAATATTTCACATGCTGTCCAAGAATGTAGTTCAAAATGGCAATACCTGATTGAATAACATAAGAAGTGCGAAATACAGCTGAGTTTGCTTCATTGAGCTTCATTGTTAATGTCATTCAAAGGTTGTTGACATTTACTTAATGTGTTCGATGGAACATATGCCTAATTTACAAAATTTCAAGATATCTTGACAACATTTATTTACGCGATTGTGATACACATCTCTATTTTTCAAGATGATTTTCGACCTGTCAATTCAAAAACAAATTAAATATAAATGTTAAAACATCTTATTATTTATTTTCCCCCAAACCAAACTGTTCACTGAAAAAGTCACAAATTATATGGTGACAACGTCGACAAAAAGAATTCATCATATATGTATATTCTTGTAGGACAGCAACTTGAAATATAGGCGAATTTCCAAATAATGAGAAGTACCACATATACACAATAAAACTATATTTGTGTTCATTGTATTTCATTTAATATTCCCTCTGCTTTCGGTTAAATTGTTATAATCTTTTAACAGTAAATGTTCTTCATCCACTATTTATTAAGTGTAAAAACGTGTTGAATTAGTGTTCCCCTAAAATGCATAACGCCTTTACCATATAACAACGAGGAAGATGTCGTTGTAAAACTTAAGCGTTCTCATGGGACAAACACAGCTGTGAGATGATGTTATATTAGATTGAAAAAGACGAAATAAGTGGAACAAATAACACTTTGAACACAAATCAGTACATATATTTCCTATTTTAGATAAATTCAAGTTATATCATAATTTGAAAAGTACAGATATTAGTAAAGATGCAACCCTCCCCCAAGACACTTTCATGACTAGACCACTCGAGGAGTATATAAATTGCGAACATACCCAACTTTTTACGAAAGACTCAGACTTTACAAGGTTCGATTCGATTGGCTACAAAAAAACAACGTTGAGTTGTGTAATGGTGTAAGTATGGTCATGTTGCGCTATCGAATCTTCAATTTTTTTAGTTACAAAACCTGGTTTGCAAATACAATAGCCTATTTGCTTCAAGCAGGGGTTAATAATGGTTGATGGGTAAACCAATAGATTTTTATTCACGGAAAATAAACAACATATGCATCGAAAGTCTCATCATTCGTAGCAAATATACTGGTGTTACATATACGACCATGTGGCTTATATAAACTTTTGATTGTGCCGACAATTACAGTACACTATTGTGCAACAAACAATTGTACATTTATTCGTTTATTTTGATTATATATACAGAAACATTTTAGAATGTTTAAATGTTTACAATTTACTTTGGATATTGTATGTCATTCGTGATGACTATGCTTTTGGTATAAATGCATGCTAATCCTAAGCCCTTATGTTGATGTTTCTATTGACCACTTGGACCGTAAGTGTAAACACTATTGTCAAGTCTAGCTGATTGTAGACTTATATATTGGTTCTACTTTCTTTATCCCGATAAAACGTTTTCCTGAGCAATTCACGCAATTCGGAATATCACAAATCCGCTAGTCTATGGTAACCACATAAGTTGTCTCATTCAAAATCCTCCCGATATCAAATACCGTATCAATCTTTATTAATTAAATGAAACTGGA
Source organism: Dreissena polymorpha (assembly GCF_020536995.1). Classification (NCBI taxonomy): domain Eukaryota; kingdom Metazoa; phylum Mollusca; class Bivalvia; order Myida; family Dreissenidae; genus Dreissena; species Dreissena polymorpha. The sequence goes on from NC_068362.1 coordinate 85,484,161, forward strand.
ATTGTTGGAAAAAGATGTGTTTTTTAATTGAGTGACACTGTCATTGTTGAATACGATGATTGTATTGTTTGTACCTATGAATTAGATGCGTGTCGTTTTCTAAAGATGTTAATGCCCGGAAAACACATATTGATTTATCTTATTAAGATTATATATTATTATTAGATATTAGACTAACATTTATTACTTATATACTATATGTTATCATCATTTGGTTTATACCGAAATGGATAAGCTTTGAACTTATTTCCCTAATGTTTACAGCTGAATTAGTTTCGGTATTTAAAAACGTATTCGACAAACGTTTAAACATCCTGAAAATACCTGTACACATGTTAAATTCAAACCTAACTTACAAGACCCCCCCCCCCCCACATTAAATTACTTGATATAACAGAACCATGCGCAGTTTAGAATTTAATTTGTGGCATAAACTTATGAAACATATCGTATTTTTATTCATCTATAATTAACTACTTACAAATATTAATAACATACTTTCCACTTTTCATTGGGGAAATAAAACCACTTATGGTCTGATATTATCTTTACTTAATTTTTTTTCACATCATAAAAGATCATAATCTATTGATAGATAATGCATTTATGTATAAGTATATACGAAATAACTCTGGCATTGTGAATGGTTGTGCTCAAGTCAGTTAAATTTGTAATAAAATGGTCATGACAAAAAGAGGTAAAACATCTTAACGATGGGAACTGGGAATGCCGAGAGTCATTAATTATTCGGTAAAGTATTTTTAAATATTGATTTTTGGGTGCAGAAAAACATGGCTATAGAAAATAAACGAAAACATAACAGAAAATCAAAGTATTTTTTCTGTTCCTGCCCTTAAAGCGGCAGCATTAATGTAACACAACTAGCATTTTGTTTAGAGGTTTTAACACTGCAAAAGAACTGGTTGGAACTAAAACATAAACTAATGTTGTGAAATCAAAGTAAATATTATGCGGTCTTTATGATGTTCGCGCAAAACAAAACACGTTTGTGTATCGATTTTTTTCGACAAAACATATACGATTTAATTGTGTTGGTTGTCTGAAAATATACTAGTTATAACAACCGACTAAAACGCTCACTTGTACAGCGTTACCGACGAAACATGTACAATTATGCGATAATGATAGTGTATGCCAATCACTAATAAACAGTTCAATGACGGGATTGGCAAAGAAGGCATTTGCAATACGAACAAGACGGCTTCGTCAAATATGAGTTAGATAATCTGGATATATTGGCAAATACATCAATGTCTGTAGCGGCTTGTCCCGCTGACGGTGCGCCGCCAAATTAACTGCAAAGTAACTGACGTAATCCTTCTTATTTACATCGGATCCGGCCCGACATCAGACTTTGGATCAATCACCGAACATGTATTTAATTTTTCTGAGAGCATGCCCATCATCTAGAACGATTTTGACGCGCATCAATAAGTTTATGGCATATTATTCAAGAATAGCCGTGCTATTTCCGATCAAACAAGTATATCCAAACAACACAATAGATCGCGAATGAGACAATATGACGCAGGGTATAGCGAAATAACAAAATACACATACATGTATGTATTTCGAAATAAAAAATGTATGCATGAAATACGATATAACTTTAATTTGGAAATAATACATTTCAGGTTAATTTACAGAGACCTGCTGATATTTAAGTTGTATTTGTTTCTCATATAAGAAAATAGTTCTTAAAAAGCAAATGATCGTGTAATTAACAAGTATTTTATGTGGTGATCTGTACAGCGGAGCAATTTAAATTTGATATTAACCCTTGAACAGTTGAGGCAAATGAGCATTTGTCTTTGGAATGTACTGTCTACTGAATGACCGGAATCCAATGGTGATTTATATACAGATATATGTGTTATTTGGATTTGCGTCGTTTTCATTAATATTTTAGTCATATCGCGGCGGTCAGTTGACTCACACTTCCCTGAGGTGCCAGTAACTGACACCAGCCCCGCAAAGGTTGATGGGTAGAGGAAGAAATGACGGAGATCTTTAAGTTATGGGTCTGGGGACGTTTAATAAACAACGTAATACACATTTACGATACGATACCTTTTTCGAAGATGCATAATTGCTAAAGTCCATATCATGTGTTGATAAATTTTCAGTACTTAATTACTTAGATTGTCAATTCTAGAGCCGTATATATTTGTCGAGCATAGCGAGCTAGTTCGTCTACTTATTAAAATTACAAAATTCTCTCGTAAGTTAACATTGTCGTACGATCGTTTATGAAACGGCCCCCAGGACCGGAATCGACTCGCGAACTTCAAATTTGTAGTGAATCGCTCTACCAAATAAGTAAGCAGACCCTGTTTTATTAGATACTATAATATAAGTAATATAGACAAGAATTGCTTGTTTAATTTGATATACCGTAATTACACGTATCCTATAGACGAATCGTATCAACTATCAGCAATAGACGGTCACGATTCATAGCGTCATCACGAGAAAAGATTCAAACATATTAATTATCTTTCTTCCCGACCTCTTCTAACAAAAGATACTTAATATACATACTGATTTGTTGTTCAAATTTTAGAACAGGAGGAAGTGCATTTTATCATTTAACTTAGCCGACTTACCAAAGGCCAATATATTATTGAAATATTTTGCGGCATTTTTAACACGTGCTCCAAATAAAATATGTTTGATTTAATAATTACATAATATGTTCTTTAAACATTGATCGATGTAATGATTGTATCTAGTCTTTTATAATAAATGGTCACAGAACACAATTGTTTATGCTCATCCGGTGGTAAATACTTCTAACCAAAACTACAGAGAATATAATACCGAAAATGAAACACGTTCAATTTGACACATGTGCTATATTTGTTTATATCTTTATCGAATATAATGTTGTGTCATTTCAGACAGAATGTTGTTAACTCAAATTAATGTTTTCTTAATAAATTGATAAAATCATGGCAGTGCATGTAATGTTTCATAAACTGGAAAATTGACTTAACCTTACCATTTGTTGATTCTCAAATAGGTCAAGACACTCTGACAACAAATAAGTCTTTCTTAACAGTTATTTTCATATAATGTATTATAGACGTCTTCAGTATTAATCTTCGATGTAGATATGTGCGTTGTCACGGCACATAATGTATCGATGCTAAGTGATTACCCACGACACCATGAGTTGAATGACCAACTAGAGTTTGTCAGAACATATCTTTTTTGTCCCGAAATCAATAACGTTATAAAGAATGATCCATATATAAATCAAGTATTCAAATACATTTTTGTTGACAGTCATGTTATTTGCAGATAATATTTGGTTTCACAAAGGTCAAACTGATTAAAAACAATATCATACACAATCAAAATCAAACGCAATTTCTAGTAGTAAAATTGTGAAACATCTGTAATTTAAAGCCTCTATAACGCTAAAAATCAACGAAAATTGTGTAAAATATTTCGTATAACAAAGTAAACACCTAAACAATCAGTGCTCCTTATAGCAATATCCACACTTTCACCACGCTATATGTGGTCTGATAACATAGATTTTTGTAGATACAAAATGCTCGTTTTGATTTATTTGTGACACAATTTATTCCATTTTAATTTCCCGCGAATATATCTATTCATACGACACACGAACACTAAATGGTACCATGTGTTTACATATGCAAAACAATAAATAAAAACGAGCATTTTGTATTTACAATCATCCATTTTACCAGATCACATCTGGCGTTGAAATTTCGGCAATTGCCATAAGGAACACGTATTTTTAATTATAAACTTTATTTGACGAAATATTTTACGAAATTTTCGTTGATTTTGATTAGTAATGGGGCTTTAAATGAAGAACGTTTGGTTGCGTCATATACAAATACACAATGAATATTCTAAATTCACCTGACAATGACGCTTTGTTGATGTAGACATAACTCAAAGCACAGTCCTGTTGTAAACATGTACTAATTTGTCTACAGTATGTCATTGTAGCATACGTATATGAGCATATAAAATGAAATATGTCTGAACTAACATTAAATGAATGGAAAAATACTATCAACAAAACGCAAAATAAGCTCTAAGAGAAATAACAACAGATACGTTGATGAAATTTGAGCAATTAAGATTGTATTTAGATGTTCCTACCAAGATGTTCCTATTGGGTTTGTAAACAACGTAAGAGAAAATCTGCGATCGAATCAGTTGATTTCTGTTACATATAACTGCGTATTGTATCTTCAGTTTCAATCTTTAAGACTTGATATCACATTGAGATGAAAAATCGTTAAAATATTTCAGATATAAAAGAGGACTTAAACCTAAAGAACCGATTATAATAAAAGCATCAGTCATACCGTATAAACGTGAGCTCAGATAACATAAGACTAATGTTCATGATAACGTGAGATACATAGCGTCGTAATTGCATCTTTAAGATTAATTACACACAAGCATGTTCAAAAATGAAAAACGAAACTGCGATATTCTGAACAACTTCTGAAAAATCGGCTTTACGATGGTTGTTGACTCATTTGTAATCCTTAAGAAATCAAATACCAAATCAATCTTTATTAGTTTAATTATCCCCACGCTTTTTGAAAAAAAGGTGGGGATATTGTGGTTATCTCCGCCGTCCGTCCGTCCGTCCGTCCGTCTGTCTGTCTGTCCGTCCTGGCCACTATCTCCTCCTACACTAAAAGCACTAGAACCTTGAAACTTACACACATGGTAGCTATGAGCATATGTGCGACCCTGCACTATTTGGAATTTTGATCTGACCCCTGGGTCAAAAGTTATAGCGGTTGGGGTGGGGCCGCGTCAGAAATTATCACTCATTTTTTTAGGTTATTTTACATTTACTTCTTTATTTCTACACCGATTCACTTCAAATTGATACTGGACCTCTCTTATAACAATACGGTCAATCTCAACCATGCATGGCCCCATTCCCAACCCTGGGGCGCCCCGCCCACATAGGCCACACCCACCAAAAATTTCCATTTACTATATTTTTTTCATTTCTACACGGATTCACTTCAAATTGATACTGAACTTTTGTTATGACATGAGGGGCAATCTCAACTATGCATGGCCCCAATCCCAACCCTGGGGCGCCCGCCCACATAGGCCACACCCACCAAAAAATTCCATTTACTATAATTTTTTCATTTCTACACGGATTCACTTCAAATTGATACTGAACTTCTCTTATGACATTAGGGTCAATCTCAACTATGCATGGCCCCATAACCAACCCTGGGGCCCCGCCCACATAGACCACACCCACCCAAAATTGCCTTTACTATAATTTCTTCATTTCTACACCGATTCACTTCAATTGATATTGAACTTCTCTTATGACTATACAGTCAATCTCAACTATGCATGGCCCCATTACCAACCCTGGGGCGCCCCGCCCACATAGACCACACCCACCCAAAATTGCCTTTTACTATAATTTCTTCATTTCTACACCGATTCACTTCAAATTGATACTGAACCTCTCTTATGACAATACGGTCAATCTCAACTATGCATGGCCCCATTACCAACCCTGGGGCCCTGCCCACATAGACCACACCCACCCAAAATTGCCTTTTACTATAATTTCTTCTTTTCTACACCGATTCACTTCAAATTGATACTGAACTTCTCTTATGACAATATGGTCAATCTCAACTATGCATGGCACAATTACCAACCCTGGGGCGCCCTGCCCACATATGTCACACCCTACCAAAATTGCCATTTACTATAACTTGTTCATTTCTACACCAATTCACTTCTAATTGATGATGAACTTCTCTTATGACAATACGGTCAATCTCAGCTATGCATGGCCCCATTACCAACCCCGTGGCACACCTAGGTCAAACATTCGGCGTGGGGATACGCGTCGGCCTCTGCCGCGCCATTTCTAGTTATACTGTTATTGTTGGATAAAGATTTTTTTTAAAATATTATTTCAATGAAACTATCATTTTTTCGATAAATTGGCGGAGATCTGTTTTTACTTAAAAAACACACAAGTTAAATGTGTTTGTTTTATAAAGGTCGAGATTAACATTACATCCATGACCTGAGATGCCATAAAGCAGACGTAAGACTAGACTGTAATCATGTTTAGTCAACATTTATTTTCTAACACAAAATGCAATCATCGCTTGTTTTTTGTATTAAGAACGCGGTAAGCATGGTACTTGTTATTATATTTATATTACTCGTCGCGTAACAAATGACATGTGTGCTGAATCGCTCAGTTGATTGAACAGCGTTGAAAACGGTTTCGATTGCAGGTCTCATTTCCTCTGTTTACGATTATTTCAAACCCTTTTTCTGATGCAACGTTACGATCTGATATGTGTCTAAAATCAAACAAAAACGTGTCTTCATGATGACAAAAAAGTCAAGAAAATATAATACAAGAGGGCCAAGATGGCCCTTGTTCGCTCACCTGAAAGGAGTCGATTCATTCAATCTTTAACAAATGACAAACTTGACCAAGACATTGTCCAGAGAAACATCCTGGTCAAGTTTCATCAATATTTCATCTGCAAGTCATGATCAATGTACCTATGAAGTTTCATGATCCTAGGTGTAAGCATTCTTGAGTTATCATCCGCAAACATTTTTTCTAAGTTGAGTCACCGTGACCTTCACAGCCATTTTGTGAATACGTTTTTTGGCACTGTGACATTGACCTTTGACCTAGTGACCTGTTAATCAATAGGGGTCATCTGCAAGGCATGATCAATATACCTATGAAGTTTCATGAAGCTAGGCATAAGCGTTCTTGAGTTATCATCCAGAAACCATTTTACTATTTCAGGTCACCTTGACCTTGACCTTTGACCTAGTGACCTGAAAATCAATAGGGGTCATCTGTGAATCATGATCATTGCACATATGAAGTTTCATGATCCTAGGCATAAGCGTTCTTGAGTTATCATCCAGAAACTATTTAACTATTTCAGGTCACCGTGACCTTGACCTTTGACCTAGTGACCTGAAAATTAAAAGTGGTCATCTTCTAGTCATGATCTATGTACCTATGAAGTTTCATGATCCTAGACATAAGCGTTCTTGAGTAATCATCTGGCAACCATTTTACTATTTCGGGTCACCATGACCTTGACTTTTGACCTTGTGACCTGAAAATCAATAGGGGTCATCTGCGAATCATGATCAATTTACCTATGAAGTTTCATGATCCTAGGCCTAAGCGTTCTTGAGTTATCATCCGAAAACCATTTTACTATTTCGGGTCATCGTGACCTTGTCCTTTGACCAAGTGACCTGATAATCAATAAGAGTAATCTGCGAGTCATGATCAATATATCAATGAAGTTTCATGGTCCTAGGCATAAGCGTTCTTGAGTTATCATCCGGAAACAATTTTACTGCTTTGGGTCACCGTGACCTTGACCTTTGACCTAGTGATCTGAAAATCAATAGGGGTCATCTGCGAGTAATGATCAATGTATCTATGAAGTTTCATGATCCTAGGCATAAGCGTTCTTGAGTTATCATCCGGAAACATTTTTACTATTTCGGGTCATTGTGACCTTGACCTTTGACCTAGTGACCTGAAAATCAATAGTGGTCATCTGCGATTCAAGATCAATGAACCTATGAATTTCATGATCCTTGGCATAAGCGCTCTTGAGTTATCATCCGGAAACCATCTGGTGGACGGACGGATCGACATAAGCAAAACAATATACCCCATCTTCTTCGAAAGGGGGGGATAATGAGACAACTGCCCCTCTCCCAGCAGCCATGTTATTCAACTGACCGGAACCATTTTTGAACTCAACTCTCGTATCAAGGAAACAAATGTTCTGAGCAAATTTCATGATAATTGGGCCAAAAATGTGACTTTTACTGTGTTCACATGTTTTCACTATATACATTTTGAGAAAAATGCCCCGCCCACTGGCAGCCATGTTTTTTCACCGATCCCGACCATTTTCAAACTTGTCCGAGATATAAATAAAACCAATGTTTTGACCAACTTTCATGATGATTGTGCAAAAATTGTGACTTCTAGAGTGTTTAGTAGATTTCTCTATAGCCAAATAGGGAAAACTGCCACTAAATACATATAGAGAAAAATGCCCCGCCCACTGGCGGCCATGTTTTTTCACCGATCTCGACCATATTCGAACTCGTCCCAGACTTTCATGATGTTTGGGCTAAAATTGTGACTTGTAGAGTGTTTACAAGGTTTCTCTATAGCCAAATAAGGAAAACTGCCCCGCCCACTGGCGGCCATGGTTTTCAACGGATCGGAACCACTTTTGAACTCAACCAAGATATCATTAAGACAAACATTTTGACAAAGTTACGTTAAGATTGGGCATGAAATGTGCCTTCTACAGTGTTTAAAATGTTTTTCTTTTTATGACCTAATGACCTAGTTTTTGACCCGGCATAACCCAGTTTCGAACTCGGCCGAGATTTCATTGGGACAAAGCTTCTGACCAAGTTTCATGAAGATTTGACTAGAAATGTGGCCTCTAGAGTGTTTACGAGCAAATGTTAACGGACTGACGGACGGACGGACGGACATACGACGGACAAAGACCGGTCACAAAAGCTCACCTGAGCAATCAGGTGAGCTAATAAAAAAATGAGTTTAAAAGTTACTAGATTATAACAGCCAACTCCAAGCTCCTTTGTTCTTATAATTATTCATATTGCTTTTTAAAAAGTTATTCTATTAATTGTCAGCTACGTGAACGCTACAAAAGACTTTCAGCTCTCTTCGTGTATGCAATAATTAAACATAGCTCTACTATTATTTGAAGAGGTATTCGTACATTTTATCATTCAATCATGCCACTAAGCGGAATAACGAGGGACCGTTGAGGTCAATAAACTCTGGTTATAATGGACGACATCGTCAAAATTGGACTCACATAAGGTAAGAAAACCATAAAATGATGTTTTAAAAACGAAAAGATTGACATGTATAATGATTATAAAAATCAGTCTTATAAAGTATAAATCAACTTCCATCCATTTCTATCAATTTCAAAACATTTAGATATCGAATGAATTTCTCAAAGAAGCATGTGAAGTAAAATATTTTCCACTTTTAAATACAAAGTTACATTGAAGATTTTTTAAAATCGTGATAATATCCGAAGACAATATTCAATCACCAAACATCTAGGCTTAGATGAAAAGAACGCATTTGTTCAGAAAATAATACATAATCTACGATTGAATCGAATGATTTCTGCTGATTGAATAATATGTCTTAATAGGGTTTTTTTGCCAAAAAAAGACGGTCTTATAGCTTACTGTTACCAATCATGGTATCATTGTATGGCTTCTTCTATTATGACTTGCAGTACTGACACTTAATAGATTAACTGTTGTATACGCAACATTTTGGGGGAAAACGACAAAAGAAATCATCTGTAGATACAGTCAAACCGGACCAATTTACATACTTTTCAAAATCAAATATTGTGTCTACTATAATTATTTTTTAATTAAAAATACCATGGGTACATAAAATGGACCCATATTGATTGTACCTACGGATAAAATGTATATATTTTTCCGAAACATTCAAGATCTCGATTACAACTAGTCAAAATAAAATAAACAATACTTAAGAACTTGGATCATCTAAAATAAAATATATAAACGCATGGGGTGTAAAGCACAAACATACCACAGGATTAGTATGTTCACAACTTAATTATTCTAATATTTTTTAACATATTTGGCTAACCTATATACATAAGGGTCTCTAGTTAATTGAGTTGAAAATATGGTCGATTGTAATCCATCGCATGTCCTGACTTAGGTCGGCAGAAAAAAATATGGTTGTTCGGATTAGTGGTAACAAACAACTTTTGTCAAGGCCTTTCTTGTTAGAAAAAAAATTCATTTAAGATGTAAACAATATTTTGTTGAAAGACAAATTATGTGAATATTTTCTTTTTTCTCTTGAATATTCTTGCTAAACTTAATATCAAAATAGTTGTCGCTTATTTAAATTCATAATAGAGTTTTCTCGATTAAATACTTTTCTGTTTCACTTTCAATCAAGGGTTTTTCAATGGATGTTTCAAATAAGCCTTTTCTAAATCACAACTTACATATATTCTCCAGATACCAATTCGACGGGTTCAACGAATACGAGTTATAAAATCTGGATATATTGACAAAGACATCAATTGTCGCAGACGCTTGTCGCGCCGACAGTTCGCATTCAAGTTAACTGCAAAGAAACTGACGTAATCCTTCTTATTAGCATCAGGTTCGGCCCGACATCAGGCTATGGATCAATCATCGGACATGTATTTATTATTATCGATACAGGCCAAACATCCAGCCCGATTTAGAAGCGACTCCATTCGATTGTGATATAATTTGCCAGAATAACTTATAACTGGAGTATTTTCCAACCACAATTATTTCCGAACATTACAATAGACTTGATCTAGTTAATATGAAACAGGATAATTTAAAGTACAAGGAAGAGAAAAAAACACAAACATATGTTTGGAAATTTATCATTGCGTGGGCACTGATTTTATTATCCATAAATAAACAAATAAAATACAAATAGCCCATTTATATGCGGTATTTTATGATAAACAATTTGTAATAGTATTTGGGTTTATGTGTAACCTTTTATATTTACAAGAATCAAGTTACACTTTGTTTTAATGATCAAGGAGGCTGAATAAGTCAGTCGAAACTTTACTTTTGACCCTTGAACATTGTTGGTAAATGAGAAATTAGCCTAAGAAAGGAAAGCCTAGTAAATATTCCGAGTGCACATTAATGAAGAAAACGATTTGTAAAAGTTTTGTATAATGCTATACATATAATACTCATAGTAACTATTGAACTAAATATACAAGTCAGATGTTCATTGACCGATAAGTAAGATATACACATTTTAGTTGGACCAGGACATCGCGAGTCTTAATAAATGTTTAGCATTAACCTTGGAGAAATGCATATACTAGTAATAAAAGTTGCGTGTATTCTTTCAACAGCATTTAGCTTGAGCGCGATAATAGTTTCAAACATATTATTTGTATTTTCTTTGTTAATATTTTTCCCGAACATCAACGGAAATTGAGAAACTCCCTATTTCCCAAAGTAAAATCCAGAAAATAACTGTTATTAACCCTGCGAAGTTTGGCTTCTGAAACCCTTAAAACTAAAACTCTGGTGTATTATATAGCGTTGAGTTTTGAGTGAAAACTTGATAACGAAAACATTGCAATAACACATGTTAATCCTTTGGTATGATAAGTTCACGTTACTTACATAAAAGCTTGACCTTTCGTAATCAAAATCAGAACATGTTCAGCTTACCTGAAAACAACATGAAACAATACATAAGACATTAAAGAATGTACTGAACACAGTTTCGGGTAGTTCTAATAATGGAATCTGACGGATAGTATTTTTGTGAAACATTTGAAGAAAATGTTTTGTTTAAAAATACAACATGACAATACTCTTAAATCTAATTATCTGTGTGTAGGTATACCTATTTAATGTTCTTATAAAAGAAGAGATGAAGATCATCCGTGTTTTGTGTATGTCAATAAGTGTACATACATTTCTGTTGCTCTAGTTATTAAGTGATATGAGAAGTTAAATTGTAATTAAAAAGAAAGTATTATATAACTTGTTTAAAACAAAGTTGCCTATTCTCTATTGATTATTTGACTTATTTATCATAACGTGTTTTAAATGTGATAAATATTGTTTATCCAAGGCGGTGACCCCAGCTTTATTCATATTTTGTGTTTATGTTGGTTTGTATTGTGCTGTATTGTGCTGTTTTGTACTGTTTGGGCAATCGGTCACTTGCCTTAAATAAAGGACCAACTAATTGTTTTTAATGAAAATTCAATACTGCTCCAGCAGCTGGAGTTTCACTTCTTTATATTCATAAATTTGAAATACACATATATTCACAAGTTGCTTTCGTCACGAATATACAAAAATTATACATGGGTTTTCGTTACCGTTGTCACAATGTTATTTACGCACTCTTTTGGCGAAACATAATTATTAAGTAGTATATACATTGAAATATAAATATTTATTTTACTGTAGTTATGTTTATACTAGCGTTTTTACGTTTGAAATGTATATTCTATATTGAAATATTGGAAAATCATTTTCTCCTTCAAATTGTTAAATACGACCTAATGCATGTGTTCAGTTAATACGCAGGTTGAAACAAGACCATTAAAACTTCGGTGTCAAACACATGACCGTAAATGTTTGCCTCCTGGGAGACCTATACCGGGGTATTTAATGAAATACAGTTAACAAAAAGACATTGAATTTGTTGTTTGTTGGTATTTCAAACTTATGAAGCAGTACAACAAACAACAAATTACAATGTCTTTTTGTTAACTGTATTTCATTAAATACCACGGCTGGTTTTGGTAACTTTGATAAAATCTCTTTACAGTCAATAATCTTCATATGATCTTATAGTTAATGTAACTAAATTCGAGTTTATTTCTCCCTTTTCCCATAGAAACACGGGGAACCCAGAAAATGTTGCAAAACTAAAGCGTTCAAATTGGAAACACCCAGCTGTGAGATGGTCGAATATCAGATTGAAAAACGACGAACATAGTCGAACAAATAATATATTTGATACTGAGAAGTTAACGGATTGATTATGTCTGATATAAACTAAATTAACGTCTTAAACAGTAAAATACTTCAATAATTAATTAATTAAAACATTTAAAAAATTGAAAAGCCAGGGCTCTTTTAGAGTAAAACGTCAAATTCATCTTGTAACTATTATTATTTGATCTCCCGTGGTAAACAATTATATATTACTTACTATTATTATTATTATTAGTAGTAGTAGTAGTAGTAGTAGTAGTAGTAGTAGTAGTAAAAGTAGTAGAAGTAGAAGTAGTAGTATAATTATTAGAGTTATAAGTATTGTTATTATTAGATGACCATTGTTTCATGATTATAATTATTTATTTAAGTTTCATTTCTTGTAAATTAATCAATTATTTATGTATTTTCTAAAAGTACAATGCACTTATTTTTGTTATTATAGTAGTAGTTTTGATATATATATATTATTAACTATTTTACAAGTGTTATAAAGATGAAGTAGTAGTAGCAATAGAAGTAGTTGTTGTTGTTGTAGCAGCAGCAGCAACAGTAGTAGTAGTAGTAGTAGAAGTAGTATTGCATTTTAAATATATGTATATGTAATAATAAGTTTATTATAAGTTACCTCATATTTTTTTGTATTATCATTATTGTTATAACAGTGAATTTGTATAAGCATATGTGTTTGGAGTTTAGTTACGTAACTGCCGTTCTGTTTATTTGTTTTTACGCCAATATATAATTGTTTTGTTTAATAACATTTAGAAAATGCAGTCAATTTGAAAAACCTAATAACGGCGAAATATATTAGAGTGGAAATGTTCTGTGTCAATTAAATTTCATCCCTACTGAATACGAAACAGTAATATTACGTGGGTAGGAATGTGAATGATCAACTGTTTTTCTCATGTAAATGCATGGGAGGAAGTGCATTTTGTCATTCAATCATTTCACTTAACCGACTTACGGTCGATCATTGCGGTCAATATACTATTGAATTATGTGACGACATTGTAAATAAGTAGTTACCCGATTAAGTTAGAATAACTTTTATATATAAATTCAAAGAAAACATTCATTCAAAAGGAATTCATACAAAGTGATCGACGGAAGTGATGTTTTGTGTCCTAAATAGCAAACGTTCACGAAAACTATTATACGTTTAACGTTCATCGTAAGTCAAGTATTTTATTATAAAATCTACAGAAAAGATTTTTGAATTATGTTGTGTTTACATTTGTTAATGTTTATCGAACATAATGATGATGCGTTATTTCATTAAGGATGTTGTTTACTCAGCTCAATTTGTCTTAATAAATTGATATCATCATCGCAATGTACGTCATACTTAATATATTGGAAAGTAACTCTACTTTACCAGTCGTCTTTTCGCAAGAATGCCAAGACGCTTTCAAAGATAAGCCTCCCTTAAAAATTATCTGAGAAAACGGATGTCTCCAGTAATAAACTTCCACGAATAAAACACATTACGCATCTAGGCTAAATAATTCACCATGGAACTGTTTATTGTATGACCATTTAAAAGGTGTCAGAACATATTTTGCATTGTTCCGAATTCCATTTCGTTATATACATTGATTCCATTTAATAATATATGAACACACTGAATAAAACTTTAAATCAAGTTATAATGTGCATTTGGTTGACAAATCATTTAAAGATGAAATACGATATGATTGAGCTATAGTAAATGTGTAATATGAAACAACGAACACTTGCCCAAGAGCGCAATAACAAGAAACTCCTTGATCAGATAACGTACTTAGAAAAAAAACTCACTTAAATATCCCTCAACACTGCACAATATTATTATGCTATATATGAACTTTAAAAAAAAAGTTTTGTCCGAAGATTAATTACAAAAGAAACCCAAAAAGCAAGTAGCATTGGTTTCAAAACGTTAAAATACAAACATTCTCCCACTTTTTAGAATCTTAAAATCGTTTCACGGTGTAATAGTTTTCGTTTAGCGGATTAACTCGAGTCAGGATCAGATTCATACGGTTTGCGTCAATTTGCATAATTTATGTACTCTATCTCAGAAATTTGCAGCTGTCGTCATCAAGTTCAACTATATTTACAAACCCCTTATTAACATATTGAGAGCTACGTCATGCTGCCGACACTGCCCGAAGCCCAATCTCATGATCGCTCGTAACTGATCGGGTATCGTAGCGGCCAATTCAAATGGAATATATTGTCCTTCACAACAATAAAAACGAGCTTTTTGTATCTAGTTAAATTAATGTTACCGTACCAAATATAGCGTTTAAATGTTTGCAAACACTATAAGAAACAATGGGTTAAGTTGATTACGAAGTGCTCGTTAAGCAATTAGGATAAGATATTCAAATTATGTTTGCCAAGAACGTTGAAGACAATCTGCAATCGAATCAGATGATTTGTGTTGATTGCGCAATTGATCTTAATATACTATTTCTGTTTACAAAAAGACCAGATATTAGAGTGTTCATTCATTTCAGGAAGAGTGATCTTGAAACTAGCGAGGATTTACAGGAGAAATAATTGTGGAGGGAAAGATAACGTGCGATAAGATTATAATGTTGAACACTTGTATCCCCATTTGAAAGAGATAAGTATAACGTGTGCATTTTACCAAACACTGCAACCGATAATTATTAAAGCATCAACCATACTGTCAGAACTTGAGCTAAGATAGCCCAAGATTATTTGAGAGCGTATTATTTGTGATTATGGATGTTATTCAGCGCCCGGATATACTCTTTAAGATTAATTACACAAAAGATGCTCAAAAATTACAAGTGAACGAGAACTGCAGTATTGTGCACATTTTCTTCTTCTTCACTATTAGTTCGTAATCAACATCCTGAAAATAAATCCGGCTTGATTACAAGTTCAGACGAAAGCGTTCCATACAGCTAAAAAAAACGTTTACAATACGTGTCCTAAATATTTCACATTCAATCAATTAACCCATTTATGCCTAGCGTCTAGAAATAGGCCTTGGAAAACAGCGTAGACCCAGATGAGACATCGCATGATGCAGCGTCTCATCAGGGTCTGCACTGTATGCTTAAAGGAATTTCTGGACATATTCTAAATATAGAAATAAATATACTAGACATCCCTAATTTTGGAAATACATTGATCCAATTTAGTAGAATGTGAGAGTCCACTAGGCATTACTGGGTTTATATAGTTCTGAATGGCAAGACTTGATTTGATAACGTTTGATGTGCAAAATGCAGCCAAGTACACAATTTGATTCATTGTTTATGCCAGTCAAATGTTGTTAGCTTGTACTTTCATTTGTTCAATGGCGGCACATGCCTCATTTACAACATATCAAGATGTATTGACAACATATATTTACGCGATAGTGATACAAATCTCTAGTTTTCAAAATGCTTTTTGACCTGTCAATTCACTATCAAATTAAATATAAATGTTAAAACAACATATTATTAATTATTCCTCAAACTGTGCACTGAAAAAAGTCGCAAATTATTTGGTGACAACGGCGACAAAGAGATCTTATCATGAATTTAAATTCTTGAAGGACAGCAACTTGTAATATAAGTGAATTATTAAATATTGAGAAGCACCGACATACATACAATAAAACTATATTTGTGTTCGTTTTATTTCATATAATATTCCCATCTGCTTTCGGTCACATTGTTATAATCGTTTGACATTAAATTGTCTTCATCATATCTTTATTAAGCGTTAGAACGTGTTGGATTATTGCTCCCGTGAAATGCATTACGCCTTTCCCATACCATATAAAAACTGGGTACCCAGATGATGTTGTAAAACTAAAGCGTTCACATGGAAGAAACACAGCTGTGAGAGGGTGTTATAACAGATTGAATAAGACGAAAATAGTGGAGCAAATAACACTTTTAAAATATGTCAGTAAAGGGATTTCCTGTTTTAGATAAATTCTAATTATATCACCATTTGAACAGTACAGCGATAAGGGAAGTTGCAAACCTCCTCCCAAGACACTTATATTAACTTGCGATATACCAAACTTTCTAAGAATAACCCAGACTTTACAAGGTGCAATGCAATTGGCAACAGAAAAAACACACTTATAAATGAGTTATGGTGTAAGTATAATATTACGCTATCGAATATCCAATTAATTTTTCGTTACAAAACTCTGTTTGCAAATAAAAAAGCCGTTTTGCTTCAAGCAGGGGAAACTTTACGTCGCGGATAATATTAAGCGAAATATATGCATTCAAAGTTTCATCACTCGTTACAATGATACTAGTATTACATATACGACAATGTGAATGATAGAAACTTCTGATTGTGTCAACGATAACAGTACATTAGTATGTAATAATAGCACATATTATTCGTTTAGTCTGATTATATTAACAGAACCATCCAATTATTTCATCAATATGTATTTAATGTCTTGCCAGTGCACACTTAACGATGCATCGATATACCAGGACCAATACTTATGATTTTTCATTTCAGCATGTTTAGAGGTATACAATGTTTTTTGGATATTGTATGTTATTCGTGATGAATATGATTTTGGTATGAAGTTCTGTTATTTCTAAGCCCTCATGCTGATATTTCTATTGACAACTTTAATTAATAAATTAATTATAACAAAAAAAAGAAAACAAACACCTTGACGATTGGCAACATGGACTGCCGAGAGTCATACATTTTTCGCTTAAGTATTCCTTAATATTGATTTTGGGTGCATACAATCATGGTTATAGAAAAAAATCGAAAAAAATAAAATAAAAACGTCTCTTTTCTGTTCTTGCCCTTAAACCGGCGTCATGAATGTAACACATCTCGCATTTTGTCCAGATGCTTTCACACTACAAAACAACTGGTTGGAACTAAGATATAAACTAATGTTGTGAAATTATTCTAATTATTATGAAGTCTTTATGATGTTTCAGCAGAACCAAAACGCGTTATGTATCGATTTTAATTTTGACAAAACATATACGATTCAATCGTGTGGGTTGTCAGAAAATATACCCGTTATAACAACCAATTAAACACTCACTTGTTCAGCGTTACCAACGAAACATGTACAATTATACGATCATGATAGTGTATGCCAATCACTACTTAGCAGCTCAATGACGGGATTGACAAAGAAGGCATTTGAAATACGAACAAGACGGCTCCAACAAATATGAGTAATATAATCTGGATATATTGACATAGACATACATTTCTACAGAAGCTTGTCCCGCTGTCGGTGCGCCGTCAAATTAACTGTAAAGTAACTGACGTAATCCTTCTTATTATCTTATTAACATCTGGATCGACCCGATATCAGACTTTGGATCAATCGCCAAACATGTATTTATTTTTTCTGACAGCATGCCCAGAATATCCAGAACGATATTAACGACATATTATTCAAGAATAACCGTGCTATTTCCGATCAAACAATTTTATCAAAACAACAATAGATCACGAACGAGACGATATGACGCAGGGTATAACGAAATAACAAAATACACATATTTATTTCGGAATTAAAAATGTATGCGTGAAATACGATATAACTTCAATTTGGAAATGATACACTTCAGGTTAATTTACAGTTGATACTTTTAGAAATTTTAAAATTTGATATTAACCCTTGAACATTTGAGGCAAGTGAGCAATGGTCCTTGGAATGTATAGTCTTCCAAATGACCTGAATTAACATGTGATTGATATACAGAAATATTTGTTATTTGGATTTTCGTCGTTTGCAACAGTATTTCAAATATATCATGGCGGTCAGTTGACCAACAAACACTTTCCTGAGGTAAGCTGGTGTACCGGTACTAAGTTCCAGTAACTGACACCAGCCCTATAAAGGCTAATGTGTAGAGGAAGAAATGACGGAGATCTTAAAGTTATTGATCTGGGCCGGGATCGACTCGCGAACTTCGGATTTACAGTCAATCTCTCTACCAAATAGGTTAAAAGACCCTGTTTTATTTGATACTATAATAATATAAGTTCTGTACATGTAGGCATGGTATGCTAATTAAATTTGATATAATTACATGTATACTATAGACGTATCCTATAAACTATCAGCAATGGTCGGTAACGATTCATAGCTTCATCACGCGAAAAGATTCAAACATATAAATTATCTTTCTTTCCGACCTCTTCTAACAAATAAACTAAATGTACATATTGATTTGCTGTTCTCATCTTAGTACAAACGGAAGTGCATTTTATCATTCACTCATTCAACTAAGCCGACATACCATTGAATTATTTGGCGGCTTTGTCAACACGTGCTCAAATAAAAATAAGAATATGCATGATTTAAGACAATCATTAAACAAGGGCTGTTTGTAAAACATGCATGCCCCCCATATGGGCTCTCCGTTGTAGTGACAGCCATTGTGTGAATATGTTTTTTGTTACTGTATGTCAATGACCTGTGAAATGTATCCAATTAATAGTACAAAAACCAATCAGGACCTATACTAATCAATTATATCCATTATATGATTGAGTCTTTGATTTTTTTGATTCCTTTCACACATTTTGACTTATTTGACAATATGTGAAACGTGCACACAATTTGTAATGTTTTATTTATTAATGGTAATGAAACATGTTATTTATAGCAGTTAACTCCCCTAGTCAATGACCAGCCATAGATAGCAATGCAATCTGATTAAAATAGCCAAGGCTAGTGTTGTGTATTGGGCAAATGTATACAAGTGTAACTTGACCACATGACCAGTATCATGTGTTTACCACACACAGAAGTCAGTTATGTAATAGACCATTAATTCCACTCCCAACTTTGGCCACTTGCCAAGATACTGACCAGTATCAGATGGGGTTGTGAAACAGTGAACACCAGTCCATGTAATACTGGCCTACCACTTGTACTAGTTGATTTGGAGTTAATACAGTTATGCATGTACAAATGAGACACTAAGCTCAAAAGTTAATTATATGTGCCTCTGAAAACTAACCAGAGGAGTGGGTTGAAATTTACAATCTTTACTTGGCATTTGAGGAAATCTGAACTCTCAGGGTGTGGATAGAACATCCCCAAATCAACTTATCTTTACACTGTTGTTATTTTTGTTCAATACACAAATATTAACCTAACTTTACAAACCCTGTACAGTAAAGGAAACTAAATCTAAGTTGATATTTTAATATGCTTGATCCTATTTATGTATTAACATTGTTTTATACATACAAACTGTGTTGCTGTTTTTCAATTAACAAGCAGATTAAAAATTAATTATATTTTTATGTATAATTTGAATTGACAAAATTAAATGCAAGTTGCGTAGCAAGAATTACATGTTTGATTTATTGTCAGTGAATCGTGACATTTTCTCAATGTTTCAGAACACCAGTTTGTCAAAGCTATCAACCGCTTGGATGGTCAAGCTAAATAGAATTGACCAAGCAAATCACAACTGTCCTGTTGCCATATAATATTACATATCATATTACATTGGTTTTTTAAATGTTGA
This sequence comes from Dreissena polymorpha, assembly GCF_020536995.1. Classification (NCBI taxonomy): domain Eukaryota; kingdom Metazoa; phylum Mollusca; class Bivalvia; order Myida; family Dreissenidae; genus Dreissena; species Dreissena polymorpha. The sequence continues at coordinate 85,504,332 of NC_068362.1, forward strand.
ATTCTCACGTCATTTCCATAAACATGGTATTTACTGGCACAGAAACAAAGGTTTATACATCATTATGAATGAACATGTGTCAAAAATTCAATTTGTAAGTCTCTTTACTGGACAGTGTGAAAACAGAATAAACTAGTGACCTGAAAATCAATAGGGGTCATCTGCGAGTCACGATCAATGTACCTATGAAGTGTCATGATCCTAGGCAAAAGCGTTCTTGAGTTATCATCCGAAAATCATTTTACTATTTCGGGTCACCGTGACCTTGACCTTTGACCTTGTGACCTCAAAATCAATAGGGGTCATCTGCGAGTCTTGATCAATCTACCCATGAAGTTTCATGATCCTAGGTGTATGCGTTCTTGAGTTATCATCCGGAAACCATTATACTATTTCGGGTCACCGTGACCTTTGACCTAGTGACCTCAAAATCAATGGGGGTCATCTGCGAGTCATGATCAATCTAGCCATGAAGTTTCAAGATCCTAGGCGTATGCATTCTTGAGTTATCATCTGGCAACTATTTTACTATTTCGGGTCACCGTGACCTTGACCTTTGACCTAGTGACCTCAAAATCAATAGGGGTCATCTGCAAGTCATGATCAATCTACCCATGAAGTTTCATGATCCTAGGCGTATGCATTCTTGAGTTATCATCCGGAAACCATTTTACTATTTCGGGTCACCGTGACCTTGACCTTTGACCGACCGACCGACCGACCGACATGAGCAAAGCAATATACCCCCTCTTCTTCGAAGGGGGGCATAATAAGACGTTTGTTATAAATTGATCGATGGAAGTATTTTATCGAGTCCTTAATAATAAATGGTCCCAAAGCTATTAGTTATGTTCATCCGGTGGTAAATATGTTAGACGAAAACTACAAAGAATATAGTATCGAAAATGAAACACAATCGATCTGACACATTTGTTATATATGTTTATGTGTATCGAATATAATATTGTGCCATTTCAGAGAGAATGATGTTAACTCAAAGTAATGGTTTCTTAATGAATCGATCATATCAAGGCAGTGTTCGTCATGTTCAATACGTTTGAAAGTAACTAAACATAACTATTCGTCGTTTCGCAAGTAGGTCAAGACACTCTGACAACAGATTAGCCTTCCTTTACATTTATTTAATATTATAGACGTCTTCAGTATTAATCTATCTTCAATGTAGATATTTGCGTTGTCACGGCACATGTATATATGCAAGTGATTCCCCACGAAACCATGAATTTAATGACCAACTACAATTTTTCAGAACACATATTTGTTTGCCCCGAAATTAATAACGTTACAAAGAATGATCCATATATAAATCAAGTATTCAAATACATTTTTGCTGACATGTTATTTGCAGATTATATTTGGTTTCACAACGGACAAGCTCATTTAAAACAATATAAAGCACAATCATAATCAAACACACTTTGTAGTTGTACAATTGTGGACTATCTGTAATTTTAATGAGGAGCGTTTGGCTGCGTTTCATACAAATAGATTCTACATTCACCTGAAAAGGATCCTTTGTTGATGTATGAATAACTCAGAGTATAGTCCTGTTGCTGTTGTATACATGTACTCATTCGTCTACAGTTTGTCACTGTAGCATACGTAAATGAACATATAAAATGAAATATGTCTGAACTAACATTAAATGCATGGCAAAACCCTTTAAACAATACGCAAAATTAGCTCTAAGAGAAATACCAGCAGATTCGTTGATGAGATTAGAGAAATTCAGATTGGCTTAGATGTTTCTATCGGGTTTGTCAACAACGTAAGAGAAAATCTGCGATCGAATCATTTGATTTCGGTTACATGTAAGCGAGTATTGTATCTTTTAAAGTCTCTATAACGCTCAAAATCAACGAAAATTTCGTAAAGCATTTCGTAAAATAAACTTAACACCTAAACAATTAGTGTTTCTTATAGCAATAACCACAATTTCAAGGCTACATGGGGAATGATTACATAGATTTGTGTTGATACAAAATGCTCGTTTTTATTTATTTGTGACCACAATTAATTCCATGTTTATTTCCCGTGAATATATGCATTCATACGACACACGAACACCATATTAGTGTTCATGTGTCCTATGAATAGATTTCGTTGCGGGAAATAATAAAAACGAGCATTTTGTATCTACAAACATCTATTTTACCAGACCACATCTGGCGTTGAAATTTCGGCAATTGCCATTAGTAACACTTATTTTTAATAAATTAAGTTTATTTTATGAAATATTGTAAAAAATTTCGTTGATTTTGAGTAGTAATTCTACTTCAATGTACGGTTTCTGTCTTTAAGTCTTGATATCATATTGAGATGAAAAATCGTTTATTCATTTCAGAAATAAAAGAGGACTTAAACCTAAAGAACCCATTATTATAAAAGCATCCGCCATACCGTATGAACGTGAGCTAAGATAACATAAGACTTATGATCATGATTAAGTGAAATCAATAGCGTCATAATTGTATCCTTAAGATTGATTACACACAAGCAAAGCATGGTCAATAAACGAAAAGCAAAACTGCGATTTTCTGAACAACTTCTGAAAAATCGGTTTAACCATGGCTTTTTACTCATTTGTAATTCTTAAGAAATCACATACCATATCAATCTTTATTAGTTAAATAAAAAAAAATGTTATTCTTTAAATGAAACTGTCACTGACTAAATAAATCAGCTATGTTTTACTTTATACATACACATTAAATGTATTTTTCTTTCTAAAGATGTCGAGATTAGCATTACACCCATGCCCTGAGATGCCTTAAAGCAGACGTAAGACTAGACTGTAATAATATTTAAGTCAACATTTTTTTTTTACACAAAATATAATCATCACTTGTTGTATTTAGAAACGGGATAAGCAAGGAACTTGTTATACTATTTTATAACTCGTCGCGTAACAAATGAACTGTTTGCTGAATCGCTCAGTTGATTGAACAGCGTTGAATACGGTTACGAATGCAGGTCTCATTTCCTCTTTTAACGACTATTTAAAACCCTTTTTCTGATGCAACTTATCGATCAGATATGTTTCTAAAATCAAACACAAAAAACGTGTTGGTCAATCATGACAAAAAAGTTAAATAAATATACAACACTAATTTTTCAACGTCACTGAATTATAACTGACAACTCTAAGCTTCCTTTTCGTATTAATATTGCTTTTTAAAAAACTCATTCTATTAATCATCACCTACGTGAAAGCTACACAAGACATGTACGACGTACAGCTCTCTTTTCTCGTGTATGCAGTAAGTTGACACAGCTCTTCTATTATGTGAAGAGGTACTCGTACATTTTATCATTCGATCATGTCACTTAGCGGATTTACGAGGGACCGTTGAGGTCAATAAACTCTTAGTCATATTGGACAAGATTTTCAATACTGGACCCAATTAGGTAAGACAACCATAAGATAATGTGTCGAAAACGTATTGATTGGCATTATATTTATTTTAAAATTAAGTCTCATAAAGTTTACTCAACTTCCATGCATTTCTTTAAATTTCAAAACATTTAGAAATCGAATGAGTTTCTCAAAGAAGAATGCCAAATGAATTTGTTTTGCATTTGTTAATACAAAATCACATTGAAGATTTTTTGAAATCATACTAACATTCTATTTGTTACAGTGTTATATATTAAGACAATATTCAACCACTTAACATCTAGGCTTAGATGGGAAGAACGTGTTTGCCCAAGAAATAATACATATTCTACGATTGAATCGGATGATTTCTGCTGATTGAATAATATGTGTTAATAGATGGTTTTTGTCAATAAAGACGGTGTTATAGCTTACAGTTACCAATCATTCATTGTAGGGCTTCTTCCATTATGATTTTCGGATTGACAGTTAATAGACTTACTGTAGAATACGCTACAATTTTTGGGAAAACGACAAAAGAAAGTCATCTGTGGATAGAGTCCAACCGGACCAATTTACATACTTTTCAATCATATATTGTGTCTACTGTGATTATTGTTTATAAAAAAATACCATCGGTACATAAAATGGATCAACATTGATTGAACCTACGGATTAAATGTATATATGTTTTCCGAAACTGTCCAGATCTCGATTACAACTAGTCAAAATAAAAATAACAAGAGATGTGTTCGTCAGAAACACAATGCCCCCTACTGCGCCGCTTTAATCATTTGGCAGGAATAGAAATCATCTCCCTGTAAAGCTGTAGACAGTCAAAATGACCAAGTCAGATATCACTGACAACCAAGGCCTGTGGTTTATCAAAGAGATCATAGCAAGAGTTCATCATTTATCTATGGAACATAAGTCCACAGGTATGTAATGAACACTACTATTCACAATTTAGTACAGGAAAGAAATGATAATTGTATCATTTTTTAACAAGAGCTTGTCACAGTAGTGCCAAATCCCCGCCGAAATGTGTTTGCTTGTATGCCAACATTTGTTTTAGACAGTAGAATAATATTTGTAAAAACAAATAAAGGGAGATACTTCATTATGCTCCGGACAAAAATTTACTTTGAAATTAAATAAAGGGATATAATTCAAACACTAAGGTAGATAGAGTTATGGTTCTTAGTCACTGCACTTCTGCTACTTGCCATCTGTTTAAGTTCGAAGTTTCAAGTAAATCCCTTCAGTAGATTTAGAGTTATGCTCCGGACAAAAATTTATTTTAAAATTATATAAAAGGGGAGATAATTCAAAAACTAGGGTAGATAGAGTTATAGTTCTTGGTCACTGCACTTCTCCTAGTTGCCATATGTTTATATATCAAGTTTCAAGTGAATCCCTTCGAGTAGATTTAGAGTTATGCTCCGGACAAAAATTGACTTTAAAGTTATATAAAAGGGGAGATAATTAAAAAACTAAGGTAAATAGGGCTATGGTTCTAGGTCACTGCACTTCTCTTTGTTGCCCTCTGTTTATATTCTAAGTTTAAAGTAAATCCATTGAATAGATTTGGAGTTATGCTCCGGACAAAGTTTCAGCCGGAAGGACAGACGGACAGGACCAATTACTATATCCCCTCTGAAAAAAATTTTGGCGGGGATAAAAAACTTTGACAAATCAATACATGCATGCCAGATATCAAGTTGCTATGTTCAATATTGAATAATTAAAGCTTATTACTTCCCTTGGATTTGTATTTTTTACCTAAGACCTTGAAGGATGACTTTGACCTTTACCTTTTACCACGATGTGTTTGTCAGAAACACAATGCAGCCTACTGCGCCGCTTTGATTTATTTAACAAAAACATATAATTTGGCAGGTCAGATAATTTTGTCCATTGAACGCTTATTACATCCCTTAGATTTATTGTTTTTGACCCCGTGACCTAGTTTTTGACCCGACATGACCCATATTCGAACTTGACCTAGTTATTGTCTAGATACACTTTTGGCCAAGTTTCGTAAAGATCGGATGAAAACTGAATTAGAGAGCGGACACGAAAAGTGTGAGAGACTGACAGTTTGAAAGACAGACTGACGGACAGTGTGAAAACTATATACCCCCTTTTCTTCGAAAGGGGGCATAAAACAACACTAAAGAACTTGGATCATCTAAAATAAAATTCATAAGCGCATGGAGTGTAAATCACAAACACACCACAGCATTAGTATGTTCACAACTTAGTTATTTTTAATATTGTTTAACACATTTGACAAGCCTATAAAAATAAATACTCTATTGAATGAAGTTGAAAATAATGTCGATTGTATGGCATTTCATGTCCTGACTTAGGTCGGCAGAATAAAAGGTTGTTCGGGTCAGTGGTAATATGCAACTTTTGTAAAGGCCTTAACTAAGTTAAATTGTCCATTTATTATGCATACAATATTTCGGTGAAAAACACATCACGTGAATATATTCCTTTTTGTCTTGAATATTCTTGCCAAACAAATCCTCAAAATAGTTGGCGCTTATTTAAATGTATAATGGAGTTGTCTAGAATAAATACTAAAATCTGGATATATTGACACAGACATCAATTGTTTCAGCCGTTTGTGCCGCTGACAGTTCGCTTTAAGTTAACTGCAAAGAAATTGACGTAATCCTTCTTATTAGCATCATGTTCGGCCCGACATCAGACCTTGGATCATTCATCGGACATGTATTTATTATTTCCGATACCAGCCAAAAATCCAGCCCGTTTTAGACGCGACTCCATTCGACTGCGATATAATATGCAAGACTAACTTATGGCAGGATTATTTTCAAACCACAATTATTTCCAAACATTACAATAGACTGGATCTAGATAATATGACGCAGGACAGTTTAAAGTACAAGAAAGAGAAAAACACAAACATGTGTTTGGAAATTTATCATTGCGTGGGCACTGATTTTACTTCCACGAATAAAAAATAAATAAATAAAATAAATAAATAAATAAATAGCTCATTCATATGTGGTATTTATTGTTATACACTTTGTAATATTCTTTGTTTATTTGTAACCTGTAATGTTTACGAGAATCAAGTTATTCTTTGTGTTAGTGATCATGGAAGCTGAATTAGTCTGTCAAAACTTTACTTTTGATCCTTGAACATTGGTGGTAAATCAGAATTAAGCCTAGGAAGGAATAGACTACTTAAAATTCCGAAAAAATATATTTATTTCGAAAAAGATTTGTAAAAGTCATGTATACATATAATACTCATACTTACTATTGAATACAATATTCAAGTCAGATGTTGATTGACCGGCATGTAAGATTTACCCATCGCGATTCTTAATAAATGCTTTACCATTAACCATGGCGAAATGCATATCCTGGTATTAATAGTTGCGTGTATTGTTTCAATAGCATTAAGCTTGAGCGCGGTAAAGTTTCAAATATATTATTTGTATTTTCTTTGTGAGTATTTTCCCCGACCTATCAACATCAACGGTAATTGAGAACCTCCCCATTTCCCAAAGTAATATCCAAAAAATAACTATTAATAACCCTAAGAAGTTTGGCTTCTAAACTCCTTACAACTTCAACTTTACTATGTTGTATTATACTTACATAAAAGCATGACCTTTCGTAATCAAGGTCAGTACAGATTCAGCTTACCTGAAAATAAACATGAAACAATACAGACTACATTAAAGAATATACTGAACATGGTTCCAGGTAGTTCTATGCATTGAATCTAACGGATAGTATTTTTGTTAAACAGTTGAAGATTTTTTTTAAATAAAACGACAACATGGCAATACTCTTGAGTCTAAAGATCTTAGTGCAGGTATGATTTTTTTTTATAAACGAAGAGATGAAGTTCATCCCTGTTTTGTGTTTGTTAATAAGTGTGCATACATTTCTGTTTCTCTAGGTATTAAGTGATATGATAAGTTAAAGTGTAATTAAATAGAAAGTATTATATAACTTGTTAGCAACAAAGTTGCCTATTCTCTATTTATTATTTGACTTATTTATCATAACGTGTTTTAAATGTGACATGGTTATTAGGGTCATGATGTAAATATGCGCCCATTTCAAACAGTATCACACAGACGAATACTGCAGTTTACAAGGCGATGTCTGCGCTAACTAAATTCTTGTTAAAGCCTGTCAAAATGTGAAAGATTGTCTGATCAAAGTTTACGACCGATACATTTTAGTGCAAAACATTCAAGACATGTATTGGGGTATTGCAATAAACTTGTTCTAAGCGACATGAATAATATCGTACATAACAGGATAATTCGTGTTCCTGCTAAATTGCATCGTCACTGGACTCACATGTGTCTGGCAAAATAATCATATTGCAAGATAAGTGTAGAAATAATGGATCAACTAGTTTGGATGTCAGTTCTGCAGTGTTCCATGACAGTAAAGACATATCTGACCATTGAGGACCTTGGCCAAAACCATAGTCTACATGTGGAAGAATGAATCTGATGGTTATGGGGACAGTCGGTTGTCAGTTGTTTGTGGCGTAGCTTCGGTGTGAAGCGCAAACATTAAAAAAAGCGTTAAAATGTGCATGTTTGAAAAACAAAAAGCTGATATAACTACCTTTATTAATAATAACTGAAAATAAATTAATCGAAACTTGCAATTATGTGTTACTTTTTTCTTGTAATTATACATATTGCTTTTTAAATTTATTCAACTAAGCATCACTTTCTAGTAAGCTACAAAAGCAACGAACGACAACGTAGCAAGTTATGTAAATGTGACATATATTGATCAGCTATATATTCTCGTGTATAAAGACTTCTATTTGGGAATAAGTACACAAATATTTATAATTCCATCATTTCACTTTACCGACTTACACATGTACGAGCGGATCGTAAATGTCAGTAAACTTTGGTTAAATATGACGGTATAGTCAATTGTGATTTAGTAAGAATATCATGCAAGAGGATCATGCAATAATCTGTAATGAACACATAACGAATTATTTACATAATATCAATACAAATCGGTTTTAAACAAGGGCTCTTTGTAAACATGCATGCCCCCCATATGGGCTGTCAGTTGTAGTGGCAGCCATTGTGTGAATACGGTTTTTGTCACTGTGACCTTGACCTTTGACCTATTGACATGGAAATCTATAGGGGTCATCTGCCAGTGATGATCAATGTACCTATGAAGTTTCATGATCCTAGGCCTATTATTCTTGAGTTATCATCAGGAAACCATTTTACTGTTTTGAGTCACTGTGACATTGACCTTTGACCTAGTGACCTGAAAATTAATAGGGGTCATCTGCCAGTCATGATAAATGTACCTATGAAGTTTCATGATCTTAGGCGTAAGCATTCTTGAGTTACGATCCGGAAACCATTTTCCTATTTCGAGTCACTGTGACCTTGACCTTTGAACAAGTGACCTGAAAATCAATAGGGATCATCTGCCAGTCATTATCAATGTACCTATGAAGTTTCATGATCATAGGCGTAAGCATTCTTGAGTTATCATCCTGTGACCTGAAAATCAAAAGGGATCATCTGCCAGTCATGATCACTGTACCTATGAAGTTTCATGATCCGAGACGTATGCATTCTTGAGTTATCATCCGGAAACCATTTTATTGTTTCGAGTCACTCTAACCTTGACCTTTGATCGAGTAAAAATCAATAGGGGTCATCTGTCAGTCATGATAAATGTACCTATACAGTTTCATGATCCTAGGCGTAAGCATTCTTGAGTTTTCATCCTGAAACCATTGTACTGTTTTGAGTATTGTGACTTTGACCTTTGACCTAGTGACCTGAAAATTAATAGGGGTCATCTGCCAGTCATGATCAATGTTCCTATGAAGATTCGTGATCATAGGCGTAAGCATTCTTGAGTTGACCTAGTGACCTGAACATCAATACGGGTCATCTGCCAGTCATGATCAATGTACCTATGAAGTTTCATGATCTTAGGCCTAAGCGTTCTTGAGTTATCATCCGGAAACCATTTTTCTATTTCGAGTCACAGTGACCTTGACCTTTGACCTATTAACCTGATTATCAATAGGGGTCATCTGACAGTCACGATCAATGTACCTATGAAGGCTAAGCGTTCTTGAGTTATCATCCGGAAACCATCTGGTGGACGGACGAACCGACCGACAGACCGACATGAGCAAAACAATATATCCCCTCTTCTTCGAAGAGGGGCGTAAAAATACAAGCATCTTCCATGAAGTTCTTTCGAGTTCAACCAGTAGGAAATCGAACAAATTTCTCAGAAAAGCATTAACAGTCGACAATGACCAACTTTTAAATATAAAGGCACCTCGCAGATTTACTCAAATCGCAATAAGAACTTATTTGCTTCTTAGTATTATATTGAGAAAACATTCAATAACGTTATCAAATAGGCTTTATTTGATATAACGCTTTCTTCCAGAAAATAAGATCAACTCTACGATTGAACCGGATGGTTTCTATTGATTGAATAAAATGTCCTATTTGATGGTTTCTACCGATAATGGCTTTATAAAAGCTTGGAACAAACAATGGCTTATTGTATGGCTTCTTCAGCAATGAAATGAGTACCGAGAAATAATAGACTTATTATGGAGTACGCTATATTACTTGAGGAAAATCCTCATAACGAATCGGTGGATACAATATAACCAGACCCATTAACACACTTTTCAGAATCATACATCGCATCTTCTTGCAATGTATTTATTGAAAATATCGTAGGCACATGAAATGGATCAGCGATGTTTGTACGGATTCCATGTATTTGTGTCACAGATCAGGATTGTAACACAAATAAAAACAAAAATATACTAAAGACCTTGGGCCACCTAAGTAAGGTCATTCATGTATGGGATGTACGCACAAACATCCCACTACGTTAGCATATACACAACTTAGTAATGTTCGGTATTTTAAAACGTATTTGACAAACTTATAACCTTGAAGACTCGATTTATCACAGCTGTAAATACGGTGGATGCTATGTCATTTATGTGCTTACTTTAACACCTATTTATATGTATTTACATCTACCCTAATATATTTCCGCTATACCTAAACATTTTAAATTGCAGACCTAAGCTAGGAAAGAGCAATGTATTGGCCCTTAAGCACACAATTGCTTTTAATCCATATACAAAGTGGCTGCTTAATACATTGTGTTTCGTCATAAAAAGTATTTCATTATTTGATAGCATATGGATTTCAAGTTGGATAAACGTTCTTTCGTTCGTGCATTTCCTAATTTTTAGCATACTTACGACCTTTTTTAGAGACAATTAAATTTAGTTTGATTTCGTTCAAAATTTAAGTACGTGAATCCGAAATAGAAATATTCAATTTAAGTCAAAATATTAGTTCGGAAATAGGTGCATTTAATCTTGAATCATCTTTCTCAACCGACTTACCAACGGTCAATTGCGGTCAATATGCAAATATGTTTCGAGCATAATTAAGAATATATATAAATAAAGAAAACCATTACAGAATACTTTCCTAAAACGAAGAGATTGATGGAAATAACAGTGCTTGTTCTTAAACGCAAACGGTCGGGAGTAGTATTATATGTTTTGCTTTCATCATACGGTAAATATTATATCACAACAAGAGTGCCAAACTGTCACAAGATACGCCCGTTTGAAGGTTTTGGACAACTTGATAACTTTACCATGACCCATATTTGAACTTGACCTACATATCATCTAGACACAAATTCTGACCAAATTTGGTGAAGATCAGATAAAAATTACTTCAATTAGAGAGCGGACACCATGCTAAATGCTTGAAATGCACTAAGTGACCTCGTGATCTAGTTTTTGACCTGGCATGACCCATATTTGAACTTGATCTAGATATTGTACAGACACAACTTCTGGCCAAATTTGGTGAAGATCGGATGAAAACTACTTCAATTAGAGAGCGGACACCATGCAAAATGCTTGAAATGCACTAAGTGACCCTGTGACCTAGTTTTTGACCCTGCATGACCCATATTCGAACTTGACCTAGATATTGTCTAGATACAATTTCTGACTAAGTATGGTGATTATCGGATGAAAACTACTTTTATTACAGAGCGGACACCATGCTAAATGCTTGAAATGCATTAAGTGACCCCGTGACCTTGTTTTTGACCCGGCATGACCCATATTTGAACTTGAATAGATATTATCCAGATACAACTTCTGACCAAGTGTGGTGAAGATCGGATAAAAACTACTTCAATTAGAGAGCGGACACCATGCTAAATGCTTGAAATGCACTAAGTGACCCTGTGACCTAGTTTTTGACCCGGCATAACCCATATTCGATTTTGTCCTAGATATTGTCTAGATAAAACTTCTGACCAATTTTGGTGAAGATCGGATGAAAACTATTGAATTAGAGAGCGGAAACTACTGTGAATTATAGAGCGGAAACTACTGTGGACGCCGCCCGCCAAACCGCCCACCGCCAAGATGAAACTATAATGCGTCCCGTTTTTATAAAACGGGTATATAACAAATTACAAAAATAATGGCACAAAATAGACAAGTACAATTTGATACAATTCATATACTATATACATTTGTTTTCGTTTATTGAATATGATTTATGTTGTTGTGTCATGTCAGACAGACCGTTGTTTACTCAACTCATTTTTGTCTGAATACATTGAAAACATCATCGCAATATACGCCATTCTTAATAAATTGGAAAGTTACTACTCCGAACCTTTCGTCGTTTTGCTAAAAGGCATTCCATTTAAGTTATTTTTCAGAAAACGGAAGTCTTCAATATGAATCAATCTTCCATGTAAACATTTACCTTGTCACGACAAATAATGCATCGATGCTACATAATGTCCCACCAATTCATGATTTAAATGGTAGGCCAGAAATTGTCATAAAATATCTTTCTTTGTCCAGAATTACATACCAATATACAGAATGATCACACTTGTATATATGATATATATATATATTTTTGTTACCTTTGACCTTGAAGGATGACTTTAACCTTAAACTTCCACCACTCAAAATGTGCAGCTTTATGAGATACATATGCATGCCAAATATCAAGTTGCTTTCTTCAATATTAAAAAAGTTATGGACAATGTTAAAGTTTTTTAGACGGACAGACGCCATATATTTGACATTTGAACTTGAAGGATGACATTGACTTTCACCTTTTACCACTCAAAATGTTTAGCTTCATGAGATACACATGCATGCCAAATATCAAGTTGCTATCTTCAATAGTGAAAAAGTTATGGCCAACGTTAAAGTTTTTTTCGGACGGACGGACAGACTGACATACACACATACTGACAAACTGACATACTGACTGACGGACAGTTTAACTGCAATATGCCACCCTACCGGGGGCATAAAACATGTTTGTTGGCATATAATGAACAGTTAATATTTTTAAATTTGCAAACACATTTAAAACAATATAATACCATTAAAAATAAAAACAAAAACAATTTATATTTCTTAGTTTTTGTATCATTTGTAATTTAAATGAGAATCGTTTTGCTGCTTTCAGGTAATTTATCCGACATTCAACTGAAACGTATCGTTTGATAATTTAGGCAGATCTCTAGCGTCTAGGCCAAATCATTTTGTATACATAGAGGATATTTGTTGCATTCGGTGGATTATCGATTTTAATTCACGAGTGATCATAGAAAATAATATTTTCACGAGTGCCCAAGAGTGAATTTAAATTGATAATCCACCGAACCCAACACATTTTATTTTTATTTTATGCTTTTTTTCACAGATAATATACATTGTTAAAGAGTTTAAATAAAGAATTGCGCTGGGAAAATAACGTAATTTCGTCAAAAAAATGACGTCATTGAACATAAACAGTGAAAATTATAATTTTCACTGATAATTTTCATTGTGAAATTATCAGTTTTAATTCACTGATATTTCTCTTTAAACTACCGGAAAGCATAAAATAAATGTACGTATTTGTCTACAATGTTTCACTATGGCATACACATAAATGTGCATACTATATATATAATATGTTAAAAATAACTAGCAGTCAGTACATGAAATTAATTCAAGATAGTGTTTCTTCCAAGCGGAATAACACCACCTTCGTTGATCAGATAACGTATTGAGAACACACTCAATGAGAAATTAGGATCAGACGTTCCAATCTTGTTTGTCCTGAACGAAAGGGAGAATGTGCGATCAAAACATGTGATAGCTGTTAATAGCGTAATTTATCTTTATATACGGTTTCTTTCTATAAAGACCAGATATTAGATGAAAATGAAGCATAGTTAATTCATGTGAAGAAACCAGAGGATCGGAACGTAAATAGGATTTAAATGACACATAATTGCGGACGGAAAGACAAATAAGAGAGGCAAATGAGCACTTAGTCTTGTACTCTCATTTGAAGGTGATAAGCAACAGTCGTACTTTAAGAACCTCAAGTACGATACTACAAGGGTAAATGTGGATATATTATTCGTGAACAGGTGGAATAAACAGCGTCAATATAGTATCTTTAAGATTAAGTACACACAACTTTGCATATAAACGACATCGATATCTGCAATAGTCGGCAATGTTTCTTCACTTATAGTTTATGATCACCTAGATATACTAAAATATCAAGCTGGTTTGATGACAAGTTCAAACGAATAAGTATCATTTAGCTAAAAATGTTTTAAAAAGCATGAATGCATTTTCAATATTTGACATGCAAACCAAGAATGAAGGTCAATATGACAAGACTTGATTAAATAGAATAGGCTATACGAAATTCCGTGTTAAATACACAATTTGCTTCATTGTAAATGCGCCATTCAAAGGTTTTTGACGCGTACTTTGTTTTTTTCGATGACGGACAATGCCTCATTTACAACATATAAAGATGTCTAGAAGGCATAAATTCACGCGAAAGTGAATATATATATATATATACATATGTATATATATTTATAAAGTTGCTATTCTGGCTATCCGTTTGATGTCAGATTAACAGCGAAAAAAATTAAATGTTATTCTCTCAATTGACAGCAGGTTCAATCGGACTTCAAACATATGTTCATTTACCCGATATGTACTTATTCGAATTGCACAAACCATACAACTAGTCGGCATTAACGCGAATGCATACGAAGTATTGTGAGCATTTGAAGCACATGCATACTTATTTCTTAGTTATAAAACATGCAAATGTATTAAGATTTAAAGTTCAAGTACACATGCAGTGATTCCAGTTACGATCATGTTATGTTTACTGTTGTTATTCAATATACAAGTAGTCAATGCGATCCATAAGCCATCTCCTGATAAAATTAATGTAGTTGTATTGTCGGCAATAGTTTCAAGAACCGTAACCCAAAAAGTAAGTGTTAATTGATTGGTAAAAACTGACAATTACTATATTGATGAAATAAAACCAGATTGTTTGCAGAGCCCAAGAAGTCTGGTTTAAAAATATGTATATTAAGATAAATACGTATCCTTTTCGTAATTAACAATAGTATTTTGCCTTCAAAACGAAAGCAGTATGTATTTGCATAGTAATTTGATTCTTGACAGACGATGTCAAAAATACATGAGTAACAGTCCTAACTCGCCATCTGCACGTTTTACAAGATCAATACATGACCTAAAAGTATCGTGACCTATACGTTCATTATTCACCTATACGTTCTATATAGTCATTGTTTTGTCAGTTTAACTTTTGTTTAAGTAAAAAATACAATTGTTAACTGCTTTCGTTAGTTGTTGTATATTATAAAAGGAATATTACGCTAGTCAATTGTTCCAAGAGTTTGTATCACTCGAGTGGCTTGTGTGATGACGTCTCCGCCTCTCGTGTGATGCGAAATAACACAAGCCACGAGTGTGATACAAACTCTTGGAACAATTGACTAGCGTAATATTCCTTTTATAATATACAACAACTAACGAAAGCAGTTAACAATTGTATTTTTTACTTAAACAAAAGTTAAACTGACAAAACAATGACTAAAACGGTACGCCATAGTTTACTTAAGACGCGTATGAATACAGTTTATGTAAATTAACGTGTAAACATTCGAACCGGGAAAACACAGGTTTCCGACACGCGCACCTTATTAAATGCCATCGTTAATCCAATGTTTATAACAATTAAGTTGACAACTTCAATCCGTTGTTTATAACAAAAACGTTGAAACAATATGCAATTCCACTTCTATCTTCCATGTCTTTATCGAAACTTAGTTTAAACCACACTATTTAATTGTATTCCTATCGATATATACATTTATGCATGATAAACACACACTCCAAAATACGTTTTGAATTCGTTCGATGTTTTTAACAAAAGTTTACTGTTAAAAAACACCATGTCAGATGGAATGTCCTTAAATTCCATAGAGTTTAGATAAAACTACAGCATTGTATTTCGTCACAGAAATGACGTCACACGATGTACTACGTAATATATTTCGTAATATAAAATATTTCTATTTTCGGTGCGCGGAATGTGACGTCATTAAATGGGTCGAAGTAGTCCGGCTGGGAGGCGGAAAAACTACAACGGGCGAGGCATGGTCAGGGGTGATAACCCCAAAAAAGGGTAAGGGTAAGGGTTAGGGGTCGGGTTAGGGTTAGGGTTGGGTTTAGGCTAACCCAAACCCTAACCTGACCCCTAACACTAACCCTCTAACCCCCCTTGCGCAATACCATACCATGCCTCGCCCGTTGTAGTTTTCCGCCTCCCAGTCCGGCTAGTATGGTAATACGGAATTGGAAACAGCGAGTAGCGTAATACGGGATTTTTTATTTCAACGATTAATACAACCTGTATTTTGTTAAAAGCATTAAACAGGTATATAATAAATATGCATTCCACCAAGGCTGATTGGTACGGAACTTTCTGACCATACAGGATTTTTTATGAGGAAGGGATCCTAACACGAAAAAAGTCCATAAAAGCGGACAGTATCATCGCAGGGTTACTGAAATATGGTATAATACATAACGCACATGCATACAGTCTGATTTTCCGAAAGGTGCGATCATTGCCCTATTAAGTCCATATGAGAAGTATGGCTAGCAATTAATGATGTTCCCAGAAGTTGCAACTGGTCAACAACCACGGTTTTAAAATTGTTTATTAAGAACTAAATCTGTTTCGTGTGTGTTTCCGGAGCAAAATGATTGTAAACGGTGTTTTCCATAATCCTACCATAAGGGAAATTGAATGTCATACCATAAGTGATAATTGTCTAAGTTTAAGAAGATTATTCATTGAACAAACGCATCTTGCAGTAACAAAGAATTTGAAAATAAAGCTTAAATCTATTTATACGTTGAAAAGCTAGTATCTACATTAATTTTGAAGCCAAAGCTTAAAGTTTAGAACCATTCATCATTTGAACGACTTAATATTTATTAGTACCAAACACAGAGCACTGTGAAAATGGTCGTACCGTGTGTGGCGACAATGAAATATAATTAAATATATGATAAAACGTAGCCTTCCTATGTAACGAAACGCAATTTACCAGGAATTAATATAAATATATACACATAAAAATACTTATAAATATTTATTTTTTAGAAATCTTGGGTGTCCCCATTGTGACCCCCTATGAAAGGCCATTTTACCGATGGCGACTACTCTGCATTGATGTTTATAAAAACATACTGATGAGTTTCCTTAAAAAAATACATGGGGGCGACAAAGGGTAATTACATTGCCCGGAATGGCAAAAAATACAAAAATAATCATTTGTTAGCATATAATAAAAGAAAATGTGTTGCATTTGGTCGTGGTCATAGAAAAAAATATTTTTTTACTCGTGGCCGAAACTCGTGGAAATATCATTTTCTATGATCACTTGTGAATTAAAATCGATATTCCACCAAATCCAACAAATATCCTCTATTTATTTATATATCAAGCAGTTATTGCGTGTTGTTCTGTGTTGTTTATATAATACCCCTAGTTGCGTGTGGTTAAATTGTTAAAATCGTTTAATAGTCTCTCAAGCTACATTGAATGTAAGTACGTTTGGATTTATTGCTCCACAAAAACGCAAAACGTCTTTCCCAGACAAACATCGACACCAGGTGTTGTTAAAAAACTAAAGCGTCCATAAGGGATAAACACAGCAGGGAGATGGTGTAATGTCAGAATGAAATAAGACAAATATACTGGAACAAATAACGCATTTTAAACTTTGCAGTAAACGAATTTCTTATGTCATGTGTTAATTGTATCATCAAACCATCATTATCAAATCATCACATAAAGAATCCGTCGAGGTTCGGTTACATGCAACGCTTCAATAATTGAATAACCCAAGCCTCTTTTTTTTGCAATAATTAAAGTCAAAACCATATTGTTACTAATGTTATTCGATATATTCCCGAGGCAGATACATACACGACTCGACTGATCGAGGACTATATAATAATCAGCCACACATGCATATACTTCCAACTGTTTAACCCTTTCAGTGCGAGAACCGAATTTTGAAGGCCTTTGTAAACAGTTTGGATCCAGATGAGACGCCACAAAACGTGGCGTCTCATCAGGATCCAAACTGTTTGCTATTCTGATAATATTATTTGAAAAAAAATCGAAGAAAATGCTAATTTTAGAAATTCAGCAGACGACATTTTAGCAGACGACAAATTTCCCAGCATGCAAAGGGTTAAGAAACCTACAGCCACAGCTAGCTATCATGCGATAGGTTAATGAGAACTACCTCATGGATGGTGTTAGTATAATCATGTTACGCTGTCAATGTCCGACTTGTTGTTACAAAAAATGTGTCGCAAAGACAGCACCCATTTACGTTCATTCTGAAACTATTTACAAAATATTTAATATTGTTCATCAATATGTATTATATATATTGCATGTGTACACTAAACGAGCCATTAAATTACTGAATTACAGAATTAATGCAGCTTGCACCTCTTCATATAAAGTTAATGCCTTTGACAGCGATTTACCAGTTCAGGACGAATAATATTGGTATATATGCATGTTTGAATGGATAATATCTACTATGAATAGTGTATATTATTCATGACAAACCTGGTTTGTGTACTAAGTTATGTTATTACTGTGCCCATATATTAATTTTTCTATTGTGTACTACGATCGTAATTCATGTAAATAATATCGCCGAGTCTAGCTCATTCTATCAGTTTCACTTGCTTCTTTATAGTTTACACATTTTCATGAGCACTGAGCATCATACGACATCAGGGATGGGTAAGAATTTAGAAATAAACTGCTATTCAATAGTTGAAACTAATGTTAGTACATAAACAGTCCTTTCGAAATCAAATACCGTATCAATCGTTAATCATTAAATTAAACTTAGATTGTTGGATAAATATTAAATGTAAATAATTAATGATACCTAAATTGGTAGATACAATGGTTTAGTGTTGTTTGTACATGCTAATTAGATTTTTTTCATACGATTTGGAGATCCCGATCATCACGTTATTTAGACTAGATGTTAGGCTAGACTGTTATAATGTTTCATTCAAAATTAATTTGGTTGTTTAATATATCCTTATCATGTGTTTGATTGCGAATGGGATATACAATTCTGAAAGACTAAAATGAAGTTAAAAAAAGAAGAACTTTATGGCACATAAATAGTATCGCATGGTTCACTGGAGGAAATTTGCTCGCCCATTAAAGCAATGTTCTTCAGAGCACCGGAACGATTTTCAAACTGAATAAAAATATCATCAGAACATATTTCCACTACATGTTTCATTAAGATCGAACTAAAATGTGACTAATAAAAAGTTAATAATGTTTCACTATAGCCTAAAAGGAAAACAGCCACACTCCTGGGTTCCTTGTTAAATAAAAATCCAAACTATTCTCACATTCATCTTGCGGTGATAGTCCAAATGAAAACAACAATCAATTCTTTTGAAGCACAAATCGTTGATGATAACCACACACTACCGACATCATCATAAACTGTGAGCCATACAAAAATATCTTCCACTCTGATCAGTCTGAAGGTCTTTGAACTGATTTCCCAGCCGGGCCTTTTTTCTACGGACTAAGGGTTTTAAAGCTGTAAGCCTGTTACAGTATCATCACATGGTCATTTCAAAAGGCACTAATACTACTGCGATGTAGGCATGGTCAAAACAGTATTAATTAGTTACTAATAAGCAGGTGGCTAAATGGGTTTCATTGGAGAGATCTGAACGGTTTACTGACAAGCCATGCATTCATGATCGGGGGTCAAACACATTTGAAGTTATTAACAGTTGTTTCGCCTTTAAGTAATTCGTCTGCGAATGAATTTCTATTTTTCTGCTTGAAATATTGCGAATATTTAATAAATGGTAATACGATGGCATAAAACATGTCTGTTGCAGTATCAATAAGTTCATACCCAACCAATCATCATCATAATAATCTTCTGCAGAAAAGTACACAAATCAATAGTGTTTTTGGAACTTTACTGCATATCTTATCGGCAGATTTAATATTCAAATGTCTGAATGGAGATCATGGATATTATGATGTGCATACATTTCATTCACAGTGTAGATTGATCATTTCTAAGACGAGCGTTTACAAGGCTACACTATAAAGTTTTTTAAGGAAAATTTCCAGGTCACGCGGCAGCCATGTGTTTCAACAGACCGTAACCATAAAGGAACTATGTTTATATATCATAAGAACAAATGTTCTGACCTAGTTTCAGGAAGATTGAACCATATATGTGACTTGTAGAGTGTTAACAATGTTTAACTATGTCATAAATGGAAAACTGCCTCGACCTCTGAAGGCCATGTTTTTTATGAACCAGAATATTTTTGAAACTCAGCTGACAAACATGTATCATTTGAACAAATGTTCTTACTACGTTTTACGAAGATTTTACTATGCATGTGATTTCAAGAGTGTTAACAATGCTTAACTATAGCAATATGAGGAAAACTACCCCGCCCCCTGGCGGCCGTGTTTATCAACGGACCGTTACTATTTTTGAACTGAGCTATGCTATCATAAGGACAAATAATATTACCAAGTTGCATGTAGATTGGACCATAAATGTTACTTCGAGAGTGTTAACAAGGTCTCACAATAACCATATAATGTAAACTTTCCCGCCCTTTGGCGGCCACTTTTTTTTCAACGGACCGGACCCATTATCAAACTCATCGGGACAAATATTATGACCACGTTTCATGAAGATTGGACTTAAAAATGAGACTTCTAGAGCGTTATCAAGGTTTTATTATAGCCATAAATGTTTTAGAAAAATTTCCCCGCCATCTAGCGGCCTAGTTGTTCAACGGACCAAAACCATTTTCGAACTCAGCTGAAATATTATTTTGACACGTCTAGAGTGTTAACAAGCTTTTTATTTAATTTGAGTTTTCGACGTCATGTGATCCTGTTTTGAACTTTGCGAAAAGATCATTCAAACACATATTAATACTACGTTTCATGAAGATCGGATAATTAGTGTGGCCTATAGATTGGTAGCAAGGCATATCTTGACGACGCACGACGGACGACGCACGACGGGCAAAAGTCGATCCCAAAAGCTTGCCATGAGCACATTGTGCTAAGGTTAGCTTAAATAATCCCGAAAGTTAAATGATAAAAAGAAAACAACAAATTGAGTTTTTTAAATAACCAAATATAACTGAATCCAACCTGCCAATATATATGCTACGTTTTTCTTGTAATAATTGCTTTAAAACTTTATTTAGTTAAGTATCACTTAATTGAGAATAACACACGTTGAATTAATATCCCTAGCAAAATACATTTTGTCTATGACAAGGTGCCAATCCCTTGAAATAAGGCATGATCATAAACAATTATTAAATGTTAGGTTATTGTCTGTATGCATTGACATTCGACTCATTGATATCTATACACCTATGACGTTTCATTTCGGAATTTTGTAGCGAATCTGAGATAAAGCCCTGAAAAGTAACATCATACAAAAGCAAAAAAGGACAATAACTCTTTTTAAAGAAGAGTTGGTTTATCGCTCTTAAGCATGGCCCTTCTCCTAATTGATATCAATTCACTTATAAGTTTCATGTTGTAATCTGTCATGGTATCTTAGTTATAGCCCCGAAAATATACATCATAAGTAACAAAGGGAATAACTCTTATTTAAAAAAGTATACGGTTATTATTCGTGTGCAATGTACATTACCTTTGTTGATATCTATACACCCATGAAGTTTGATGTTGATATCTTATATAGTTTATGAGATATAGTCCTTAAATATTGTGTGACAGACAATCGGACGGTGGCGCAGGCGGACGGACTGACGGACGAACAACGCGAATTGTGTGTCCCTCCGCCTTTGACGTGGGAAAAAACGATTTCATAGCGTAAATGTTCAATTTTGACAAACGTGTTTCAGCACTCCCATTATGGAAAGAATTCTTATACGAATAATCATTCCATCCCTTCACTTGACTTACGATTGGACCGATGAAATCAATATACTTTGATAATATTGGACGGAATTATACATATATGACGCGATTCAGTAAGAAGAAACAAAAGATGTGTCCTGAAAACAAATCGATTTATTTCTAAAATGGTTATTGTCCCAATCAGTAAAATCATCTTTGATGAATTTCTTTAAATTAAGAAGCGCATCCACATAAAAAGTGTCCGCTTTTTAATACAAAATCCCATGAAGACATACTGAAATCGAAATAACACCACTCGTGTGTTTTTTGTTGTTGTTTGTTGTTGTTTTTTTTTTGCTAACGTGCTTGTCCAGAAAATAAGATATACTATATGATTGAGTCGGATAATTTCTGCTGATTAAATAATCTGTATGTCTCAGTAGACGGTTTCTTCCAATATGGACGGTATCACGGTGCCTATACCACGTGACTTTTTAAGATCTGTGTTTGAAGAATGAAGCGCGACTCAGTTAACATTTTTAATGATGTCTTCTTTAATATTTCGCAATTTTTAATGGGATAAAGTGGAGAGCCCGGTCTTCGTGAGAGTTTTCTATAGGAATCATGTTCTCTTTAAACAAATCAAGTTTTTTAGTAAAGTGCAACCGCGCGTTTGTAATATGAAGTCCCCACACTGATCCGATATTTTTTCTAACAGTTCAAACGCGCGGTTGCACTTGAAAAAATACTTATTTGCTTAAATAGATCATGATACATATAGAAAACTATTACGAATGAGCGGGCTCTCCACTTTCACCCATTAAAAATGGTGAAATATTTCAAAAGAGATCCTTAAAAAAGTTGATAGGGTCACGCTTTATTCTCCCAACACAGATCCGAAAAAGTCACGTGGTATATGCACCGTGGGTATTACAGCTCAGATTTGACAATCATTTATTTATTGCTTCTGCCACAATGAATTGCGGATTGACAGTGACAATTGGTATACTTACTATGGAATATGCTTCATTTGGGTCGACATGGAACGCCACAAGAAACACTTATGTGGATACAGTTTAACCGGACCCATGTACACACTTTTAAAATCATATATTGAATCTACTGTAACTATTGTTTTATGTAAATACTGCGGGTACAAGAAATGGATCAGCGTTTTTCGTACCTACGTATTAAATGTATATATTTCCGAAACTGTGAAGAGTTCGATAACAACTTGTCAAAATGAACCACACGCGACTGAAGAACTTGGATCATCTAAAAAAAAAAATCATAAACGGCTAGAGGTGTAAAACACAAACATACCAGAGTATTAGTATGCTCACAATTTGATTAAATTATTATTGTTAAACGTATTTGAAAAAAGTATATACATTAACACTCGATTGATTGCAATTGAATATAAATCGGAAAATAAAAACATTGGTTGTTCGAATACGTGGAAAGAAACATCGTTTGGCGAGACATTATTTTGCAGTAAACATGACCATTATATGGGAATACACTATTCAGAAAAAAAGTGAATATTGTCCTATTTTCAGGAATGTTCTCCCCAAATAATCATTATCAAAATAACTTGCGCCGTGATAAACGTATATATAGGATCTGACATGAGTTGTCATATCATACCATATTTTATTAAACGAGTTCAGGAATTGTATTAGTACGCGAGCCTTTGGCGAGCTTACTAACGAATTTCCTGGACGAGTTTAATAAAATATGGTATGTTATGACAACGGGTGTTGTTTTTAATGGACCAAATTAAATAAATATTGACGCAAACAAAATGATAAATCCTGAATGATGTTTACATTTCGTGACGTCATTTGACGTTGCAACGTCATTTCAGCAAAATAACAAAATGCGATTGGTCAATAAACGAAAACTTAGCCAATGAAAACGCTTAAAAATGTTGTTTTACACATGTGTAATATAAAAAAAAATATGTAATGGCTGTATTACATAGGAAACAGGGTATAGCGTGTGATAAATTTGTGTTTGCTCGATAAAATGCTCAAGTTTTTTTATTGAAACTTACCTGCCGACAGTTTACTGCTTCATTTGTTAACCAACCATTCTTAAAAATGGATGCTCCCAATGAGCCTCGCTCTGTGAAAAAAGGGTTAGTTAATGTGCGCAAAATGTTGTCCCAGTTTAGTCTGTGCAGTCCGCACAGGCTTGCCAGGGACGAGACTTTAAGCTTTCATTGTATTTTTTCGTTAAAAAGGAAAACCAATTTCGTAGAAAATCCAGTTTAGGTGGAAAATATCGTCCTTGATTAGCCTGTGTGGACTGCATAGGCTTATCTTGGAAAACACTTAACGAACATGAATTAAACCCCCTTTTTCACATAGCGAGTCTCAAATCATTCACAACCTATATGTATTCTTAACATACTTATTCGACAGGTTCAACGAATACGACTTAGAAAATCTGTATCTATATTGACACAGACATCAATTGTTGCAGACGCTTGTCCCGCTGACAGTTCGCGGTCAAATAAACTGCAAAGTAACTGACGTAATCCTTCTAATCAACATCAGGATCGACCCGACATCAGACTTTGGATCAATCAACGGACAAGTATTTATTATTTCTGACAGCATGCCCAAACTCCAGCCCGATATGGACGCGCATCAATCTGTTTACGACATATTCTACCATATTAACTGGGCTATTTCCTATTCAAAATTATTTCCCAATATCACAATAACTCGAGATATGAAGCAAACATCAAGTTATATCGTGGGCTATTGTACGTCAATAAATGACACAAAATAAACTTGCGGTTAAGTTATATGTGCTCATTTATATGTAACAGTTTTCTTTTTATAATTTTTGTATCATACTTTATGTGTGTATTAGTATAGATTTTTCAGAGGGACATCGTTACGTAAGGTTTGATGAGGGCAGACTCAAAGAGGTCGATGACGGGCGGGCGTACCCGAACAGAGAAGAGGTGCCAATGAAGCATAGGTGGGCGTCAATGAAGCAACGAGTCTCATTGAAAAATTGGACATGTTTGTAGAAGCCTAGAGCTTCATTGAGGCACGAATCGTCTTCGCTTAAGCCAGAAGCATTATTGAAGAAATGTTCAGTGTACGTCGCATTGTAACACACTACAGGCGAATCGTTTAGTTAAAGTTAAATATAACAAGGCTATTGTCAAGCAATATGGTCCTATACCGGCTCCACCATTGTCAGAAATTCCACCGTTTTCAGAATATATTTTTTTGGTTCCATAGATACCACAATTTTTGACGTAGGAACAAAATGAAATGGCGTGCATTATTTCCATATTGTCATCTATCCATGTTGCAAGTTTCATGAAAAAATATTAAGAACTTTTAAAGTTATCGCAGGATCCAGAAAACCACCATTTTCAGCAGTATTTATCGTCTATTTGTTGCCATAGCAACCACAATTTTTGACGTAGGAACAAAATAAAATAACACGTGCACAATGTCCATATTGCCATCTATCCATCTTTCAAGTTTGATGAAAAAATATTAAGAACTTTTAAAGTTATCGCAGGATCCAAAAAGAGTGACAGACTCACAGACTCACAGACGCACAGAGCGCAAACCATAGGTCCCCTCCGGTGAAACCGGTAGTGGACAACAAATGCAGGCGATCTGAGGGAAACAATTTACTGCATTGTTGTGTTTTTTTATAATTGGCCTTCTGAAGATTTCGAAAGGCATATTGGATTTGAGGCGCGCACAAAGCGCATTTCGTTCCGCGACGGGCTCACAAAATCGGCTTCGCTGTCGCAACAGTATTAAATGATACTGAATTTAGATCCTTCGCTGTAAGGATTGCCAGACAATGACTGTTATTAAAACTATTAAACTAAACAAAACTATCAGAAAAGTATGGCTTCTGAATCCCATATAAGAGTTATATTTTGCTGCGAGGTTATTAAATGGTGATTATCGAGTAAAACATGGTTGCAGAGCATGAGAGTAATACGTGCAGAAGGTATGGGTAATGTTGCACTTTACTTACACAAAAGCGTGAATCTTGAAAATCAGTCAGTACCATTAATGTCCATAGTATAAACAAAACAGCGATTACAGCGGCCATTCAGAGTGATTAATACATGAATAAATACATAAGCTGACCCTGATGATCATTGAACGCTCACCTAAAATAAAAACCTGCAGCTCAATGACATAATTCTCAAATCGATTGGTGTTCGGATTACTTTTGACGACAGTACCAACATATGAAAATATCTTGCTATGTAAGTCTTAATAAAACGTGTCGTATCACACCACACGGGTGTTTTCAATACTGACCAACATTTTGAACATAATAAGTAGAGGACCACTAGCTGGTTCTACATAACAAATTAAACACATGTGGCCAATGTCCTTGTCAGGGAAAGAAGTTTTTTATATAATTAAGTTTACAACAAATGTGACCGCTGGTGATAGTCCAGTGTTTACCACATGAACTTAATTTGAACAAATCTTGCACAGGACAACTATCGGATGTTACTTAATTTCAAGATATGGGCCTCCTTGTTTCCAAGATATAAAAAGACAACAACTTTGCTAATTGCCCACTAAAATGCAACCCCTTTGTCGTGGTCGGCTTTGTGCTGAAGACATGTCATTTAAAGGAAACACAATGACATTACGGTATCCGTTGAGCTCAACATAAGCGCTTTGTACAAATGTGTGCAAAGAAATGTGTGTTTTTTAAGTGATAATGCGTATTTCACGATTTAAATTCTATCAAATTTAATTGTTAGTGTGAACAAAATGCATTGGGCATGCACACACAATTATTTAACGGTGATAGATAATAGACAAATACGTCAGCCAACAAAGCGATGTGTGCAACCCATACATTCTTGTAACTGCCAGAATCATTGTTACGGAATGTAAGATCACAAATATCGATAACAAATATTCCGTCAAAAAAGTCAACATCATAGCAAATATATGTAATGTTTCATCGTTCTTCTTCTCAGAACACTACAAACAGTATTGACATTTACACGATTCTAAGTGTCTGTTTTGTGTAACAAAAACAACAATTAGATCTTAAGGTTTGTCACAGACGTGACGAATACCCCCACATACCGCATTGACACAGAATATTTTGCACGTTGTCTTCACAAAAAACAGCGGACACCATGCTCAATGTTTAGTACGAACTAAGTGACCACATGACCTAGTTTTTGACCCGGCGCAGCGCATGTTCGAACTTGACCTACACATCATTTAAATACTACTTCTGACTAATTGTGGTGATGATCGGATAAAAACTACTTGAATTAGACAGCGGATACCATGCTGAATGAGTAAAACGTACTAAGTGACCCCGTGACCTAGTTGTTGATATGGCATGGCCCACGTTCGAACTTGGCCTTAAGATCATCTAGATTAAACTTCTGACCAAGTTTGGTAAACATCGGAAAAAAACTATTTGAATTAGAGAGCGAACACCATGCTCAATGTTTAAAACGTATTAATTGACCCCGTGACATAGTTTTTGACCTGCCATGACACATGTTCAAACTTGGCCCCGACATCATCTAGATACAACTTCTGACCAAGTTTGGTGAAGCGCGGATAAAAACTAGTTGAACTATAGAGCGTACACCATGCTCAATTTTTAAAACTCACCAAGAAACCCCGTGACCTAGTTTTTGACCCGATATGACCCATGTTCGAACTTGACCTAGACATCAACTAGATTCAATATCTGACCAAGTTTGGTGAATATCGGATGACAACTTCTTGAATAAGAGAGTGGACATCAAGCTTAATGTATAAAACGCACTAAGTGACCCCGTGACCAAGTTGTTTACCCAGCAATACCCATACTCGAGCTTGAGTTAGACATCAACTGGATACAACATCCGACCAAGTTTGGTGAAGATCAGCTGAAAAAAACTTGAAATAGAGAGCGGACACTTAACACGGACCGAACGACAGACAGACCGACAGACAAGTACACTCCTATATACCCACCTAAACTTCGTTTGAGGGGTATAATTAACATATGGCTGTACTTTCCAGGCTAAATGACACAGACTATGCACCACTTTTAAAACGCAACGCATTTCTCTTGGACATCATAATAGTACATTTTAAATATTACATAAGACATTGAGTTTCGTTATGTCGATTACTTCAAATACGTTTGCAAATATTAGGGAAAACAGTTGTATTATAATCACACTTCACAGGAAGCTGACAAGAAAACAAAGCTTGTTCAAACGACCATCTGTTCATATTGGTAAACATTTATAGTGCATGTAACAAATTATTGTATTGTTGTGGTTTTTATATATAATTGGAATTCTGATAGCATTAAAAAAAGCAAACTGGATATGCGCCCATGGCTTGCAGCGACTGGGCAACATCAACACGACGTCTTTTGCCCGTGTTGGCATTATACAACCATAACAAGAGCACCGCATAACAGGTGCCACGCTCGGCTGCGGGATCAGTTTTGAATAAATAAATAAAAGCTTGTCAGAATTAGTTTTTTAGAGGTCACAGTGACCTTGACCTTTGACCTAGTTACCCGAAATTGGGTGTGGCATGTAGAACTAATCAAGTTGCAGCTACATAGGAAGTTTAAAATTGTAGGTTGAAGCACTTTGATTTCAGAGCCAATGTTCAAAACCTTGACAAAATATATAGGTTTTAGCACAAAGCGGACGACACGACACGACGACGGAAACGACGAGCTGGCTATGACAATACCTCGGGTTTTCTCCGAAAAGAGCCGAGCTAAAAATAGTATTGTTAAAAAAACGGAAAGCAAACAATGTTATAGACAATAATTTCAATTGAATACAAATCTAAAGTAAACGTATAATTTAAGCTTTGCTTAGTAATTCAAGTTAACTTAACAAATCACTAACAAGATAAACAGATCAACAGTGACACACGAACTGCTCTCAAAATGTCAACCGCTTTCAAAATGTCACAAAACTACACCACATCACAAATAGTTGAAGTAGACTTTAGCTGCGTATTAATAGATTCAAATTTCGATTATCATACAGACACGTGGTCGATCTATCTTAAATCTAAAAATCCAAATAATAATTATATTTCTGCGAAATTATATTTACAACATGATTATATAAAAAATATTAATAAGAACAAGAGATGTGTTTGTCAGAAACACAATGTCCCCTATTGCGCCGCTTTGAAGCCATATATTTGACCTTTGACCTTAAAGGATGACCTTGACCTTTCACCACTCAAAATGTGCAGCTCCATGAGATACACATGCATGCCAAATATCAAGTTGCTATCTTCAATAATGAACAGGCGGGCCTGAAGGGCCAAAAGTCGCTCACCTGAGATAAAAAGAAATGACCTGTTTTTAGCACCCCAAGATATGAATGGAACAAATGTTCTAAACAAGTTTAGTTTAAACCTATTTATTTTAGCTCGATTGCATCGAAAGCCTTAGGCTTATATAAACGCTCTCGAGTCCGTTTCATGAAGAATTTACAACAAATGGCCCCCTGGCGGCCATGTTTTTTAACAGACTGGAACCCTTTTTGAACTCGTCCAAGATATTATTGGGAAAAATATTCTGACAAACAATTAACAAGGCAAATACTCATGACGCACAATAGAAGGCAGACAGTTGACAAAAGTTGATCACAAAAGTTCACCATGAGCAAAAATATTATGCTCATGAAGATTGTCACCATGTTTGAAGACGATATTATTAAAACTAATCGAGTAAACCAAATCAAGATATGATAACAAAATTTACACTCAGCAAGTGTCATTCAGATTGAACTAAAAATGTGACTAAAAGTATTCACAATGTTTCACTATAGACATACAAAAAAAACATAAGAGCCTTCTTTATAAACAATAATGAACTATTTAAAGACTCACCTTGCAATTAAATTTCCAATTAAAATATCAATAAAAACGTTTAAAACACATACAAATGATAATGTGGGTTATTGTATTAAACAATAAAACCCAGTTTATTTTAGCAGAAATGTGGACCCTTCAAGGCAGAGAATCTTGAGCAGACTAGTATGTTGATGAATAAAGAATTCTCTCAAATTCCTGAATAATAGTTACTTTTCAGTCTATAACTTGAAAATTCTTAGATCAATTCCTTTGTGGCATTGGATTCCAAGGCTTAAACCTACAGAAAAAATCGAAAATTAAAAAAAATCCACATTAATCTGCAAAGATATTTCTTTGTTATATAACAAAAGCATCACAAAATGCCTGGAAGAGGTAAACCAGCAGGAAGGAAAAGGAAAGCTCAGACACAACTGCAAAAAAAAAATCAGGAAACTAGAGTGTTCAATGCTGTTTTACTATATAAATATAAGGAAAATGACCCCCCTGGCGGAAATGTTTTTTTACCGATCTGAACCATTTTCGAACTCAACCGTCATATCTAGGAAACACATGTTCTGACCCAATTTCATGAAGATTCGACCAAACATGTGACTTCTACAGTGTTCACATGTTTTCATTATATACATATAGAGAAAACTGCCCCGCCACCTGGCGGCCATGTTTTTTCACCGGTGAGGACCAATTTGAACTCGTCCGAGATATCAATTAAAACTATGTTTTGACCAAATATCATTATGATTGGGCAAAAATTGTGACTTCTAGAGTGCTCACAAGGTTTCTCTATAGTCATATAAGTAATACTACCCCGCCCCCTGGCGGCCATGTTTTTCAACGGACTGGAAACATTTTGAACTCAACCTACATATCATTTAGACAAATATTTTGACAAAATACAGTGTTCACAATGTTTTCCTTTGTTTAACCTAGTGACCTAGTTTTAGACCCAGCATGGCCCAGTTTCAAACTCAGTCGAGGTATCAATGGGAAAAATGTTCTGACCAAGTTTCATGAAGATCGGACAATAAATGTGGCATCAAAAGTGTGTTCACAAGGCAAAATGTTGACGCCGAACGACGCACGACGGACAAAAGGCGATGAGCACGTTGTGCTCAGGTGAGCTAAAAAGTTATTGCAAAACTTTAACCAAGGTTAAAGTTTTGGGACATACACAATGAATGAATGAATGAATGAATGAATGAATGAATGAATGAATGAATGACAGACAGACAGACAGACAGGCCAAAAACAATATGCCCTGATCTTTCGATCCGGGGCGTAAACACATTTAAAAATTGTACATATATACATGTAACTGAACTTTTGAAATAGAGCTTCAAACGAATTGTTGAAGACCAAACGCGTGGTCGGCCTACCTTGAATCTAAATAGAGAATAAACGTTATTTATATCGCAATTGAGATCCTTCCCTGAAAGGATCGCCAGACAATAACTATCATTAAAACTATTAAACTTAACTACCAGAGAAGTATGGCCCCTGAATCCCATTAAAGTATTATATACCGCGGCAAGGTTATTAAATGGTGAGTATCGAAGGAAAATGGAAACACGGTAAACAATAGCAATACGTGCAGAAGGTATGGGTGAAGTTGCACTTAACTTACTCAAAAGCGTGAATCTTGGTAATCAGTCAGTACCAGTAGAGCTTACCTGAAAATAAACATGACACAATAATCAACAATGCACGACTGAAATAAACGGATAAGGACAAGAATAACACAGAACAATTTAGCCTTTTCATGGATACCTTAATATTCATATAAAAACAAAACAACGAATACAGCTGCTATTCAGATGGATTAATACAGTAATTTGTTAAACCTACTAATAAATAAGCGGACATTGAGGATCATTGAACGCTCACCTAAAATAAAAACATGCAGCTCAATGAAATAATACTAAATTCGACTTATGTTGGGCTACTTTTGCCGACTGTGCCAAAATATGAACATATCTTGCGATGTTAGCCTTAATAAAAACGTGATATACCACACCAAACGGATGTCAGCCAACAAAGCGATGTTTGCGTCCCATACATTCTTGTAACTGCCAGAATCATTGTTACGGACTGTAAGATCACAAATATCGATATAAAACATTCCGAACAAAACGTCAACATCATAGCAAAATATATGTAATGTTTCATTGGTCTTCTTTTCAGAACACTACAAACAGTATTGACATTCACACGATTCTAAGTGTCTGTTTTGTGTCACAAAAACAACAAACACAATTAGAACTAGATCTTTGTCAGACGTGAGGAATAACCCCACATGTCGCATTGACACAGAATATTTTGCATGTTGTCTTCACACAAAAAAGCGGACACCATGCTCAATGTTTAAAACGAACTAAGTTACCCCGTGACCAAGTTTTTGACCCGGCATGGCCCATGACCTAACTTGACCTACACATCATCTAGTTACAACTTCGGACCAATTGCGGTGAAGATAAGATGAAAACTACTTGAATTAGAGAGCGGACACCATGCTGAATGTGTAAAACGTACTAGGTGACCCCGTGACCTAATGTTTTATCTGTCATGGCCCTTGTTCGAACTTGGCCTTAATATCATCTAGATACAACTTCTGACCAAGTGTGTTGAAGATCGGATGAACATTACTTGAATTAGAGAGCGGACACCATGCTGAATGTTAAAAAACGCACTTAGTGACCCAGTGATCTAGTTTTTGACCCGGCATGGACCATGTTCGAACATTGCAAATAGATCATCTAGATACAACTTCTGTCCAAGTTTGGTGAAGCTCGGATGAAAACTACTTGAATCAGAAAGCGGACACCATGCTTAATGTTTAAAAAACACAAAGTGACCCCTTGACCTAGTTTTTGACCCGGCATGACTCATAGTCCAACTTGACCTAGTCGTAAGTTTGTTATAGACCGGATGAAAAGAACTTGAACTAGAGCTTTGTCACAGACGTGACGAATACCCCCACATGCCGCATTGACACATAATATTTTGCATGTTGTCTTCACAATAAACAGCGGACACCATGCTCAATTTTTAAAACGCACTTAGTGACCCCTTGACCTAGTTTTTGACCCAGAAAGGCCCATGTTCTAACTTGGCCTTAAGATTATCTCCATAAAACTTCTGACCAAGTTTGGTAAAGATCGGATGTAAACTACTTGAATAAGAGAGCGGACACCATGCTGAATGTTAAAAAACTCACTAAGTGACCCCGTGACCTAGTTTTAGGCCCGCAATGTCCCATGTTCAAACTTGTCCTAGATATCATTTAGATAAAACTTATGACGAAGTTTGGTGAGGATTGGATGAAAACTACTTGAATTAGAGAGCGGACAACATGGTGAGGTTTAAAACGCACTAAGATACCCCTTGACCTAGTTTTTGACCCGGCATGACCCATATTTAAAGTTGACCTAGACATGATCTAGATACAACTACTGACCAAGTTTGGTGAAGATTGGATGAAAACTACTTGAATTAGAGAGCGGACAACATTGTGATGTTTAAAGCGCACTAAGTGACCCCGTGACCTTGTTTTTGACCCGGCATTACCCATATTCAAACTTGCCCAAGACATTATCAAGATAAAACTTCTGACCAATTTTGGTGAAGATTGGATAAAAACTACTTGAATTAGAGAGCGGACAACATGGTTAGGTTTAAAACATACTAAGTGACCCCGTGACCTAGTTTTTGACCCGGCATGGCCCATATTCGAACTTGACCTACACATCATCTAGTTACAACTTCTGACCAAGTGTGGTGGAGATCGGATTTAAACTACTTGAAATAGAGAGCGGACACCATGCTCAATGTGTAAAACGTACTAAGCGACCATGTGACCTAGTTTTTAATCTGGCATGGCCCATGTTCAAACTTGGCCTTCAGATCATCTAGATAAAACTTCTGACCAAGTTTGGTGAAGATCGGATGAAAACTACTTGAATTAGAGAGCGGACAACATGCTGAATGTTTAAAACGCACTAAGTGACCCCATGGCCTAGTTTTTGACCTAGCAAGGCCCATGTTCGAACTTGGCCTAGACATCATGTAGATACAACTTCTGACCAAGTTTGGTGAAGATCGGATGAAAACTACTTAAATTAGAGAGCGGACACTTAATACGGACCGACAGACAGACCGACCGACCGACCAACCAACCTACCGACCAACAGACAAGTTCACTCCTATATACCCCCCTAAACTTCGTTTGTGGGGGTATAATTAGAGAGGGGACACTTAATACGGACCGACCGACAGACAGACAGACAAGTTCACTCCTATATACGCTCCTAAACTTCGTTTGGGGGGAGTATAATTAACTTATGGCTGTACTTGCCAAACTGAATGACACATACAATGTTCCACTTTTGACACGCTTCGCATTTCTCTTTGACATAATAATCGTGAATTTAAAACATTACATAAGACGTTGAGTTTCGTTATGTCGATTACTTCAAATACGTTTGCAGATATTAAGGAAGTACGTTTGCAGATATTAAGGAAGACAGTTTTATTATAAACACACTTAACAGGAAGCTGACAAAGTTTGCTCAAACGAATGTCTGTTCATATTTGTTAACATTTATAATGCCTGTAAGAATTTAACTATCTTAGCGTTTGAAAGCCTAGTTTCACCGAAAAAACATCAAATCATTCTTAAATGTCAACTATGAACGAAAATAATGATCAATTAACGGAAAACTATAACGTTTGTATGAAATTAGACACGCTCCGGAAAACAAGGCTAAATGCATGTGAGTAGAATGCGATTAATATTAGCCTGTGCAGTCGACACAAGCTTATCAGGGACGATACTTTCCGCTTTTCGTGTATTGTTCGATTAAAAGAAGTCCCTTACGTATAGGCGGAAAGTAGTTTCCCTGATGCGCCTGTGCGGACTAAATAAGCTAAATAAGAGGGACTATTTATGCGAAGCGGGACTAGGTCTTTATATACCCAGATTTAACTCCGTTAGAATACTTTTTATATGGCTTGGATTTCCATATATTTTAGACAAGGCAACAATACTACGTTCAATGGTTTAAAGCCTCTATAACGCTCAAAATCAACGTAAATTTCGAAAACTATTTCGTAAAATAAAGTTGATTCCTAAACAAGCAATGTTCCTTATAGCAATAGCCACAATTTCAACGCAAGATGTGGTATGATTACATAGATTTTTGTAATAACAAAATGCTCGTTTTCATTTGTTTGTGACACAATTCCATTTTAATTTGCCGCGCATACATATATGCATACGACACACGAACACTTAAATGGTGTTCATGTGCCGTATGAATAGATATCGTTGCGGGAAATTAAAATGGAATTAGATATGCAAAACAATAATAAAAACGAGCAATTTTTATCTACACACACCTATTTTACAAAACCACATCTGGCGTTGAAATTTCGGCAATTGCCATAAGGAACACAGATTTTTAATTGTTAAACTTTATTTTACGAAATACTTAACGAAATTTGTGTTGATTTTTAGCGCTTAAAAGGCTTTAACATTGTATGATGGTCGTCTATCATGATTGTACAGCTCACGCCTT
This sequence comes from Dreissena polymorpha, assembly GCF_020536995.1. NCBI lineage: Eukaryota > Metazoa > Mollusca > Bivalvia > Myida > Dreissenidae > Dreissena > Dreissena polymorpha. The sequence goes on from NC_068362.1 coordinate 85,539,637, forward strand.
TGGAGACAAAATTGTCCCCGCTCTGTGGGTTACTTTTTGTCCTTATATGTATACAGTGAACACTTTCCTCAATTTACAGTGCAAATATATTTGTTATTTTGCATGTAACGTCTTAAAGTAATTCTTGCAAAGTTAGTTAAAATGTATGTATGTATGTATGTGTGTGTGTGTGTGCGTGCGTGCGTGCGTGCGTGCGTGCGTGTGTGTGCGTGCGTGCGTGCGTGTGTGTGTGTGTTTATAAACAATTCATAAATTTGAGACAATAATAAAACCTCTTGTGTTCCAAAAGTAGTTCAAGAATTAGATGATTTTTATGGATGTATTTAGATGTTAAAAATGCATCAGTCAATATTCAGTTTGACAATTGTCAATCGCTTTAAAGTATATTAGCAAAAGGATGTTTTGTATCATTACATTTCCCTTAAAATTAAAGTCGCATATATAATCAATTTTATACGACAAGTAATATATAAGGAATAAGATACGCACGTGGATCAATATCAAACCACAGATAAAGTCCAATAGATCTTTTTGCAATTCATTTTCACATGAAGACCTGGTTTGGTTTCCGTCTAATAAATCATTGTAACTAGTAAACATTGGCATAAGTCCAACAGTTCCGACATATTTCATGACCATTTAAACTGTTCACTCAGCTCATCTTTGACCGGATTTGATAGAAAACATATAATAATTATAATATCGAAAACGCTCTTCTTCAGCCGTAATACAAGGTGTCAACATTATTATATACCCTTAATACTTGACTCAAAGGACAAAATACAAATTTCGTTACCAAACTTTCTTAGACCACACTGCTGCGCATTTGGTTTAGTCACTAACCATACTTCAAAACAAAGTACTTTTAAGACAAGATAGCCAAAAACAACCAGGCAAACATATGAGACCCTATGGAACTTTTCAAGAAGTGTTCACATTGAAAAGTGCCTAAAGGCCTAGAAACCATATTTTGAACTAACCACATGAATTTTCAAACGCAGCTCAAATATCATTACAACACGTTTTGAAATAATATTACCAAGGTGCATGATGAATATGTAAACAAATGTTTCTTCTAGCAGGGAGGGGGGGGGGCACGCGTATACGGGAGCTTTCCGCGTTTAAGTGAGAAAGTTGTTGCAAAACTTCAAAGATGGCGTCGTTTGTTGGATTTTCTTAAAGGAAGGGAGGATATTTTCACCCGGTAAGCCTCTTTGTATTTATAATTATTTTAAATGAATACGCCGTTTCGGCTCTCCGGTGTATGTGCTTCCCTCGGTTTTTTGTTTTAAGATCGTAGACGTCGGGATAAAAAAGTTATTGAAGGAAAACCGTCCACAAATCCGTTGTCTACTTACGGGACGTTCGAGAAATTGGATGTACAAATATCATTTTCTCTTATAATACACAGTATTGACACACGTGAACAGTAAAAATATAAATAAAATCATGATTATTTCATTTTACCGACGCCGTTTTATCACTGATAATTAATTTATTGGCAAACATTATTGGTTTAACCCCCTTATTTGGAACTGACTTCCTTTTAAGCACATTTTGGGACCTGACTTCCAAATGACAAACAGCTCTTTCATATGTAAAAGAGCTTGACATGATATACCTACCCATCTTAAATCAAGTGTATATGTGTACTTCAATATTATAGTTTTATAGCATGTAACGTGGTGCAATATAAGTGTTTTCTTAATCACGTTACTTACTGTAGAATAATAATAATGCTGTTCGTAAAACCTGCCGACCAATTGAATCAATTCACCTATTTTCAAGAAGATGGGTTGTGTGGTGGCTGATGTACGAGATAATAGAACGTTTATCTTTCAGTAATATTATAATTAATTCCATGTATTTTATGACGTGTCGACCTTATTCTGCTATGAACTTTTTTTAACCATTCTTTTACTGTCTTTTCAGATGATGCAGGTTAAATGGCGAAAATAAGTGCATCTTTCGTTGCAGTTTATGTAATCAGGAATTTTACATCAGGGAAGGATTGAGATATCATGTCCCATTCATGGACCACATGAGTTTAAATGTAGAATATGCAAGAAAGAATCCTTCAAAAGAGTCGGACTAAAACAGCAAATAAAAAACACGAACATAACAAAACATGTACAGCTGATGTTTGTAGTGTTTTTGTTTTATTTATAAAGTCTACATAGACACGTCTGACATATAATTGCTATGAGTGCTACTTACTTACACGTTTTATTCCGTATATGTCATGATGCTAGTTTCTCACTTTGTTATGAAAATAAACCATTATCTGTGATACGTTATTTCTTCCTACGATGTCTCTGCATAAATTTTCACTTGTATTTAGCACTTACATACATGATAAAAAAAGATTTAGGGTCGGATTTAATTCGTTATGCATTTGACATATTAACATTACTAACGATTAGAAGGCAATGTTAGGATCAAACGAAATAATCTTTCTAAGTGAACCAATACTTTATTCCCCCAATACAACAGTCATAAATAATATGTATTCACATAGGTATAAAAGAGAAAAAACATACATGTATAAAAAATATATTGATCACTTCTACTGAAATCATATCGTGTATTGCATTTGCACAAATCTTTCTATCCACTACAAATTCACTTTTTGCGATTATAATATAGTGAACAACTCAGAACTGGTTTAAAAGAAGGTCGTCCAAAATGTGTCACATCAAAGTCATATACGTGTATCAGTATCGTTATGGTAGAACGCGTCAAATGTCATTGTATTAAATAAACAATTCATATTTAAGTATCATAAAAAAAACATCCACCGATATGCATCTTCTAAGCAGATGTCAGGTATTCCAAATGCTTCATGTATTCCGAATCGCAACAATGGCAGAATTTGGTAACATCGACCTTTTTATATACTAGTATCAAACCGGCTTTACCCTCTTCTGTTTTTCTTTTTTTTTTTATTCAATATCATACATACAATGTAAACATGTTTATGATCATACAACATAGTGATTGTACAAAGCAAAAAAGTCCAGACATGTTAAACAAGATATGCTAATATATATATATTATTTTTTTAGAGAGAAAAGAAAAGAACAACAGAGGAATAGTTATGAAAAATGATGAGTTGTATAAAGTCGGAAGAAAGCATACTGGACTTGTGTGTTTTGTTGTATATTCACAATGATCTTGTCAGATTGAAAAAAAAAATAAAAAAAATAAACTATTTTAGAGAGATAAACTAACATTAGAATGAAATGTATTTAAGTGGACAAAACATTATGAGAATTTTATCCGATTCCATTTTTGTTCAAAGATTTGTAATGTGTCATTACTGAGGGCTATTTCTTTCTCAATCTGTATTTTTAGTTTAAGACTATGGACAAAACAATTAAAATTTGGTACTTGTTTTTTGTACTTCATGTTTAAGATAAAATATTTCATCAATATAACCATAAAATTCACAATATTATTACAGTCTATTGATTTCTATGAGTTAATTCCGAAACTTACATTTAAGAAAGATAGTTTAACGTTTATTCGATGTTGTTCAAGAAAGGATATTAATTGATTCCAAATAGTCTGGATGTGTTTGCACTCCCAAAAAAGATGTTCTATAGTTTCAATGTTTTCACTGCAGAAGTCACACAGATTTGAGTTAGATAATTTGCATTTAAAGAGATATTTATTTGTAGCTATAACTCTATGGATGTATTTATATTGAAAATTTCTCAGTGTGCTTTCAATAGTTGCTTTATATGGCATGGTAAATATGTGTTTTCAATTAAGCTCATTTTCTCCAAAAAGGACTTGCCATTGATTTTGGATTTTGGAGTTTTCTGTAGGGTTTTTAATTTGTAGTGTGTAGAATATTTTATTTATTTTGTTTTTTCTTCCAAGTATGTTTTCTACAAATGTTGTTTGAGTACATGGTGTATTATTTGTATTGATTTCAGATTTAATATGTATGGGTATGCTTTTGATTAGTGTGTAGTACTTCAGAAAATTATTTGAAGGTATTCCGTATATGTAGCATATATTATCAAAAGAGTAGAAATCCTTAATTCTGAAGTCATATAATTGGTCGACATATTTAATGCTTCGTTCAAACCAGTCTTTATAGGAAAACGTGTTATTGTTTGAAGTTATGTCTTTATTGTTCCATAAAATTGTTTTACTACTGGTTTGGGTTTCTTAGTTATGAGTGACATCACTCCATGCTGATAGAACATCAGACAGAAATATGTTTTCGTTTGCAATATCATGTAAGATAGTATTGCTGATGTTACATTCAAAGAGTAAGGAGTCACCATATTTTATTAGGATTTTCTGGTAGAATAATTTCCATTAACTCGTATTGGTATTATCTAGGTATCGTTTAACCCAGCTGCATTTGACTGCATTCAAGAATGAGTCAATGTTCATTAATTGGATACCTCCATTTTCTACAGATTGAATTAACTGAGTTCTTTTTATTTTATCACTTCTGTTTTTCATTACAATTTTATTGCACGTATATGTGATTGTTTGGCAAGGTACTTCGACGTAATCTTTTTTGTTTGATTGGTGGGTTTTCATGTACCTATCGCATTCTAAAGCGGTACACACTTCGTTACGCCGTCTTTTTAAATCTTGGCATCCTCAACATATATAACTGGCGTCTAGATATCTGGAAATAGTAAGAATAGTATTCCGTTGGATACATATTCAAACATGAGTATGCCCATATGTGTTAAAATAAACAGGTAAGAATTACACTGTGTTTATAATACCGTCGAATGTCTTATATTACACACACTAAATGTTAGCGTTAAGTACGCGATAAAACATATAATAATACACATAATAATAAAACAATTAATAGAAAAAAGAAAATTCTTGATTTCTTCAAGTGAAAATGTTTTCCAAGACATTCGCACCAATGCGGAATTCATTCACGAAAGTTATTTCGCATAAAAGCTTGTAACATAGGAAAGAGTTGTTAATCAATTGGAAGTCAGGTCCCAAAATGTGCTTAAAAGGAAGTTTAGTTCGACAAATGGGGGTTAACCCGTTATAATTCGGCATTAAATGAATTAATAGACATAACAACGCGCCGAGATAATAAAATATTCGTGATTTATGTTATATTTAACTGTACACATGCACAAATACTGTTTATAATGAGAGAAAATGATATTCGAACATCCAACGATTTTGCTTCAATAACTTTTTTATTCCGACGTCTACGGTTTTGAAACAAAAAACCGAGGGGAGCACAAACACCGTAGAGCCGAAAGGGCTTATTCATTTAAAAGAAATACAAATATAAACTGGCTTACCGGGTGAAAATATCCGCTACTCCTTCACGAAAAACACTTAAACGACGCCATCTTTGAAGTTTTGCAACAACTTTCTCACTTAAACGCGGTAAGCTCCCGTATACGCGTGCCCCCCCCCCCCCCCCCTGTTCTAGGGTGTTACATTGGTTTTACTATCGCACCATAAGGAAAAAATCCATACCTAATGGCAACAATGTCTTTCAATTGACATGAACCATATAACTCAATAGCGATATATGAATACTAAGTTTATGAGAACGTTTAATAGCAATTATGCAAACATATGTAATTTGTGACGGTTAACAAGCTAATTGTTGTATTTGACCTAGTGACCTAGTTTTTAACCCGACTGACGACATTGCACATTCTGCAGATATATCAGTTGGCCACATGTCCTAACCGCGGTTCATAATATTTGGCAGTACATTTCCATATTCTAGCTTTTACATCCTTCATAGTGACCTAGTTCTGGACCACACATGACTCAATTACGAGATATTATTTGAACAAATGTGCTTACCAAGTATCATGCAGATTAGACAATAAGTGTGTGCTCGAAAATTTTCACTAGCTTCTTCTTTAACTTGATATAGTGTCCTAATTTCGAACCAAACGTGATCCAATTTCGAACTCGACCAAGATATGAGAGGAACAAATGTTTTGACCTAGTCGCAGTATAAAACAGTACAACAACTATGATTTAATGAGAACGCAAGGATCAAAATAGGAAAACATAAAGAAGGCACAACAGCAAATATTAAAAAACTAATAGAATTTCAAAAACCGGTTTTAGTTTTTTTTTTTAGTAAACGTTATCAGACAACGAAGATTAAATAGGTCAGCGACCAACAGATCTGATATATATTCTCACAATCAGCTTAGTTTTCGTTGTTGACAGTCGAACACAAAGAAAATCGCTTTGTCTCGGAAAATGAAGAAAGTATTTCTTGATAATCACGGAAACTAGACAATAACTGTAGATATTTACATTTTAGTCCTGGCTAAAACGCTTAGCGAGACATTGATTATTGACGTCGGTGTCGAAAACGACGGTCGTTGGATGAAACATTAGACGATCATTTCAAGAAATGTTATATTATTTATGCAAGGGTTGTAATCACAAAATGTCAGACCGACAGAAACGCTGATAATTTACTTAACAATGACGGACGTAATATGTCAGGCAAAATACTAGTCAGCGAATCATGAAATTGGCTTAACACTACCAGTTGGTTGAAGAATAACACCATAAGATGTTTAGATATTTTAGGACGTGGGTCATAAAGCACTACTTGAAAACAATAGAACACATATGGACCATGCTCTGTGAAAAAGGGGATTGATTCATGGTTGTATCCGCACAGGATAATCAGGGATGACACTTTCCGCATAAACTGGATTTTTGCTAAAAAGAGAATTTCTTGAACCAAAAAACATCATAACAGCGGAAAGTGTCGTCCCTGATTAGCTTGTTCAGACTGCACGTGCATTAAACCCCGTTTTCACAGAGCAAGGCCAATATAATGCGCATATTGTTTAGCTGAACTACCTTACACACATGACTATAGACGTATGAACAATAGAATTTAAATAGAAGTTAACGTACATACACAAATTCCGAAAACCTTCATGCATTGTGCCATTCGTTACATAAGGTTTAGGACAGGAAATTTCTATTTTAAATTGACATTTTGTTGAAATAGACTAGTGGTTTATTATAATGATCAACGATGCAATATCCGAGACATAATTGTACAGATATTGTTGTCGCCGCCAGACATAATTCATTTGCTTGCACAACTAGGGGTGCGTTCCTGAATAAACAACATGTTAATGTATAGCCTACAGTCGTTTTTACAGACCTATACGGTTACAAATTTATCAAATTATATGTTAAAGACCGCTAAATTGCTAAATTGATTGGCTATCTAGGAATAATTTTTCTATCCTTACGGACCAGAATATTTGCCAGATGTTAACAATAAATTTATAATGAATTCAGCAAAGGAAGCATGATTTGCACGTGAAGATACTTCAATTAAGTATACTGTATCCAACAGTTTTTTTTATGATTACGGGCTGAATTAAAATGAGGTGATACGCTTGTCCGCAAGTAAGCAGCAATAATTAAATCGGTTTAAGTCGAGTTACTATACTGCGATCAAACTTGATGAAAAAAGAGTTGTTTGACTTCAAGCGTTGGACATTAAAGTTGATGCCATTTTCATTCTTCCAATAAACTCGATTCGTCGATGGAAGAGAAACACGGACAACAAATGAGGCTTGTCGCAAACATTACATCATTCTTACATTGTATCTTAGTCTAAAAATAGAGAAGGCAGTTGTTTAGTCAAATATGCATGAAGCATCTATACTTATCGCCACATAATTCAATTGCAGTAATTATTAATTCCGTCTCCCTATGCCGCCAGAGGTCCCTGTGTTTACCGGTAATCGGTGAGCGTGAGTGATTTCCAGATATCCGAAACGTGGGCGGAAACGTGAGAGGAATCGATGCGTTAAGCATTACGGCAAGCAAACGTTTAAGCAGAATCAACGCTTAAATGGTACCCGAAATGTAAACAGAACCTGCGTACATGAAGAAGACATGTCGTACTTTTCCGACAGCCGTGTATGATTATGGTTCAACATGAAGTTTTAAACGGAAACATCAGTAATAGGAGCGCCGACAATAATAATATGCACGAATAGAAATACAAATTATTTGGCTTAACGGCATCAGTAAACAAATTGTTGATAACGAGAGTAAATCAATACGAATGTGATATGTGTCAAAAATTCATATAATAAATACTTTTCTTATTTTTATATTTTGAATCGGTCGATTCATTATCAGCATCATATTTCATTGCACAACAGCTAATTCATTTGCCATAACATACAAAAAGCACCTAATGAAAAAGCCAAACCGTCAATGTTATTGCATTAAATACAGTTTACAAGAAGCTTAACAAACAGCAAGATATTCCCAAATACATCCATCTATCCATTTTGAGTTTAATCAACATAGCTAAATTACTTTTTTGAATGTTCGCATTATCCAGATTTCGTTGGACGGATGGACAAACGGACGGACGGGTTATAACTTAAACAACTCCCTTATATCGAGTTTCATCAATTAAGCAATACAGCATATCTTAATCTGCATTCGAAAATTAAAACTACACTTATTCAAAGGACCGAAAATGCATTGAATACAAAGAATACATACAGTGTATTTTAGAATATACTCACGCGAATGAAAAGTGTTTTGAACATGATGTATTGATACCAATGTGCTTAGTGGTGTGTCGTAATCAAAATAACTTTGCTGCACAAATCCATGCAAACTGTTCCGTAATAACAAGTAATACAATTCTTAGCAATATGAGATACTTTATTCCCACATAACAATCCTATACAGACGTTGGCAGTATTGCTCCGCGGGGAATGTCGATAAATAGTAAACTTATTGGCAATTAATGAAACGAGGTCGTAGAAAGATAAAATTTTAGCGCGCCCTTACGTTATTATCAAGAAACACCGTTTGAGCTTTATTTGACATCAGCGAATGAACAATTGTAGGTTGTTCATAACAAAATAAACAATACGTGATTATTATGTATCCTAATATACGATCACGTGAAGTGTACATCGCCATTAGTCGCGGGCAACATAGGGAGCAGGTAAACTTGTTTTAAACCGAAATGTTCAGCACTGAAGGTTCCAAGGTAGTAAATAACGCGTGAATCATGTTGATTTGCGGTTTGTGTTCGTGATTTGTCTACTTAAATATGTAGATTGTTGTGATGAAGAACAAACCTAAGCCTCACTTAAACTTTAAAATGTATTTTCTATTTCAAAGAATAATGCATGTACTTAGCAGTATTTTTATCAAGTGAGTATAATAATTAATATGCAAACACAGACGATATAAAAAAATATTATTACTGTAAGTAACGGTTTCTTGACAATCCTTTGAAATAAGCTGCTTATTTCCTTGAAAAAATACAACGGAAATAGGATTGCTATACAGATAATTTGACAGAGGCATTATTAGTATTCCTGGAATATCGGAAGAGCGTGAATAAAAGAACGGTTTCGGTCAAAACGTCATTCTAGCACGGCGTTACTGTGTAAACGCGTTCATGTTATAAGACTATGTCAATAATTCGGGTCATCGGAAGTTAATGGAAATGTACAGGAAAACATTCAATTGCAGACAACAAGACATCCGGGAAAATCATAAATCGTTCATGCTGGCAAATATTATTGCTATGACAGAACTTGCCAAACATTCCGCAAATTTAGACACGTGATGTAACTTTCAACACCAGAGAAAAGATGTATAAACATTGTTTATACCCATAAAATTCGAAGAATGTACGTCATACACGTAATGCAACGGTATGTTTATTTCGTCTTTTGGAATGCCTTTTAAACGAAATATTACTACTTCCCTACCACATGATTGTTGTGTACGATATGTAATATAATACTAACAAACACATTTAATAAGCAAATATTCCGCATAATTACACCGTAATCAAATAATTATCATCTGTATATTAAAAGCTGTGTAGACTCTTAAATTAGTAACACATGCGTGCATTAATGTATGCATGTATGATCGTTTGATACCTACAGTAGCAATAATACAAACACATGTAATATAATGGAAGATAATTAAGAAATCTGTATTCTTTCTTAATCATCAGTATTGAACAATTATTAACTAGAAAACCATGGAATAAAATATGGTATTCGCAGACAGGAAGACATTTTGACCAAGGGGGTATACTTTTTAAATTTCTTATATTAAAAGCTGTCTGAAGATATCGCCAACCACAGTATAAAGCACTCCTATATAAACTTTTGAACTAATTGAATAAATAATTCATCAGTTTGTTCTTTCTTTACACTATTTGTGCTGAAATATAAGTTTAAAAAAGATTAGTCGGTAGCTATTTGCTCATATATCCCCTGCATTCAAGTTAAGACCAGCCATTTATGACAATGTTTGCCCTACCATATGTGTCATAAGTGCATACATGCATAACAAAGGTGCAAGATCATGTGACTCTGTGGGGTTCCACCTTTTAACTTTTATTGATGTTAACACGACGGTAAGTTGTGCTTAATTTCAAATAACTTCTTAATACAATTTTTGTTAAGAATTTTAACTAGAGCATGAAAGATAGATTTTTATGCTGTTTATGGCAATGTGAAATACATCAGAATTAATTTATTTAATAAACCTGTTGTTGTTCAAAATTCGACTAAATGGTTAATATGCTTAACTTTAATGCACGAAAGATTTTTGCAAATTATTTCAATAACTTGAGATATTTGCAAAAAGTTCTTAACGAAGTGATTAAATTCTGTCCAGCCCGTGTGTAAACCCCGTTGATTCTGAACCCTAAAAACGGCTAAGCTTAAAAATGACAGCAGTCATAAAAAAGCAATCGCTTAAAACACGTATGTAAACAAATAAACAAAAAGAAAAACCAAATAACATGCGCATATGACATTTCGAACAAAACAAGACACGATCCATACGTGATGGCAAGATAATATTGTTCGGTGTCATATGCAATTGATTCCGGTTATAGAAATAAAATAACACTCGATGCACTATTTAAAGTCTCGAAGGAAATGTAGATATTGGAAGCATTCTTTACAGCATTGTCCATTGTCATTCACATTCTTGGCAACACATTTCACGGCAACACTAAAACGAAAACAATCAAAGTGATAAGCCGCTTTGCCTTTTCCCTATGGAAATGACAGAGAGTTAAATTTCGAGCTCTAAGCCATTTGCTTTGAAATCGCTTTGCAGTAAATTGCTGACAATAATCTCGCTCATATAACTTTGAATAACAGTAATACTTATATATACGATGATATCTAAACTTATTAAAAAATATTTGTTACCATATGTATTATTTATAATTAAAATAAAACAGTACTTTTTGTCTGTTTTGAAATATGCATTTAACAGACCACTTGTTTAAAAGTTTTAAAACACTTTGTTTTCTCAACTTTCTATCTGTTAAAGGTAGATTGTTGGATCACACAACATTCTTTCTAACTTATTTTTTATTATTTCTTTTTAAAATAGAAACAAATAAACAAAGCTTTGGCGGATGAAATAAACAGTAGGTTTTTTTTATTGCAAAATGGATTTTTTATGTCAATATTTTTGTAAAAGATGTGTTTTATTTTAGTTTATTTTCCCTAAGTAAACCAAATAGAGAAATACTTATTTTCATGTTTACTTGCAGTAAAAGAATCAGTTCGCTTAAATGAAAAAAATATGTTTTCTAAAATGCAATGCAAATAGTCACTAAATCAAAATAGCATCCGATCAAATAAGAAGATTGATCTGTTCGTATAAAAGATGCTTCATTATATGGTAGACCTTGGTAGACATGGATGACACACACGGTACCATGTTGTATAAACATAATGTGCGTGTTTAAAAATGTCAACATTAATTTTGAATGTGTGCATTTAAAACGGTCATATCTTTATGTTAATCCATTTTTTTATTATCTGTAACGCATTCCGCATATTATAACGTGCTCGGAATGCACTTAAGAAGTTATAACTATGTTGTTGTTTTATGTATGTATAAACTTTTCTCCTCTGTTAAATGAGTATCCTTGGTTTAAGATTGGCATATTTCATTTACCATATGGTAAATTGTACCGGGTAAATAATCAAATACATATATGCCTCCGAGACAGATATATTATTGAAGTAATTCCAAACTGATTTTCGATTTTCTATTTCTTTTAAAGTAACATAAATACTCTAAATAAACGAATAATTCGCAAAATATTTTGTAACATAAAGTAAACCCATACAAAATCAGTGTTCTTTATAGCAATGGCCGAAATTATTTCAACGCTGTATATATTTCCTTGCTGTTTTTGTTGATGAGTGCTGAATCTTTGTATTCCAATTTCAAAAATACTCTGATATATTTAATCTTGAAAAGTAACAAATGAAAAAGGCATTTAATATGTGCCTGTCTCTAGTAAAACGGGGCATATGGAATTTGTCCATCAAATAAAGTATCTTCTAAAAGAAGATCCAATGCAGGTGGACAGTGCCGTCGCAGATAAGCATGTGCGGACAGCACCGTTTAATCTGGGACGACACTTTAAGCACATGCATTTAAGGGGCCTTTTCACAGATTTTGGCATATTTTGAAGATTGTCATTAAATGCTTTATATTGATAAATGCAAACATTGGATCTTAAAAGCTCCAGTTAAAAATAAAGAATAAAATTTAAAAAAGGGAAAAAAGTAGCCGGTACCAGGGCTCGAACCAGTGACCCCCGGAGTCCTGGAGTTAGTCTGAAGTAAAAACGCATTAGCCCTCTCGACTATTCCGCCGGGTGTACACAGTGTAAGTATTTTATGCCTTATACAAGCAATCTTCGTAGTTTCGTAAATTTAAACGACAGCAACAGAACTCTCCAAATTATTCAATCGTTTCGCGTTGCAACGCTTTATAATTTTTAGGTTTTCAAATCGCCAAAAGATACAAATAATAGCTATATTGGACTATGGTAAATGTTCAGTAATACTGTTTCCTCACAAATATCATAACTAAAACGAAAATTTGCGAATCTGAAACAACTTTTTTCAATATTGTCAATTTACCAAACCGTGAAAAGATCCCTTTAAGGCCCAGTTTTCCAAGAGCGCCGCTGCTGCCTTTCATTGCATGAACGAGAGCCAGGAGCAGGTAATCCCGGCGATCAAGACCGCTTATTATAAGGACTCGCGGAGCCAATAAATACCCAATATCATGCAGAACACCAAACTGTAGTGTAACAATTGCCACGGGTCTGTGAAAGTTGATTGAGTGAATGGTAGAGAACAGTGGAAGTGAACACCAGTAGAACTGTTATAATTAAATGTTTCATTATAAAATACGGACATTTTCAATGACGTTGCGGAATTATGTTGTTGTTTTTTAAAGGTATTGTATTAATGTGTTTGTTTGTTCGCAAAATCATACGCGCATTGTGCACAATAATATTTTATGACGTGCATTCAATTAAGTATTAATTTGAATGTATTTATTTGTTCGTTTATTTACTTGTATCAATATTTTATATGATCTAGTTGTATAAAACGAATTATTTGTTGTGCATATATAACAAATTGTAGCCTTTTGTTAATTTTCACATTTACTTTAATAAGTCCACTTTAAATATTAACAATGAACATGTATCCTTATACAATTATTTATATATAAAAATAGTACAAATTTATTCATTTTTATTCAAATTGGATAAAAATCTGCCGAATGTAAAAGCGTTAATATTGTGTTTGAAATTACTCTGCAACTGTCCAGAGTGTCAATAAAATAAATTTAAATAAAATAAATAATAAAATAAAATGAAATACCAGAAACATAGAAATATAATCAGTCAATGCGTAAACCACGTTACAAGCAACAGCTTTTATGCAACTTTCTGAAATAATTCGGGGGAAAAAACGAAAACACTCGCAAATAATAAGTAACTATGTGGACAAGTGCCTCATAAACCAATATATCATTATTTCCGCAAAGAAAACAACAATTCGTTTGGGGGAAAAAAGGAAACTAATTCTTGTTACTGCGGTGCCGTATGTGCTATTTGCAAAAACTACTAGAGGTGTAGCGTAAGGTTTAATAGTATCTGTATATGAACTTATTTTAATAAAACATAAATTAAAGAACAAATATTTGCTGAATGTGGCGTGTATTTTGCCTATCATCACACCTCTTTTTTGCACGAATAAACGATTCAAAAAACGATAAAGTCAATATCATTTATTGGAGGATACGACAGGGCATCTAGTCGCATCCTGGAGGATTATTCTGCCATATCCGGATTAATCATTGCTGTCAAAGGCAGAGTAATCCACGCTTAGGTCTGTCGTTTGATGAATTGCCTTTGCAAGACTAATTACAGCACCACGTCGGGATGCGATTCAGATCTATTATATCAATCAACGTATAAACTCTGCAATTAGAGCGTTCCGAATGATAGTATTTTGTTGCCATCTATTTCCTTCAACATTTACGATAACAGGGGTGTACCTTGTAAGCTTAAGGAATAATTATTTCAGAATTCGTAGTTTCACACGTATTCTTACAATCGTATAAAGATCAACAGCGCTGTACGTGCTATTATTACAATTTCTATGTAATAACCGCATATCGTCTTCAGAATACCTAAGGGGACTATTTGGCATCCTTTTCATAAACGCCGATGGCACATAATGGCTGAAAGGGACTACTTTACAAAAAGTCATTTGTGTTAAGAAGTCTTATTAGATCTAACCTTATTTTACAGTATTCAGTATTTCAGACACATTAAATACAGTATGCCCCATAAATTATGTACATGGGCAAGTGATCGGATTAATAAGTAAGTCTTGTGAATTTCCTGAACAATTGATACCTCTGCAGCTTTAAGAAATTTGTGTATACGCTTTTATTCTAAGTACAATCTTAGCAACAAAAACAGTCAGTCAATTCCATTGTGTTGTGTTTTTGTTTTTGTTTTTTTTATTAGTAGATTTTTTAATTTTTCTAGACCATATGTCTAACGACAATCGAACGCTCGTTATAGTATTGCGCTGTATTCGCACATATTGTTCTAATGGCAACATATTGTGTGAGAAGTGTCCGAGATAAATCGATGATATTTTAAAACGTTTTTTCCACCGATAAGTCGAAATATATTCTTTCTGAAATTAGGGTTATTAAATGATGTTTAAACTTGTATATATAAGCGTGTAATAAAATAATTCTTAATGCGATAGGTGTGGAAAAACACTGCAAAGTTGAGCACCGACCTCGGATAGTTACTGTTACTGTTAACTTAATAACAATAAATTATAATGAACTGGATTTTATGGTTGTATGGTTATTACGGACATTGGCATAAACTGGAACTAATTAATGCTGCAGAAGTCAAAGACCGCACGGCGGGTATTTTAAGGATAGAGAACACAATCATAAAGTGAAACAATACGAATTCTACCCGGTCAACATATTGTATTAATCGAGATAAAGAATGTATGCCATGAAACCAATACAAATAATTACATGCTTTGGACCAATTACCAAATAATATGTCTGTGCATGCGTCCATGAAAGATACACTCATTCAGAAAGCAAGACTACGTAGCAACTGTATGTTGTCATATTGAAAATATGTTTTGTAGTGACAACTACTTAGAAATTATACGATTCTGAAATAAGAACATTTATTTTCTAATTATTGATTCGAATTGAAATATTAGATGATTATTTATATAAAAACAACTTAGAGCAAATAGATTAAAACGGATTGCATACGCCAGTGTTATGATCTTTTTCTAACTTTCGCATGTGATTGAAATTCAATCGAGCAATAATCGACCACGTACTCCGGTTGAATTTGAATTTCGGGTTTATTATGATCTTGAGAAAAACAACCATTTATGATCATTTAGGTGTTAAAGAAAAACCTCAGTTAATGTAATGTTAGTCGAATATATAATTTTATGTAAACTGAACTGTTTCTTGTAGACTGTACACAGTTTGCCATGAAAACTCAATGTTGAGTATGAGTAATTATAATATGGTAAATATGTGATTATCTCTTTCATGATACATTTACATGTGTAGGACGAAAATCAATTATGTCCCCATAACGTGATTGAAAAATTGTACAGTACGTTCCTAGGTGATCCAAAACATCATTCAATTAATATTAATTGTATGAATAGTCTACATAATGTCAAGTTTTAACTTATCAAATAATGGAATTGTGTTCATGGCACTTGAACACTTATAGGCCGCGCTCTGTAAAAAAGTAGCTTTAATACATGTGCGGAAAGTGTCGTCCCAGATTAGGATGTGCAGTCCGCACCGGCTAATCTGGGCCTTAACTTGATTTTTGCTCAAAATAGACTTTCTTGAAACGAAAAATATTATAAAAGCGCAAAGTGTCGTCCCTAATTAGCTTGTGCGGACTGGACAGGCTAATCTGGGATTACACTTTACGCACATGCATTTAACCCCTTTTTCACAGAGCACGGCCCATATCTAGAATTCGGTACCGCATTTAATTTAGTACAAGAAAAACAAACCTCCACAATCGGGAACTGCCAATAGCAGCGCTTTCATATTCAAATGACGCCAGCATTGTCTTGCAAAATGTCACAAACGTTCCGTTTTGACAACGATCCATTTATTATATTAAATTGCCCATCTCGAAACCAACATGGGACTAATAACAGTGCATGTCTTTTTGGGTTCGAATGCGGGAAGACATTATCTAGAAAAGGACTAGACTACAAAACATATTATCGTTGAAAATTGAAAACAAAAGTTTGGAATTAACCAAAGAAGTGCATCATAATTCTTTTACATGAAAATAATATATAATTTATTACGGTAGTGTTTGTTATTTAAGTCTGCATATCTACCGCGGACATGTGAATACGTGTATTATTATAAGGTTTGTCAATTTCGTAATACGGATAAATAATCATTCTTCCCGTTTACTACTTAACTCACGTTCGTTTGTTTTTTCTTTTACTGCGTGTTTTTATATTGGCTGGCTGAGGTGATTATTGGGCACTTATCAGTCGGAACAAGTGGATGCATTTTTTCAATTGCTTAAATCTCTTGTATTTCTTGCAGTATAAAATTATTTCAAACGTTTTATACTTAACAAATAATTTTTTGTGCCCGCTTAAGCGTATGTATACTTAACAAATAATTTTTTGTGCCCGCTTAAGCGTATGCATGTTTTTTCAATTGTTTTGATCTGTTGTATTTCTTGCAGTATAACATGATTTTTGTTAAATTATTTAAGGTTTTGTTAATGTTTTATACTTAACATTTTTTTTCCGCCCACTTAAGCAATACGAAAACAGCTGTATTCACATTGAATGTATTGGGTCTTAGAGAAATGGCACATTGTAAAGGTTTCTATTAACATATTGTCGTATAAGAAGTGCTCGGTATTAAGATTGATGTCGATATAACCGTCGATTTGCATATTAAGTCATTTTTTGACGATTGATGAATCGCTTTCCTGACCACGCTTACTGTATATTATCGATACCAATGGTAATAACAAGACTACAAACGTCGCTTTTTTCGCACATAAATGTCTTCTCTCCTAGCAATGCATCATTTAGTTATTGCCGTGTTTCAGGACGAAGAAAAATACAGTGAATACGGACAACACTTGATGCAGTTGACAGCCTACAGATGCGGGAATATTAAAACCCTGAAGAGAATAGCAAGGCTCGGCGCAAAGTGAAATAAAACCGAACACTCTTCGAAACATATGATGGCAGCCAGATAAGCTTTAAAAATCACCAATTAAAGGCAAATTTGTCTGCAAAAGAACGATTTATTGTTTCGAAGTTTCTGTCCACAGGATCTTCATTAATTCGAAAATTGAAAGCGGCTGAGAATTGTACGGTTTAATTTCCGTTACGGCTCACTAATAACAGGTGTATCATC